>NW_028274817.1:64123774-64441928 GCF_037043125.1 Eumetopias jubatus
CCCTGTGACTCCCCCGGGAGAGGTGTGGTGGGCGCCAATTATGAGAGTCTGTAGAGTTTGGTACACGCAGAGGTGGAGAGGGATTGACCTGGAGGATTTGCTGAAGGTGGGGGGGACTGTGATATTGCAGCTCTGGGTGGGAGATTCCTGCATGGCCATGTTTGCTCTGACCCTCTAAAGAGAAGGATAAAGATGCCAGGGAACAAACACTACACAGCCAACCAGCTCACAATAAGCCCATCCCCCTGACAAAGGTTGGGGCAACTCCACCCAGGCAAAGATGCCTGAGAAGCAAGCAGCAGACCCCTTCCCCAGAAGACAGACTGGAAGAACAGGTGAATGATAAGCTTATTTCCATAGGACTGTAAAACTCCAGCACCAAGGGAATAATATAGGGAGCTCCAGGTGTTCCCTCACAACTCCCTTATACTCGAGGTTAAAGTTTTACATATATTTTTTAGTTTCTTTTCTTACTTTTTTTGACCCTACTCCCATTTCAAATAGATTTGTGTTTCCCAACCTATGTTTTTTAAGTTGCTTCTTAACTTGTATCTTATTTCACATATGTTTTATAGATTGATGCACCATACTAGCCCGTTTTACACTCTATTCAATTTTATCTTGACATATATGTAAGTTCTGATTTCTTTGCAATTTTGGGATATAGTGTTTTCTAAAATGCGAACCAAAAACCAAGCAGGAACAGGCAGATCACCCTGCTGTGACCACCCTGAGAGACTGTAATCTCTCTCTCCCTGCCACCCCTTTCTTTTTTCTCTTTTCTTTTTTCTTTCTTTTTTATTGTTTTGGATCATCTTGGCTTTGATGGGGTATCTGTGGTAGCTTTCAACAACCTCAGATTTTTTCCTAGGGGCATTTTGCTTGGGTCAAAGTTGATATTTTGGACTCTATACATTCCCTCAACCATCCCTCAACAGAATGACTAGGAGGAGGAACTCCCAACAAATAAAAGAACCAGAGACAATGGCCTCTGCCACAGATCTAATGGATATGGATATAAGCAAGATGTCAGAGATAGACTCCAGTGTAGCAATTATGAAGTCAATAGCTAGGATTGAGAAAAGTGTTAGTGACAATATAGAATCCCTAAAGGCAGAAATGAGATCTAATCAGGCTGAACTTAAAAATGCTATTAATAGCTAGGCGGAGCAAGATGGCGGAGGAGTAGGAGACCTAGATTTCGTCTGGTCTCAGGAATTCAGCTGAATAGGGATCAAACCATTCTGAACACCTACTAACTCAACAGGAGATCGAAGAGGAGAGTAGCAACAACTCTCTGAACAGAGAAGCGACACTTACTGGAAGGTAGGACGTGCGGAAAGTGAATCCCAGGCGATATTCGGGAGGATAGATGGCGGGGGAGGGGCCTCCGCCGGCCACTTCTGGCAAGTGCTAGAGCCGCGGAGCACAAAATCGGACCTTTTAAAAGTTGGCTCAGCTGAGAGGCGTCGCTGCAGTGGCTAAGCAGGGGGTGGAACCCTTGCGGGACAGTGTGGTCTCAGGACCCTCGGGGTCACAGAAAGACCGGAGGTGCCTGAGTGCAGCAGAGCTCCCAGGTATCGGAGCGGGGAAGGTGGCTGCAGAGACGGAACCGAGGCGCGGGCTCTCAGCTCGGGGTGGCCATAAAATGTGATCCGCGGCCCAGTCGGGCCACTGCTCCTCCAGCAGGGACACAATAAGCGGCAGAGCCGGGGAGACTCCCCTTCCTTCCTGGGGAGGAGCGGCACGGGAACGCACCGCAGGGATCTGCTGGGTTTGGAGACTCCACACAGGGTCGGGTGCCAGACATAGAAACGCTCGGTCACAGGCCGGGTGAGCACGGAGTGCGGCCGGAGACCGGGGACACGGGAGTGACTGCTTTTCTCTGGGGGCGCACTGAGGAGTGGGGCCCCGAGTTCTCAGCTCCTCCGGGTGGAGATTGGGAGGCCACCATTTTTGCCCTGGTCCTCCAAGGCTGTACCGAGAGCTTGCAGGGAACAAAAGCTCCTGAGATCAAACCCGAGCAGCTTGCTTAGCCCGGACCGACAAGGGCGGGGCAATTCAGCCTCCGGCAAAGACATTTGGAAACCACGGCAACAGGCCCCTCCCCCAGAAGACCAGCATGAACAGCCAGCAAGCCAAGACCAAGTTTACCGATCAAGGAGAACGGGAGAACTCCAGCGCTAGGGGAATACTGCACATAGAATTCATGGCTTTATTTTACCATGCTTCATTAGTTCATCAAAGTTAATTTTTGTTAACTGTTTTTTTTTATTTTATTTTTCCCTTTTTCAACCAACATCTTATCAATCTTTTAAAAAAAATTTTTTTTATTTTTCATTTTTAGAGTCATATTTTATCCCTTCATAGTAGTTACCCTTATTTTTGGCATATATATATAAGTTGTTCTCTCTTTAAAATTTTGAGATACAGTTTCTTCTAACAGATAAAAATATACCCTAAATCACTAGTGTATGGCTTTGTTCTAGTCTCCTGCCTGATCACATTCTCTCCCTTTTTCCTTTTTTTTTTTCTTAAATTTTCTTTCTTTTTTAACAACTTCTTATCTTATCAAGTCCTTTTATAAAATCTTTTATAATTTTCATCTTTACATTCATCTTCCATCCCTTCATTATATCAACCCTTATTTTGTACATATATGTTTTTCTTCCTTTAAAATTTTAGGAGGCACTTTTTTCTAACAGACCAAAATACGCCCAAAATCTAGTGTGTGGCACTGATCTATGCACTAGCCTGATCATATTTGATCATATTCTGCTTTTTTTGTATTGTTTTGTTTTTGTTTTTATCTTTTTTCTTTTTTTTTCTCTTTCTTTTTTCTATCTTTCCCTTTCTTTTCCCCTGGTTTCAGGTCTTTCTGATTTGTATACAGTATATTTGCTGGGGACGTTGTAAACCTGTTAGCATTTTGTTCTCTCATTCATCTAGTCTCCTCTGGACAAAACGACAAGACGAAAAAATCACCTCAGCAAAAAGAACAAGAGGTAGTACCGTCAGCCAGGGACCTACTCAATATGGACATTAGTATGATGTCGGACCTAGAGTTCAGAATCATGACTTTAAAGATACTAGCTGGGCTTGAAAAAAGTGTGGAAGTTATTAGAGAAACCCTTTCTGGAGAAATAAAAGAACTAAAATCTAACCAAGTTGAAATCAAAAAGGCTATTAATGAGGTGCAATGAAAAATGGGGGCACTAAATGCTAGGATAAATGAGGCAGAAGAGAGAATCAGTGATATAGAAGACCAAATGATGGAAAATAAAGAGGCTGAGAAAAAGAGAGAGAAACAACTACAGGATCACGAGGGTAGAATTCGAGAGATAAGTGATACGATAAGACGAAACAACATTAGAATAATTGGTATCCCAGAAGAAGAAGAGAGAGAGAGGGGGGCAGAAGGTATATTGGAGCAAATTATAGCAGAGAACTTCCCTAATGTGAGGAAGGAAACTGGCATCAAAATCCAGGAGGCACAGAGAACCCCTCTCAAAATCAATAATAATAGGTCAACACCCCAACATCTAATAGTAAAACTTACGAGTCTCAGAGACAAAGAGAAAATCCTGAAAGCAGCCCGGGAGAAGAGATATGTAACCTACAATGGTAGAAACATTAGATTGGCAACAGACCTATCCACAGAGACCTGGCAGGCCAGAAAGGACTGGCAAGATATCTTCAGAGCACTAAACGAGAAAAATATGTAGCCAAGAATACTATATCCAGCTAGGCTGTCATTGAAAATAGAAGGAGAGATAAAAAGCTTCCAGAACAAACAAAAACTAAAGGAATTTGCAAACACGAAAACAGCCTTCCAAGAAATATTGAAAGGGGTCCTCTAAGCAAAGAGAGAGCCTAAAAGCAGCAAAGATCAGAAAGGAACACAGACAACATACAGTTAACAGTCACCTTACAGGCAATACAATGGCACTAAATTCATACCTTTCAATAGTTACCCTGAATGGGAATGGGCTAAATGCCCCAATCAAAAGACACAGGCTATCAGATTGGATTAAAAAACAAGACCCATCAATATGCTGTCTGCAAGAGACTCATTTTAGACCCAAAGACACGCCCAGATTGAAAGTGAGGGGGTGGAAAACCATTTACCATGCTAATGGACATCAAAAGAAAGCTGGGGTGGAAATCCTTATATCAGACAAACTAGATTTTAAAACAAAGACTGTAATAAGAGATGAGGAAGGACACTATATCCTACTTAAAGGGCCTATCCAACAAGAAGATCTAACAATTGTAAATATCTATGCCCCGAACATGGGAGACGCCAATTATATAAGGCAATTAATAACAAAAGCAAAGAAACACATTGACAACAATACAATCATAGTGGGGGACTTTAACACCCCCCTGACTGAAATGGACAGATCATCTAAGCAAAAGGTCAACAAGGAAATAAAGACTTTAAATGACACACTGGACCAAATGGACTTCACAGACATATTCAGAACATTCCATCCCAAAGCAACGGAATACACATTCTTCTCTAGTGCCCATGGAACATTCTCCAGAATTGATCACATCCTAGGTCACAAATCAGGTCTCAAACGGTACCAAAAGATTGGGATCATTCCCTGCATATTTTCAGACCACAATGCTTTGAAACTAGAACTCAATCACAAGAGGAAAGTCAGAAAGAACTCAAATACATGGAGGCTAAAGAGCATCCTACTAAAGAATGAATGGGTCAACCAGGAAATTAAAGAAGAATTAAAAAAATTCATGGAAACCAATGAAAATGAAAACACAACTGTTCAAAATTTTTGGGATACAGCAAAGGCAGTCCTGAGAGGAAAGTATATAGCAATACAAGCCTTTCTCAAGAAACAAGAAAGGTCTCAAATACACAACCTAACCCTACACCTAAAGGAGCTGGAGAAAGAACAGCAAAGAAAGCCTAAACCCAGCAGGAGAAGAGAAATAATAAAGATCAGAGCAGAAATCAATGAACTAGAAACCAAAAGAACAGTAAAACAGATCAACGAAACTAGGAGCTGGTTCTTTGAAAGAATTAACAAGATTGATAAACCCCTGGCCAGACTTATCCAAAAGAAAAGAGAAAGGACCCAAATCAACAAAATCATGAATGAAAGAGGAGAGATCACAACCAACACCAAAGAAATACAAACAATTATAAGAACATATTATGAGCAACTCTATGCCAGCAAATTAGATAACCTGGAAGAAATGGGTGCATTCCTAGAGATATATCAACTACGAAAATTGAACCAGGAAGAAATAGAAAACCTGAATAGACCTATAACCACTAAGGAAATTGAAGCAGTCATCAAAAATCTCCCAAGAAACAAAAGCCCAGGGCCAGATGGCTTCCCAGGGGAATTCTATCAGACATTTAAAGAAGAATTAATACCTATTCTCCTGAAACTGTTCCAAAAAATAGAAATGGAAGGAAAACTTCCAAACTCATTTTATGAGGCCAGCATTACCTTGATCCCAAAACCAGACAAAGACCCCATCAAAAAGGAGAATTACAGACCAATATCCTTGATGAACATGGATGCAAAAATTCTCACCAAAATACTAGCCAATAGGATCCAACAGTACGTTAAAAGGATTATTCACCATGACCAAGTGGGATTTATCCCTGGGCTGCAAGGCTGGTTCAACATCCGCAAATCAATCAACGTGATACAATACATTAACAAAAGAAAGAACAAGAATCATATGATCCTCTCAATAGATGCAGAAAAAGCATTTGACAAAGTACAGCATCCTTTCTTGATCAAAACTCTTCAGAGTATAGGGATAGAGGGTACATACCTCAATATCATAAAAGCCATCTATGAAAAACCTACAGTGAATATCATTCTCAATGGGGAAAGGCTGAGAGCTTTTCCCCTAAGGTCAGGAACGCGGCAGGGATGTCCACTCTCACCACTGCTATTCAACATAGTATTAGAAGTCCTAGCCACAGCAATCAGACAACAAAAAGAAATCAAAGGCATCCAAATCGGCAAAGAGGAAGTCAAACTCTCACTCTTTGCAGATGATATGATACTGTATGTGGAAAACCCAAAAGACTCCACCCCAAAACTGCTAGAACTCATACAGGAATTCAGTCAAGTAGCAGGATATAAAATCAATGCACAGAAATCAGTGGCATTCCTATACACCAACAACAAGACAGAAGAGAGACAAATCAAGGAGTCGATCCCATTTACAATTGCACCCAAAACCATTAGATACCTAGGAATAAATCTAACCAAAGAGGCAAAGGATCTGTACTCAGAAAACTATAAAATACTCATGAAAGAAATTGAAGAAGACACAAAGAAATGGAAAAACGTTCCATGCTCATGGATTGGGAGAATCAACATTGTGAAGATGTCAATGCTACCTAGAGCAATCTACACATTCAAGGCAATCCCCATCAAAATACCATCCACTTTTTTCAAAGAAATGGAACAAATAATCCTAAACTTTGTATGGAACCAGAAGAGACCCCGAATAGCCAGAGGAATACTGAAAAAGAAAAGCAAAGCTGGCGGCATCACAATTCCGGACTTCCAGCTCTATTACAAAGCTGTCATCATCAAGACAGTATGGTACTGGCACAAAAACAGACACATAGGTCAATGGAACAGAATAGAGAGCCCAGAAATAGACCCTCAACTCTATGGTCAACTTATTTTTGACAAAGCAGGAAAGAATGTCCAATGGCAAAAAGACAGTCTCTTCAACAAATGGTGTTGGGAAAATTGGACAGCCACATGCAGAAGAATGAAACTGGACCATTTCCTTACACCACACACAAAAGTAGACTCCAAATGGTTGAAAGACCTAAACGTGAGACAGGAGTCCATCCAAATCCTAAAGGAGAACACAGGTAGCAACCTTTTCGACCTTAGCCGCAGCAACTTCTTCCTAGAAACATCGCCAAAGGCACGGGAAGCCAGGGCAAAAATGAACTATTGGGATTTCATCAAGATAAAAAGCTTTTGCACAGCAAAAGAAACAGTCCACAAAACCAAAAGACAACCGACAGAATGGGAGAAAATATTTGCAAATGACATATCAGATAAAGGGCTAGTATCCAAAATCTATAAAGAACTTATCAAACTCAACACCCAAAGAACAAATGATCCAATCAAGAAACGGGCAGAAGACATGAACAGACATTTCTCCAAAGAAGACATCCAAATGGCCAACAGGCACATGAAAAAGTGCTCCACATCGCTCGGCATCAGGGAAATCCAAATCAAAACCTCAATGAGATACCACCTCACACCCGTCAGAATGGCTAAAATTAACAAGTCAGGGAACGACAGATGTTGGCGGGGATGTGGAGAAAGGGGAACCCTCCTACACTGTTGGTGGGAATGCAAGCTGGTGCAACCACTCTGGAAAACAGTATGGAGGTTCCTCAAACAGTTGAAATTAGAGCTACCGTTCGATCCAGCAATTGCACTACTGGGTATTTACCACAAAGATACAAATGTAGGGACCCGAAGGGGTACGTGTACCCCAATGTTTATAGCAGCAATGTCCACAATAGCCAAACTGTGGAAAGAGCCAAGATGTCCATCGACAGATGAATGGATAAAGAAGAGGTGGTATATATACACAATGGAATATTATGCAGCCATCAAAAAGAACGAAATCTTGCCATTTGCAACGACGTGGATGGAACTGGAGGGTATTATGCTAAACGAAATAAGTCAATCAGAGAAAGACATGTATCATATGACCTCACTGATATGAGGAATTCTTAATCTCAGGAAACAAACTGATTGTTGCTGGAGTGGTGGGGGGTGGTAGGGATGGGGTGGCTGGGTGACAGACATTGGGGAGGGTATGTGCTATGGTGAGCACTGTGAAGTGTGCAAGACTGTTGAATCACAGATCTGTACCTCTGAAGCAAATAATACATTATATGTTATAAAAGAAAAAGATAGCAGGAGGGAATAATGAAGGGCGGGATATTGGAAGGGGGAGAGAAACCATGAGAGACTATGGACTCTAAAATACAAACTGAGGGTTGTAGAGGGGAGGGGGTGGGAAGATGGGTTAGCCTGGTGAAGGATATTAAAGAGGGCACGTTCTGCATGGAGCACTGGGTGTTATATGCAAACAATGACTCATGGAACACTACATCAAAAACTAATGATGTAATGTACGGTGATTAGCATAAGATAATAAAAAAATTAAAAATAAGAACTAGTATCCAAGATCTATAAAGAACTTCTCAAACTCAACACTCAAAAAACAAATAATCCAGTCAAGAAATGGTCAGAAGACAGGAACAGACACTTCTCCAAAAGACATATGAATGGCTAACAGACACATGAAAAAATGTTCAACATCACTAGCCATCAGGGAACTACAAATGAAAACCACAATGAGATACCACCTCACACCAGTTAGAATGATAAAAATTAACAAGACAGGACAAAACAAGTGTTGTTGAGGATGTGGAAAGGGGGAACCCTCTTACACTGTTGGTGGGAATGCAAGCTGGGACAGCCACTTTGGAAAACACTATGGAGGTTCCTCTAGATGTTAAAAATAGAGTTACCCTATGACCCAGCAATTGCACTACTAGGTATTTACCCCAAAGATACAGACATAGTGAAAAGAAGGGCCACATATACTCCAGTGTTCATAGCAGCAATGTCCACAATAGCCAAAGTGTGGAAAGAGTCAAGATGCCCTTCAACAGATGAATGGATGAAGAAGATCTGGTTCATATCTACAATGGAATATTATTCAGCCATCACGAAGGATGAATACCCACCATTTGCATGGACATGGATGGAACTGGAGGGGATTTTCCCAAGTGAAATAAGTCAAACAGAGAAAGACAATTATAAGGTTTCACTCATATGTGGAAATTAAGGAATAGTGTGGAGGGCCACAGGGGAATGGAGGGAAAACTGAATGGGAAGAAATCAGAGAGGGAGACAAACCATGAGAGACAATGGACTCCGGGAAACAAATTGAGGGTTACAGAAGGGGGGGTGGGGGTTGGGGTAACCGGGGGATGGGTATTAAGGAGGGTACGTGTGGTGATGAGCACTGGGTGTTATACGTAACTAATGAATCGTTAAACACTACATCAAAAACTAATGATGGATTATATGTTGGCTAATTGAACATAATAAAAAAAAGGTTCTTGACTCTTATCCGGATTAATTTCAGAAAAAAAACATGGCTTTGGGGCTCATAATGCAAATAAGGACAGCAATGTATACTAGTTCATGCCCTCAATCATATTTATAAATGATCATTTCACAGACATTGTGTGGAACAGACAATACAGCGGTGAGCCCTACTTGAGCATGCAAATGAGTGCTGCTATCAGGTCAATCACAGGCAAAATCTTTAAGTAAGCATCATTTTGTATTGTTTTGGTTTTGGCTTTTGGTTTTGGTTTTGGGTTTTTTTTTTTGTTTTTTTACTTTGTTTATTTGGTTTTTTGTTTGTTTTTGTGAAGAAATACGAAGGGCATCTTTGCCAGACCCTTCAAATCACTCTACCAATAATTCTATGTTGCGAATCTCTACATTTTTTATATATCTGCCTCAGAACTCATGTTCCAGGTTGGCAAAGGTCTACACTGAAGATAGGGGTAGCAAAATTACAACCTAAAACACTGGATGTAATAGTCAGATATATGTTTCTACTTCTTATGGCTATCCACCTATGTTGATGCTTAGACAAGATAGAGGCATTTGAGATAGGAAAAGGCAATCAAATGGAAGGACTTTCTCAGGAAGGCAAATTAGACCAAAATAAACTCTAATACGAATTGGAAACAGCCACTGCTCTGGCCCACTCAGCAAAATACAAAGAATTGTCTAAGCCCCCTAGTCACTCCCACTCCCCTGGGTGGTGAGTCAAAATGATACATCATCTGATGCAGAAAACAAAGCCAAGTTTATTCAAGCCTAGAAGGCTTTGCCAGAAAAGAGAGATGTAAAACAAATAGCTAGATGAATTTTCAAAAAAACAAACAACCAAAACAGATAAACAAATACAAAAGATCATTTAAAAAGGTAATAGCAAATTTCCCACTTCTGATTGAGACAGAAGAATGGGGGCCATCTATATTGTCCTGCTTCCCAGACTCTTTAGTACTCATTTAAATTACCCTGAGGCCAGGCCACTTACAAGTGATGATTTTCTGGGGAAGAGAAAGATCGAGCAGGGCTCATGTCTTCACGGTGTGAAAGTTGTTTTCAACTCCTAGTTCTTGAACACTTAGCTAGGGCAACAACTGCTTATTGTTGACTTCATATTGGTATAGGATAGAAATCTGGCCTCAGTAGGGACGTTTGAATGAGGCTTTCAAGATTACTCTCCACAGGACTGGTCTTTGATTATGTAATATGCAAAATACAGCCATCTTTCCTCTCCTCTTCCTGCTTCAAAAGGCTTTTTACAAAGCCTTTCTAGTGGTTCCTACCCCTCAAACCAGTGCTCTCCCACTGAAGTATCAGTGACTTCAAAGAATGCCTCACTCAGGGACCTCTCTTCCAGGACGTTGTATAAGAGGCTGTATTAGTTTTCTAAGGCTGACATAACATAAATAAAATAGAGAAATTTATTTTCTCAAAGTTCTACAGACCAGAAATCCAAAATTAGGGTGTCAGCCTGGACATGCACCCTTGAAGTTTCTAGGAAGGAATCTTTCCTTGCCTCTTCCAGCTTCTGGTGGCTCCTGGCATTCCTTGGTTTTTTGATGCATCAGTCCAACCCCTGTCTCCATGTTCACATAGCCTTCTTTCCTGTATGTGTCTCCATAACTTCACATGGTCTTCTTATGAAGACACCAGTCATTGGATTTAGAGTCCCCCCTTACCCCAGTATGACCACATCTTAAATAATTATATTTGTAAAGGTTTTATTTCCAAGTAAGTTCACATTTTGAGGTTCCAGGTACATGAGGAAAATTTATGGATACAAAATTTAGGAGCGTTTAATGCAAAAGAATATATTTTTTCTTAGTGGAAGAATATAAAATGGCAAATTTTAAGACAGTGAAAATAGAGTAAAAGAGACAGTTTGGGAGACAGAATAGATATTTAAAGGCCCACATATCCCTTATTAAACAGAAAAATAAACAACCTGTGTTGATTTATTTTTGGAAAACACACACACACACACACACACACACAGCAAACTGAAGGCTTTAGTTACTCTGCAAATGTTAGGCTTTTGTAAAGATCAAAATTACATTACACATCTTCATTTCTACCTTAGTGGATACTTAAGGGTTCTGGGACTACAAATGGCAGAACATGCTCGAAAGCATGTTGGTACCATGTATACACAATTACCTCAAAGCTTGGGCATTTGGATTCCCGCCTTTGGCATTCACTAATCATGTGTCCTGGAGCAACTTTCCAGGACACTACAACTTATTTTACAGATGAAGAAACTGAGATCCATTCTGAATACAAGAGAGCTCATAGTGAAACTTGACTGTTTCAACAAGCAGAATTTGTTTTATGCTAAAATCTCTGTTCTACAGGCCTAGAGCTGCTATCCTGAAGCACCATCATCCAGAATTCACCTTGGGATTAAACACTGAAGATTGTTTTCTGAGCATTCCTTTCAAATGTTAATTTTCCCTTGAAGAGAAGCAGGGAAGGTCACTACGTGAGGGTGAGTTTATGTTGGGGCAGAATACCAGGGGTTAAGGCTACCACCCAGGGAAAAGTATTCCAAAAGCAAGCAGGCAGAATAGAGACAATTTAAACATTGTGCTGAAGGCAGACCCTGCCACCAGTTTTCAGAACCTAGAGTGAGTTAAGTATTTTGACCATAAGTTTACTCCCTGCTAGTCTTCAAATATTCTAGCTAATTTCACAGCATTTGTCCTGACATTTTTGAACACCTTTGGAAAAGCATTAAAATTAATCTTTCTTTAAAACTAACATTATCTCACCAGCCAATCTCTTACTACTGTTCCTCATATACACATATCTCCCCACCAACCACAAGCATACTTTAAACAAGCCAGAAAATAAATCTTTTCTCAGAATAGTTTTGTTGGGTTTGAGTTCTTCTGCTCTCCTCATCCCAATTGCACACCAAAAATTTACTTATTCAGAGCTGGATTTAAAAGTGACAGAAAAAAGGAACAAGAGTCACCAAATCTGGGTACTTCCTAAAGTTCCCAGTACTTGTTAAAATATAAATTGAAAGGCTCTAATTCTAGAAATTCTGGAAAAATATGTCTTTGTTAGATCCTGGGAACCTGCTTTTAAGGAAAAATCTCAGATTATTCCGAGGCCACTTTTGGGGACTAGCATTTGAGAGCCACTGAACACCATTGTTTTATAAGTATCTTGTTTAAAATGCAATATACAATTCATATGTTGGACAGTGCACAAATCTTCAGTGCATTTTTTACCTATGCATATACCCATGTGACCACCACTCAGATCAACATATAGAATATTTCTATCACCCATACTCAGAAAGTTCCCTTGTACTTCTTCCCAGTCAATACCCCCTTGTCCCCAGAGGTAACTACTATTCAGACTGGTAGCACTACCTACTAAATTTGCCTGCTCTTGAACTTTAAAAAATAGTATCATTTAGACTTTTGTTTTTAGCTTCTTTCACTCAACATGTCTTTGAGATTCATCCACATTCCTGTGTGTATCAATAGCAAAATCAGTATTTTTTTTTTTACTTCACATAGGATTATTGAAGGTCGAAGCTTAAATGGACTTTAAAGATTACATATCAGGGATTAGAGGTCCAGTTCAAATGTCTACAAGGAAGAAGGCAGATAAAGTTTTGTTTTTAATTTTTTTATTGTTATGTTAATCACCATATATTACATCATTAGTTTTGGATGTAGTGTTCCATGATTCATTGTTTGTGCAAAACACCCAGTGCTCCACGCAAAACGTGCCCTCTTTAATACCCCGCACCAGGCTAACCCATCCCCCCAACCCCCTCCCCTCTAGAACCCTCAGTTTGTTTTTAAGAGTCCATCGTCTCTCATGGTTGGTCTCCCCCTCCAATTTCCCCCCTTCATTCTTCCCCTTCTGCTATCTTCTTCTTCTTTATTTTTTTCTTAACATATATTGCATTATTTGTTTCAGAGGTACAAGTCTGTGATTCAACAGTCTTGCAAAATTCACAGCACTCATCATAGTACATACCCTCCACAATGTCTATCACCCAGCCACCCCATCCCTCCCACCCCCCACCACTCCAGCAACATTCAGTTTGTTTCCTGAGATTAAGAATTCCTCATATCAGTGAGGTCATATGATACATGTCTTTCTCTGATTGACTTATTTCACTCAGCATAACACCCTCCAGTTCCATCCACGTCGTTGCAAATGGCAAGATCTCATTCCTTTTGATGGCTGCATAATATCCCATTGTGTATATATACCACCTCTTCTTTATCCATTCATCTGTCGATGGACATCCTGGCTCTATCCACAGTTTGGCTATTGTGGACATTGCTGCTATAAACATTGGGGTGCACGTACCCCTTCGGATCCCTACATTTATATCTTTGTGGTAAATACCCATTAGTGCAATTACTGGATCGTATGGTAGCTCGATTTTCAACTGTTTGAGGAACCTCCATACTGTTTTACAGAGTGGTTGCACAAACTTGCATTCCCACCAACAGTGTAGGAGGGTTCCCCTTTCTCCGCATCCCTGCCAACATCTGTTGTTTACTGACTTGTTAATTTTAGCCATTCTGATTGGTGTGAGGTGGTATCTCATTGAGGTTTTGATTTGGATTTCCCTGATGCCGAGCGATGTGGAGCACTTTTTCATGTGCCTGTTGGCCATTTGGATGTCTTCTTTGGAAAAATGTCTGTTCATGTCTTCTGCCCATTTCTTGATTGGATTATTTGTACTTTGGGTGTTGAGTTTAAGAAGTTCTTTATAGATTTTGGATACTAGCCCTTTATCTGATATGTCATTTGTAAATATCTTCTCCCATTCTCTTGGTTGTCTTTTGATTTTGTGGACTGTTTCTTTTGCTGTGCAAAAGCTTTTTATCTTGAAGAGTAGGCGGAGCAAGATGGCGGAGGAGTAGGAGACCTAGATTTCGTCTGGTCTCAGGAATTCAGCTGAATAGGGATCAAACCATTCTGAACACCTACGAACTCAACAGGAGATCGAACAGGAGAGTAGCACCAACTCTCTGAACAGAGAAGCGACCACTTACTGGAAGGTAGGACGTGCGGAGAAGTGAATCCGAGGCGATATTCGGGAGGATAGACGACGGGGGAGGGGCCTCCGCCGGCCGCTTCTGGCAAGTGATAGAGCCGCGGAGCACAAAATCGGACCTTTTAGAAGTTGGCTCGGCGGAGGGACGTCGCTGCAGTGGCTAAGCGGGGGGTGGAATCCTCCCGGGATAGTGTGGTCTCAGGACCCTTGGGGTCACAGAGAGACCGGGGGTGCCTGAGTGTGCCAGAGCTCCCAGGTATCAGAGCGGGGAAGCCGGCTGCAGAGACGGAGCAGAGTCGCGGGCTCTCAGCTTGGGGTGGCCATAAACTGTGATCCGCGGCCCAGTCGGGGCACGGCTCCTCCAGCAGGGACCCAACAAGCAGCAGATCCGGGGAGACTCCCCTTCCTTCCCGGGGAGGAGCGGTGCGGGAACGCACTGCAGGGATCTGCTGGGTTTGGAGACTCCACACGGTGTCGGGTGCAAGAGATAGCAACGCTCGATCACAGGCCGGGTGAGCACGGAGTGCGGCCGGAGACCGGGGACACGGAAGTGACTGCTTTTCTCTGGGGGCACACTGAGGAGCGGGGCCCCGAGTTCTCAGCTCCTCCAGGTGGAGATTGGGAGGCCACCATTTCTGCCCTGGTCCTCCAAAGCTGTACCGAGAGCTTGTAGGGAACAAAAGCTACTGAGAGCAAACCGGAGCAGCTTGCTTAGCCCGGACCGACCAGGGCGGGGCAATTCTGCCTCCGGCAAAGACATTTGGAAACCACAGCAACAGGCCCCTCCCCCAGAAGATCAGCACAAACAGCCAGCAAGCCAAGACCAAGTTGATCGATCAAGGAGAATGGGAGAACTCCAGCGCTAGGGGAATACTGCACATACATTCATGGCTTTTTTTTTTTTTGACCATGATTCATTATTTCATCAAAGTTAATTTTTGTTGACTGTATTTTTTTATTTTTTTTCCCTTTTTCAACCAACATCTTAACAATCCCTTTTAAAAAAAAAAAAACAATTTTTATTTTTCATTTTCAGAGTCATATTTTATCCCTTCATAGTAGTTACCCATATTTTTGGCATATATATATAAGTTCTTCTCTCTTTAAAATTTTGAGATACACTTTCTTCTAACAGATCAAAATATACCCTAAATCACTAGTGTATGGCTTTGTTCTAGTCTCCTGCCTGATCACATTCTCTCCCTTTTTCCTTTTTTTTTTCTTAAATCTTCTTTCTTTTTTCAAACAACTTATCAAGTCCTTTTATAAAATCTTTTATAATTTTCATCTTTACAGTCATCTTCCATCCCTTCATTGTATCAACCCTTATTTTGTACATATATGTCTTTCTTCCCTTAAAATATTAGGAGGCACTTTTTTCTAACAGACCAAAATACGCCCAAAATCTAGTGTGTGGCACTGATCTATGCACTAGCCTAATCATATTTGATCATTTTCTGCTTTTTTTGTATTGTTTTGTTTTTGTTTTTATCTTTTTTTCTTTTTTTTTTTTTCTCTTTCTTGTTTCTTTCTTTCCCTTTCTTTTCCCCTGGTCTCAGGTCTTTTCTGATTTCTATACAGTATATTTGCTGGGGACGTTGTAAACCTGTTAGCATTTTGTTCTCTCATTCATCTATTCTCCTCTGGACAAAATGACAAGACGAAAGAAATCACCTCAGCAAAAAGAACAAGAGGTAGTACCGTCAGCCAGGGACCTACTCAATACGGACATTAGTACGATGTCGGACCTAGAGTTCAGAATCATGACTTTAAAGATACTAGCTGGGCTTGAAAAAAGCGTGGAAGTTATTAGAGAAACCCTTTCTGGAGAAATAAAAGAACTAAAATCTAACCAAATCGAAATCAAAAAGGCTATTGATGAGGTGCAATCAAAAATGGGGGCACTAAATGCTAGGATAAATGAGGCAGAAGAGAGAATCAGCGATATAGAAGACCAAATGATGGAAAATAAAGAGGCTGAGAAAAAGAGAGAGAAACAACTACAGGATCACGAGGGCAGATTTCGAGAGATAAGTGATACGATAAGACGAAACAACATTAGAATAATTGGGATCCCAGAAGAAGAAGAGAGAGAGAGAGGGGCAGAAGGTATATTGGAGCAAATTATAGCAGAGAACTTCCCTAATGTGAGGAAGGAAACAGGCATTAAAATCCAGGAGGCACAGAGAACCCCTCTCAAAATCAATAATAATAGGTCAACACCCCGACATCTAATAGTAAAACTTACGAGTCTCAGAGACAAAGAGAAAATACTGAAAACAGCCCGGGAGAAGAGATATGTAACCTACAATGGCAGAAACATTAGATTGGCAACAGACCTATCCACAGAGACCTGGCAGGCCAGAAAGGACTGGCAAGATATCTTCAGAGCACTAAACGAGAAAAATATGCAGCCAAGAATACTATATCCAGCTAGGCTATCATAGAAAATAGAAGAAGAGATAAAAAGCTTCCAGAACAAACAAAAACTAAAGGAATTTGCAAGCACGAAACCAGCCCTCCAAGAAATATTGAAAGGGGTCCTCTAAGCAAAGAGAGAACCTAAAAGCAGCAAAGATCAGAAACGAACACAGACAACAGACAGTTAACAGTCACCTTACAGGTAATACAGTGGCACTAAATTCATACCTTTCAATAGTTACCCTGAATGGAAATGGGCTCAATGCCCCAATCAAAAGACACAGGCTATCAGATTGGATTAAAAAACAAGACCCATCAATATGCTGTCTGCAAGAGATTCATTTTAGACCCAAAGACACCCCCAGATTGAAAGTGAAGGGGTGGAAAACCATTTACCATGCTAATGGACACCAAAAGAAAGCTGGGGTGGAAATCCTTATATCAGACAAACTAGATTTTAAAACAAAGACTGTAATAAGAGATGAGGAAGGACACTATATCCTACTTAAAGGGTCTATCCAACAAGAAGATCTAACAATTGTAAATATCTATGCCCCGAACATGGGAGACGCCAATTATATAAGGCAATTAATAACAAAAGCAAAGAAACACAATGACAACAATACAATAATAGTGGGGGACTTTAACACCCCCCTGACTGAAATGGACAGATCATCTAAGCAAAAGATAAACAAGGAAATAAAGACTTTAAATGACACACTGGACCAAATGGACTTCACAGACATATTCAGAACATTCCATCCCAAAGCAACGGAATACACATTCTTCTCTAGTGCCCATGGAACATTCTCCAGAATTGATCAAATCCTAGGTCACAAATCAGGTCCCAATCAGTACCAAAAGATTGGGATCATTCCCTGCATATTTTCAGACCACAATGCTTTGAAACTAGAACTCAACCACAAGAAGAAAGTTGGAAAGAACTCAAATGCATGGAGGCTAAAGAGCATCCTACTAAAGAATGAATGGGTCAACCAAGAAATTAAAGAAGAATTAAAAAAATTCATGGAAACCAATGAAAATGAAAACACAACTGTTCAAAATCTTTGGGATACAGCAAAGGCAGTCCTGAGAGGAAAGTATATAGCAATACAAGCCTTTCTCAAGAAACAAGAAAGGTCTCAAATACACAACCTAACCCTACACCTAAAGGAGCTAGAGAAAAAACAGCAAATAAAGCCTAAACCCAGCAGGAGAAGAGAAATAATAAAGATCAGAGCAGAAATCAATGAACTAGAAACCAAAAGAACAGTAAAACAGATCAACGAAACTAGGAGCTGGTTCTTTGAAAGAATTAACAAGATTGATAAACCCCTGGCCAGACTTATCCAAAAGAAAAGAGAAATGACCCAAATCAACAAAATCATGAATGAAAGAGGAGAGATCACAACCAACACCAAAGAAATACAAACAATTATAAGAACATATTATGAGCCACTCTATGCCAGCAAATTAGATAACCTGGAAGAAATGGGTGCATTCCTAGAGATGTATCAACTACCAAAATTGAACCAGGAAGAAATAGAAAACCTGAACAGACCTATAACCACTAAGGAAATGGAAGCAGTCATCAAAAATCTCCCAACAAACAAAAGCCCAGGGCCAGATGGCTTCCCAGGGGAATTCTATCAGACATTTCAAGAAGAATTAATACCTATTCTCCTGAAACTGTTCCAAAAAATAGAAATGGAAGGGAAACTTCCAAACTCATTTTATGAGGCCAGCATTACCTTGATCCCAAAACCGGACAAAGACCCCATCAAAAAAGAGAATTACAGACCAATATCCTTGATGAACATGGATGCAAAAATTCTCACCAAAATACTAGCCAATAGGATCCAACAGTACGTTAAAAGGATTATTCACCATGACCAAGTGGGATTTATTCCTGGGCTGCAAGGCTGGTTCAACATCCGCAAATCAATCAACGTGATACAATACATTAACAAAAGAAAGAACAAGAATCATATGATCCTCTCCATAGATGCAGAAAAAGCATTTGACAAAGTACAACATCCTTTCTTGATCAAAACTCTTCAGAGTATAGGGATAGAGGGTACATACCTCAATATCATAAAAGCCATCTATGAAAAACATACAGCGAATATCATTCTCAATGGGGAAAGGCTGAGAGCTTTTCCCCTAAGGTCAGGAACGCGGCAGGGATGTCCACTCTCACCACTGCTATTCAACATAGTATTAGAAGTCCTAGCCACAGCAATCAGACAACAAAAAGAAATCAAAGGCATCCAAATCGGCAAAGAGGAAGTCAAACTCTCACTCTTTGCAGATGATATGATACTGTATGTGGAAAACCCAAAAGACTCCACCCCAAAATTGCTAGAACTCATACAGGAATTCAGTAAAGTAGCAGGATATAAAATCAATGCACAGAAATCAGTGGCATTCCTATACACCAACAACAAGACCGAAGAGAGACAAATCAAGGAGTCGATCCCATTTACAATTGCACCCAAAACCATTAGATACCTAGGAATAAATCTAACCAAAGAGGCAAAGGATCTGTACTCAGAAAACTATAAAATACTCATGAAAGAAATTGAAGAAGACACAAAGAAATGGAAAAACGTTCCATGCTCATGGATTGGGAGAATCAACATTGTGAAGATGTCAAGGCTACCTAGAGCAATCTACACATTCAAGGCAATCCCCATCAAAATACCATCCACTTTTTTCAAAGAAATGGAACAAATAATCCTAAAATTTGTATGGAACCAGAAGAGACCCCGAATAGCCAGAGGAATACTGAAAAAGAAAAGCAAAGCTGGCAGCATCACAATTCCGGACCTCCAGCTCTATTACAAAGCTGTCATCATCAAGATATTATGGTAATGGCACAAAAACAGACACATAGATCAATGGAACAGAATCGAGAGCCCAGAAATGGACCCTCAACTCTATGGTCAACTTGTTTTTGACAAAGCAGGAAAGAATGTCCAATGGCAAAAAAACAGTCTCTTCAACAAATGGTGTTGGGAAAATTGGACAGCCACATGCAGAAGAATGAAACTGGACCATTTCCTTACACCACACACAAAAATAGACTCCAAATGGTTGAAAGACCTAAACGTGAGACAGGAGTCCATCCAAATCCTAAAGGAGAACACAGGTAGCAACCTTTTCGACCTTAGCCGCAGCAACTTCTTCCTAGAAACATCGCCAAAGGCACGGGAAGCCAGGGCAAAAATGAACTATTGGGCTTTCATCAAGATAAAAAGCTTTTGCACAGCAAAAGAAACAGTCCACAAAACCAAAAGACAACCGACAGAATGGGAGAAAATATTTGCAAATGACATATCAGATAAAGGGCTAGTATCCAAAATCTATAACGAACTTATCAAACTCAACACCCAAAGAACAAATAATCCAATCAAGAAATGGGCAGAAGACATGAACAGACATTTCTCCAAAGAAGACAACCAAATGGCCAACAGGCACATGAAAAAGTGCTCAACATCGCTCGGCATCAGGGAAATCCAAATCAAAACCTCAATGAGATACCACCTCACACCCGTCAGAATGGCTAAAATTAACAAGTCAGGGAACGACAGATGTTGGCGGGGATGTGGAGAAAGGGGAACCCTCCTACACTGTTGGTGGGAATGCAAGCTGGTGCAACCACTCTGGAAAACAGTATGGAGGTTCCTCAAACAGTTGAAATTAGAGCTACCGTTCGATCCAGCAATTGCACTACTGGGTATTTACCACAAAGATACAAATGTAGGGACCCGAAGGGGTACGTGTACCCCAATGTTTATAGCAGCAATGTCCACAATAGCCAAACTGTGGAAAGAGCCAAGATGCCCATCGACAGATGAATGGATAAAGAAGAGGTTGTATATATACACAATGGAATATTATGCAGCCATCAAAAGGAATGAGATCTTGTCATTTGCAACGACGTGGATGGAACTGGAGGGTGTTATGCTGAGTGAAATAAGTCAATCAGAGAAAGACGTGTATCACATGACCTCACTGATATGAGGAATTCTTAATCTCAGGAAACAAACTGAGTGTTACTGGAGTGGTTGGGGGTGGGAGGGATGGGGTGGCTGGGTGATAGACATTGGGGAGGGTATGTGCTATGGTGAGCGCTGTGAATTGTGCAAGACTGTTGAATCACAGATCTGTACTTCTGAAACAAATAACGCAACATATTTTAAGAAAAAAGAAAAGGAAGAAGATAACAGGAGAGGAAGAAAAGGGGAGTATGTCAGAGGGGGAGACGAACCATGAGAGATGATGGACTCTGAAAAACAAACTGAGGGTTCTAGAGAGGAGGGGGGCAGGGGGATGGGTTAGCCTGGTGCGGGGTATTAAAGAGGGCACGTTCTGCATGGAGCACTGGGTGTTATGAACAAACAATGAATCATGGAACACTGCATCAAAAACTAATGATGTAATATATGGTGATTAAAATAACAATAAAAAAATAAAAAAGAAATAAAAAGAAAATTAGAAAAAAAAAAGCTTTTTATCTTGATGAAATCCCAATAGTTCATGTTTGCCCTTGATTCCCTTGCCTTTGGCGTTGTATCTAGGAAGAAGTTCCTGCGGCTGAGGTCGCAGAGGTTGCTGCCTATGTTCTCCTTTAGGATTTTGATGGACTCCTGTCTCACGTTTAGGTCTTTCGACCATTTGGAGCTATTTTTGTGTGTGGTGTAAGGAAATGGTCGAATTTCATTCTTCTGCATGTGGTTGTCCAATTTTCCCAACACCATTTGTTGAAGAGACTGTCTTTTTTCCATTGGACATTCTTTCCTGCTTAGTCAAAGATTAGTTCACCATAGAGTTGAGGGTCCATTTATGGGCTCTCTATTCTGTTCCATTGATCTATATGTCCGTTTTTGTGCCAGTACCATACTGTCTTGATGATGACAGCTTTGTAATAGAGCTGGAAATCCGGAATTGTGATGCCGCCAGCTTTGCTTTTCTTTTTCAGCATTCCTCTGGCTATTCAGGGTCTCTTCTGGTTCCATACAAATTTTAGGATTATTTGTTCCATTTCTTTGAAAAAACTGGATGGTATTTTGATGGGGATTGCATTGAATGTGTAGATTGCTCTAGGGAGCATTGACATCTTCACAATATTTGTTCTTCCAATCCATGAGCATGGAATGTTTTTCCATTTCTTTGTGACTTCCTCAATTTCTTTCATGAGTATTTTATAGTTTTCTGAGTACAGATCCTTTGCCTCTTTGGTTAGATTTACTCCTAGGTATCTTATGGTTTTGGGTGCAATTGAAAATCGGATCGACTCCTTAATTTGTCTCTCATCTGTCTTGTTGTTGGTGTATAGGAATGCCACTGATTTCTGTGCATTGATTTTATATCCTGCTACTTGACTGAATTCCTGTACGAGTTCTAGCAGTTTTGGGGTGGAGTCTTTTGGGTTTTCCACATACAGTATCATATCATCTGCAAAGAGGGACAGTTTGACTTCTTTTCCGATTTCGATGCCTTTGATTTCTTTTTGTTGTCTGATTGCTGTGGCTAGGACTTCTAATACTATGTTGAATAGTAGTGGTGATAGTGGACATCCCTGTCGCATTCCTGACCTTAGGGGAAAAGCTCTCAGCTTTTCCCCATTGAGAATGATATTCGCTGTACGTTTTTATGGATGGCTTTTATGGTATTGAGGTATGTACCTTCTATCCCTATACTCTGAAGAGTTTTGATCAAGAAGAATGCTGTACTTTGTCAAATGCTTTTTCTGCATCTATGGAGAGGATCATATGATTCTTGTTCTTTCTTTTGTTAATGTATTGTATCACGTTGATTGATTTGCGGATGTTGAACCAACCTTGCAGCCCAGGGATAAAACCCACTTGGTCGTGGTGAATAATCCTTTTAATGTACTGTTGGATCCTATTGGCTAGTATTTTGGTGAGAATTTTTGCATCCATGTTCATCAAGGATTTTGGTCTGTAATTCTCCTTTTTGATGGGGTCTTTGTCTGGTTTTGGGATCAAGGTAATGCTGGCCTCATAAAACGAATTTGGAAGTTTTCTTTCCATTTCTATTTTTTGGAACAGTTTCAGGAGAATAGGTATTAATTCTTCTTTAAATATTTGATAGAATTCCCCTGGGAAGCCATCTGTCCCTGGGCTTTTGTTTGTTGGGAGATTTTTGATGACTGCTTCCATTTCCTTAGTGGTTATAGGTCTGTTCAGGTTTTCTATTTCTTCCTGGTTCAGTTTTGGTAGTTGATAGACCTCTAGGAATGCACCCAATTCTTCCAGGTTATCTAATTTGCTGGCATAGAGTTGCTCATAATATGTACTTATAATTGTTTGTATTTCTTTGGTGTTGCTTGTGATCTCTCCTCTTTCATTCATGATTTTGTTGATTTGGGTCATTTCTCTTTTCTTTTGGATAAGTCTGGCCAGGGGTTTATCAATCTTGTTAATTCTTTCAAAGAACCAGCTCCTAGTTTCGTTGATCTGTTTTACTGTTCTTTTGGTTTCTAGTTCATTGATTTCTGCTCTGATCTTTATTATTTCTCTTCTCCTGCTGGGTTTAGGCTTTATTTGCTGTTTTTTCTCTAGCTCCTTTAGGTGTAGGGTTAGGTTGTGTATTTGAGACCTTTCTTGTTTCTTGAGAAAGGCTTGTATTGCTATATACTTTCCTCTCAGGACTGCCTTTGCTGTATCCCAAAGATTTTGAACAGTTGTGTTTTCATTTTCATTGGTTTCCATGAATTTTTTTAATTCTTCTTTAATTTCCTGGTTGACCCATTCATTCTTTAGTAGGATGCTCTTTAGCCTCCATGTATTTGAGTTCTTTCTGACTTTCCTCTTGTGATTGAGTTCTAGTTTCAAAGCTTTGTGGTCTGATAATATGCAGGGAGTAATCCCAATCTTTTGGTACCGGTTGAGACCTGATTTGTGACCTAGGACGTGATCTATTCTGGAGGATGTTCCATGGGCACTAGAGAAGAATGTGTATTCCATTGCTTTGGGATGGAATGTTCTGAATATATCTGTGAAGTCCATTTGGTCCAGTGTGTCATTGAAAGTCTTTATTTCCTTTTTGATCTTTTGCTTAGATGATCTGTCCATTTCAGTCAGGGGGGTGTTAAAGTCCCCCACTATTATTGTATTGTTGTCAATGTGTTTCTTTGCTTTTGTTATTAATTGCCTTATATAATTGGCTGCTCCCATGTTCGGGGCATAGATATTACAATTGTTAGATCTTCTTGTTGGATAGACTCTTTAAGTAGGATATAGTGTCCTTCTTCATCTCTTATTACAGTCTTTGGTTTAAAATCTAATTTGTCTGATATAAGGATTGCCACTCCAGCTTTCTTTTGGTGTCCATTAGCATGGTAAATTATTTTCCACCCCCTCACTTTCAATATGGGGGCGTCTTTTGGTCTAAAATGAATCTCTTGCAGACAGCATATTGATGGGTCTTGTTTTTTAATCCAATCTGATAGCCTGTGTCTTTTGATTGGGGCATTGAGCCCATTTCCATTCAGGGTAACTATTGAAAGGTGTGAATTTAGGCCATTTTATTGCCTGTAAGGTGACTGTTTCTGTATATTGTCTGTGTTCCTTTCTGATCTATGCTGCTTTTAGGCTCTCTTTTTTCTTAGAGGACCCCTTTCAATATTTCTTGTAGGGCTGGTTTCATGTTTGCAAATTCCTTTAGTTTTTGTTTGTCCTGGAAGCTTTTTATCTCTCCTTCTATTTTCAATTATAGCCTAGCTGGATATAGTCTTCTTGGCTGCATATTTTTCTCGTTTAGTGCTCTGAAGATATCATGCTAGTCCTTTCTGGCCTGCCAGGTCTCTGTGGATAGGTCTGTTGCCAATCTAATGTTTCTACCATTGTAGGTTACATATGTCTTCTCCCGAGTTGCTTTCAGGATTTTCTCTTTGTCTCTGAGACTCGTAAGTTTTACTATTAGGTGTCGGGCTGTTGACCTATTTTTATTGATTTTGATAGGGGTTCTCTGTGCCTCCTGGATTTTGATGCCTGTTTCCTTCCGCACATTAGGGAAGTTCTCTGCTATTATTTGCTCCAACATACCTTCTGCCCCTCTCTCTCTTTCTTCTTCTTCTGGGATCCCAATTATGTTGTTGTTTCATCCTATTGTATCGCTTATCTCTC
The DNA here is from genome assembly GCF_037043125.1 of Eumetopias jubatus. Taxonomy (NCBI): domain Eukaryota; kingdom Metazoa; phylum Chordata; class Mammalia; order Carnivora; family Otariidae; genus Eumetopias; species Eumetopias jubatus. The sequence continues at coordinate 64,148,566 of NW_028274817.1, forward strand.
GAATTCTGCCCTAGTGATCCTGTAGTTGTTTATCTCTCTTTTTCTCAGCTTCCTTATTTTCCATCCTTTGGTCTTCTATATCGCTGATTCTCTCTTCTGCCTCATTTAGCCTATCAGTTAGTGCCCCCATTTTTTATTGCACCTCATTAATAGCCTTTTTGATTTCAACTTGGTTAGATTTTAGTTCTTTCATTTCTCCAGAAAAGGTTTCTCTAATAACTTCCACACTTTTTTCAAGCCCAGCTAATATCTTTAAAGTCATGATTCTGAACTCTAGGTCTGACATCATACTAATGTCAGTATTGAGTAGGTCCCTGGCTGACGGTACTACCTCTTGTCTTTTTGCTGAGGTGAATTTTTTTGTCTTGTCATTTTGTCCAGAGGAGAGTAGATGAATGAGAGAACAAAATGTTAACAGGTTAACAACGTCTCCAGCAAATATACTCTATACAAATCAGAAAAGACCTGAAACCAGTGGACAAGAAAGGGAACGAAAGAAGAAAGAGGGAAAAAAAAGGAAAGAGAAAAAGATAAAAACAAACAAAAACAGAACAAAACAAAAAAAAACGGAATATGATCAAATATGATCAGGCTAGTGCATAGATCAGTGCCACACACTAGATTTTGGGAGTATTTTGGTCTGTTAGAAGAAAGTGCCTTCTAAAATTTTAAAGGAAGAAAGACATATATGTACAAAATAAGGGTTGATACAATGAGGGTTGGAAGATGACTGTAAAGATGAAAATTATAAAAGATTTTATAAAAGGAATTGATAAGATAAGAAGTTGTTTTTAAAAAGAAAGAAGAAGATTTTAAAAAAAGAAAACAAAAGGGATAGAATGTGATCAGGCTGGAGACTAGAACAAAGCCATACACTAGTGATTTAGGGTATATTTTGATCTGTTAGAAGAAACTGTATCTCAAAATTTTAGAGAGAACAACCTATATATATATATGCCAAAAATAAGGGTAACTACTATGAAGGGATAAAAATATGACTCTAAAAATGAAAAATAAATATTTTTTTAAAAAAGGGATTGATAAGATGTTGGTTGAAAAAGGGAAAAAGAAAAATTCAAAAACAGTTAAAAAAATTAACTTTGAAAAACTAACGAATTATGGTAAAAAGCCATGAATTCTATGTGCAGTATTCCCCTAGCGCTGGAGTTCTCCCATTCTCCTTGATCGGTAAACTTGGTCTTGGCTTGCTGGCTGTTTGTGCTGATCTTCTGGGGGAGGGACCTGTTGCTGTGGTTCTCAAATGTCTTTGCCGGAGGCGGAATTGCCCCGCCCTCGTGAGTCCGGGCTAAGCAAGCTGCTCGGGTTTGTTCTCAGGAGCTTTTGTTCCCTGCAAGCTCTCGGTACAGCTTTGGAGGACCAGGGTGAAAATGGTGGCCTCCCAATCTCTGCCCGGAGGAGCTGAGAACTCAGGGCCCTGCTCCTCAGTGTGCCCCCAGAGAAAAGCAGTCACTCCTGTCTCCCCGGTCTCCAGCCATACTCTGTGCTCAGCCGGCCTGTGACTGAGCGTTTCTATATCTGGCACCCGACCCCGTGTGGAGTCTCCAAACCCAGGAGATCCCTGCAGTGCTCTTCTGCGCTGCTCCTCCCGGGGGAGGAAAGGGAGTCTCCCCAGCTCTGCCACTTGTTTGCTCCCTGCTGGAGGAGCAGTGGCCAGACTGGGCCGCAGATCACATTTTATGGCAACCCCGAGCTGAGAGCCCGCGCCTCGGCTCCGTCTCTGCAGCCGGCTTCCCCGTTCCAATATCTGGGAGCTCTGCCACCCTCAGGCACCCCCGGTCTTTCTGTGACCCTGAGGGTTCTGAGACCACACTGTCCCGTGAGGTTTCCACCCCCCGCTTAGCCACTGGAGCGACGTCCCTCAGTGGAGCCGACTTCTAAAAGCTCTGATTTTGTGCTCCGCGGCTCTATCACTTGCCAGAAGCGTCCGACGGAGGCCCCCTTCCCTGCCATCTATCCTCCCAAATATCGCCTCGGATTCACTTCTCTGCACGTCCTACCTTCCAGAAACTGGTTGCTTTTCTGTTCAGAGTGTTGTTGCTATTCTTATCTTCGATCTCCTGTTGAGTTTGTAGGTGTTCAGAATGGTTTGATCCCTATTCAGCTGAATTTCTGAGACCAGAGGAAATCCAGGTCTCCTACTCCTCCACCATCTTGCTCCCAAGGCCTATCAGATATTTTTTCAGAGGAGGAGCTAATGGGAACCAGTAGTTTAGTAAATTAAGAAAATATATAGGGCAGAGATGCCTGGGTGTCTCAGTAGGTTACACATCCGATTCTTGATTTTGGCTCAGGTCATCATCTCAGGGTCCTGGGCTTGAACCCCACGTCAGGTTCCATGCTCAGTGTGGAGTTTGTTTGTCCCTCTCCCTTTGCTCCTCCCCTGGGCTCTCTTTCTCTTCCTCCTTTTCTGTTTCTCTCTCTCTCTCTCATATAAATAAATAAAATCTTTTTTTTTTTAAAAAGCTAATATATATGGAAGTTTGAAATTGCCAGGATCACAGATTTCTTGACCATGTATATGTGGTCCACATTTGCTTTTTACTGTCATCTCTGTGCTAAATCTCAACTTTCTCTTTGAATAGCTATGTATTACATTACGCATCTGTGAATTATACACTTCTTTCATATACCCTAGGCTTCATTCAAACTGAACTGTTGTTTATCCATTTATAGGCTACAATTCCTAACCTTATGCTTTTGTTTTTGCTGTTTATTCCATTGGTAATGTCCTATTATTCATCCATTCTAATTTCACCTTCATAGCGGGATGATAAAATCTTACCTTCCTTTCAAGTCCAACCCAAAAGCTCAGTTCAAGGGTTACCACTTTTATTAAACTTTCCCAGATTCTACCCTTCACTCCTTCTCCACCCACCTCACCACATTCACAAGCTCTCTCTCTTTTCCACTTTCATAGGACTTTATCTGTATCTCTTATATGGCATTTAGCACTGGGAAATTTCTTCATTATTAATAATAAAGTACATATGTTGCCTGCTTTACTGGCCTTACACTCTTTGAGAGAAACTCCACATAGGTTATAGCATATACGCCCCAAACACACACACACACACACACACACACACACACACACACACACACACACAGCATCATGCTTTTAACTGCCTGGATGTTCAATAAATATTTGTGGTACAATTGTATTAATTATGGCAGGTTTATATAAAAAAGTTGAGAGGAATTTTGTTTGAATGCTATAGATGAGCTGATACATGAAATTTAGTGGTAATCCCTTTTATATCAATATGATTTTATTATCAGCTACAACTTAGCAAATGCCTATTGTTATGTATGAACATTATTTTTAATCCTCACAGCAACTAAATAATGACCTATTATTATCCTCTACTTTCCAGATGAGGAAAATGAGTCTCGGAGAATCTAAGTAATTTGGCCAGGATCACACATCTGGTAAAGAGCAGAACTATGAATTGAACCTTAGGCTTGCCCTACTTCAAAGCCTGCTTTCTTTCCATTAGCATATTTTTTCAAAGCACTTTCACAACTATTATCTCATTTGTACCACACAACAAAAATGTAAAGTTGGCAGGGTTGGGTCTTTGCCCTCCTCAACACCCCATTCACTGCTGCATCTCTCATCAATACACTCCAATGTTCCTCTCCAGTTCTAATGAGGGTCTATCACCATCCCTTTAGCTGTCTATAACTCTATATAGACCATACTACCCCCATTGCCTGATTAAGGCCTTTACAGGTAAGCCTAAGCACTAAGAAGTAGTCTTCTATCATGTGATTTTTAATATGCTAAACCATGAAGTTAATTTTTAATTTAAATTCAACTTAATTAACATATAGTGTATTATTAGTTTCAGAGGTAGAATTTAGTGATTCATCAGTTGCATTTAACACTCAGTGCTCATTTCATCAAGTGCCCTCTTTAATGTCCATCACCCTGTTACCTCATCTCCCTACCCACCTCCCCTCCAGCAATCCTCAGTTTGTGTCCTATAGTTAAGAGTCTCTTATGGTTTGCCTCCCTCTCTGTTTTTATCTTATTTTATTTTTCCTTCCTTTCCCCTATGCTCATCTGTTTTGTTTCTTAAATTCCACATATGACTGAAATCATATGGTATTTGTCTTTCTCTGACTGACATTTCAATTAGCATAATAGCCTCTAGTTCCAGCCACATCACTGCAAGTGGCAATATTTCATTCTTTTTGATGCCTGAGTAATATTCCATTGTGTATACCCCATCTTCTTATCTTCTTTATCCATTCATCTGTTGATGAACATCTGGGCTCTTTCCATATTTTGGCTATTGTGGACATTGCTGCTATAAACACATAAAATTAAATTTTATCTTTAAATGACCAAAATGAAGAAGAGCCTGGGTGGCTCAGTCAGATAAGCAGCTGACAATTGATTTTGGCTCAGGTCATGATCTCGGGGTCATGAGATCGAGCCCCACATTGAGCTCCATGCTCAGTGGGGAGTCTGCTTCTCTCCCTCTCCTTCTGCCCCTCCTCCCAATCGTGTGCTCTCTCTCACTCAAATTAATTAATTAGCTAATTAATTAATTTAAAAAGAATAAATGACCAAACTGTACACATGCTCAGTTTTAAAGCTTCTTTCTAGACCTTCTGTTATTTTTCCTTCTCCTTAACCCCACCATCCTTCCTCCACCCTCCTCTCCTCCTTCCTCTCTCTTTTGCCTTGCTGATGCTATCAGCTCTGACTTTGTCTGTTTTCTGGGTGAATCAGCATTGGCAAACCTCAGAGATAGGGATCCAGGAAGTAGAGGAGAGGGCCAGATAATAAGACATCCCCACAAGTTGAACTATAGCAAAGGCCCCATATTCCTTTGTTATGCCATGGTGGTGGTTCCCTCAGCCCTTAGCTAGCACATCATCAGGGTTCAATGAAGCCACAGCATTGAAATCATTAAGCAAATCTGCTAACACTAGAAGGCATATTGGACCATTCATATAAGGAAATGAAATACAGAGCCACTTGAATGGTATAATCTGAAGGATGTTAAAATGGTGTCTCTGTCCCAGAACATCTTTCAAAACAGAAAGATCTTGAGGGGTTGAAGCCTTTCAGAATATCCTATGAAAATGAAAATGCCCCAAGAAAGTTTTTTTTAGAACCCTAGGAGGTAATATCTCAGTAGGGATTCATTTCCAAAAGTGACAGTGGATCAAAGGGAAAGGCCTCATAAATATGATTAGGACAAGAAATAGGATGGGAAGATGGTACATGTCATAAAGGAAGATAGGAAGATAAAAGGGTGACAAATTTTTACTCCTTCAGAGTTGTACTAAGGTAGAACATGTTCCTACTACTCTACCAAGTGCTATGGATCCCAGTCATATGAGTAAGAATTCTTGGAAAGCTTTGGAAAGGAATTTGGGAACTCCAGCTGTCCTAGTGCTATATAGTGTTGATGACAATGAAAACTTTCAATCTGTACTAAGCACATTATGGGTTAAAATCACAAAAGTGCTGCAAGCTGTAATGCAACCATAGAAATATCATGTTGAACAAAATAGACACCAGAGTAGGACTGTCCCCAAAGGGTAGCTGGGCATTGGGCCAGAGACCTGTCAGGTAACCTGTCTTGTTGACTATTTCCAGGGCAGAAAGAAGGAGGGGCAGGAGCCTGAGTTGCTTGAAGATACAGTTCAGCCAGCATTGGGAAGGAAGACACTGACACAGACATGAAAAGTTTTAGATTGTACATTTGCCCCCCAAATTATGATTCTTAGTGCAGTGTACAAAGTAGAATTTCAAATTATTCAATCTTTCTTTTCTCCCTAAGCTAACAATCAGCATGTATAATTTATTAACATAACTGAGCATAACCATGCAGTCTTTCTATAACTGTTTAGTGAACACATTTATCTCATGCTTCCCTAAAAATTCATTTGCCCAGTTAACAAAAACTCATTTACTTAGAATGTGTTCCTAAGCATTGTAAAAACTCCATAAATCTCAGTGTTGTGAGTGTACAAAGGATTAAAGTGCAGGTGAAACAGAATTTCAATGTTATTACTTCCCTATTCTTACTTTGACTAATTCAGGATATTAAAACTACTTTAGTCATGCTGACAAAAGTCAGTGTAGTTCTTTTTTTCTATTCGAAAGAGAATAATTCTGTAAGTTTAGGCAGTTTGGAACTTGTACTTAAAGATATTGAATTTGGTCTTTGCTCTTTAGCAGGAGGGTGGGGGTGAAGAGAAATGTCCCTATGTTTACCCACTGGGTAAATATGCCTGTGGACAAGGCATTGTCCACTGCTTTAGTTCCTGGACTTTTTAAAAATCTGTCTTGGTTACTCCACAATCCCCTTGTTAAATCATCTCATCTTCCTGCTCAAGTGCCTCCAGTTCTGATTCTAAAGCATTATTTGGTAAACTAAATCATTCATAACTCAGCCAGGAAGAAAAGAAAACAAGAAAGCTTCTGAGTGGTGAAAAATCTATCCCATAAAAGCCATGCACTGTATATTTCTTCATGTGAGAGCCCCTTCTCAGCCCCTACACAATTCTAGCAAGTTTACTTATCCAATTTACTAATTCACAGATAATTAAAAATAATAAATTAAAATGAGTTTACATCTGCTACAGCTTATTATTGTTATTATTAACCTTTATTACATGTTACTAGCTACTAAACACTGTGCTAAGCCTTTTACATGCATTATTTCACTAAATCTTTGCAACAACTCTATAAAGTTAAATATAATTAACAACTCCTCCATTTTACAGTTTCATAAACTGAGTTTTAGACTAAATTTTAGGATTAATTTTCAAATTTATCTATATTTAGTATGTACAAGCACACAGGTAACAGTGTGAAGGACTATGAGATAGCCTGATAGCAAAAGATTAGAAAAAATACAAAGAAAGAAATTATATACAATTGGAAAGCATAGAAATTTTGATGTTTTTAATTTGGGGACAGGCTACTTCATACCTCTCAGCAGCTTTCAGAAGGCAATATGGTGTTACAGCACAGTAAAGGAGCTGGTTTGTGTACTTATGACCCCCAAACCATTAAAAATAAATTATATTCAAAATCATTTACTTAAGAATGGAGAAAGAAGTGTAATGCAGGCTATAAATATTTAAATTTTTTAATTGGTAATGTAAATCTCAACTGTGTGTTTTGGATTCTCAAAGGGAAAGCTTCATTAATCTGAAAAATTCACATAAATAGAACATATTATTCTCTGATGATGGTGATATTTTTTATGTGCGGTATGTTTCCAAAGACTAAAACATTAAAAGGGAGGGAGAGAATATAACTTGACTTTTACTTCCTTTTTCAAAGCCTCTGAATTCTGGTTCAGTTAGTCCAGTCAATTTGCTGGATTTTGAGCATATTCCATCACCAGGGTTTATCCATTATGCTGACTAATGTGGAACTATTTTTAAAGGAGACTTGGGAACACAACTGACTAGATATGTGATTTGAAGTTGCCAAAGACAATCTCCAACCCCACTCTAATAAAGAGACAAAAATAGCTGTCCCTTAGCTCTACCTAAAATGGCCACGTGGCCCAGGTTCAGGATGTGATTATAATTTGTCTTGAGAAGAGAAGGTGAGATCTTGAGCGAGGTCATTTCTCAAGAGGCCAGCCCTTAGTGGGGTACCTGGGTTTGCTTAGTGCACATGAATGGCTCAGGGAAGAATGAGAAGCCTGGGCAAAGACATTCAGAATAAGCCAGTGTCCCTGCAAGACTTACTACAGGTACCTTTCAACAAAGTTGGCCTCAGCCACAATCTTACCTACTATACCTTGCCTAGATCTATTCATGGTAAAGATCCGAAGAAAGCATTGCAGGAAGGGACTTTAGGGACTAAGTAGGTAGGATGGGGAAGGGGCTGAGGGACTGCAGGCTGCACTCTGAGAATTAAACAAATGGCCTAGTGTGGATGGAGTAAGAGGAGGTTACATGAGACAGACATAAAAAATAAAGTCCCAAATCACTGTCGTCATTCAGAAATGTTTGCAACTTTTTACAAGGGCAGTGGTATTACTCCTAATTTCCTAGCCAAATATTTATTAAATTAACCAAGGACTGAGTACATCAGGCTGCCTCACATCAGTGCAACATCTCACTTTCCCTGCAGCTCTAAACTGTAAGGTATTGTCAAAAAAAAAAAAAAAAACCTCTTCCACACTCTAAATAGCTACGTTACAGAGGAAAGTTGGAATGTCTTCTGGGAGTGGGTGTGTTTATTTGAGTTCAGTGTGTGCAGAAAAGGAAAGCCTCCACAGCCATTTACACATTTTCCTCCTCAACGATGGGTACACAGACAGCTGAGCTCCTGGACTAAGTCTCTGAATGGTAATGTACATTTATAAAGATTATTTTCTTAACCATTTTGAGGCATTTATAAATAATATGCATGTGTCCGCTGAGCATATATATATATTTAGTCAACTTTTGCTTATTTTCTCCTGAGGCTGATCTTGTGCAGTTACTTCTGTGGTATAATTTCTGAGGTGTCAGAAAGAGTTTCTACCTCAGCCACCCAAAAATATCTCTTGGGTTGACCCACCACAGAGCCTAAAATCTCCACATTGCTCAAACATTTGATTTAGTCATTGAAAGCAGCTGTTAAAATCCATTTTACATTGGGATATCAAACAGACATAAGAAATTAGAGACTATGTAAAACAGAAAAGAATATGGAGAAATTGCTTCTAATGGTAAGTTTCAAAAGAAGAAAGCAAAATGACATACACAGTCTGGATCAGATGTTGTTCTTAAAATGTCATGGGGTCAGAATGAGCATATATGATTCAACTCATGAATATGAGCCTATAGTAAAGGAAACCCAGCATTGTTAGGCAGGTTTTGTTCTAATTTATTTTAAATGAGTGCTTTCCACAGTTTCTGATCCTCAGATCCCACTCTCTTTACAGTATATCTCATATCTCCCTTGCTGAGCTCCAGAGGTTCCCAATGACCTGGTAATCAACCTTGGTGGGATCCAAATCCCTACCTCCTGGAAAAGTCACAGAGTCTGACATCTTTTAGAAGGGAGCTTTTTCTAAATGGAGCTTTTAGAAAAACCACCCAATCTCTCTTGGTAGCAAACTGCCAAACCAAGCCCATTTCCTCAAAATACAGTAGAGGACTTAGCAGGCTTTGATATTGCTCTGAAATTGGAGAATAAATTTCTGCAGGCCCAACTGCAGTGACTGATGGAAGAAAATGTTGCCCCACAGGCTCAGATCCCAGAGCTCCAGATGCCCCAAGCAGCCAAGGAGGCTGAACCACTCCAGAAGCCCTCAAAGTCCCAGGAACCCCAGAAACCCCTAGAAAACCTGGATCTCCCAGAAGCCTGGGAGTGCCAAGAATTCCCAGAAGTTGAGGATTCCCAAAATCTCAGAGACCCCCAGGAGCTCCCAGCCTCGAAGACCCCAGCAGCCCAGGAGCACCAGGAAATGAGACCGAGAAGCCCTTGTAACCCCCAGCAGACCCAGAGTCCCTGGAGCTTCCAGCAATCCATAAGCCACAGGCACCTTCACTGGTCTGTGAGCACTCAGCAGCCTGGAAATCTCAAAATCTTCCAGAGGTCAAGAAACTCCACAAGCCCCCCTTGGCATAGGAGGCCTACAAGCCCCCAGAAGTTAAGAAGGCCCAGAAGCTCCCAGATACCCAGGAGGTCCCAGTGACCCAGAAGACCCAAAATTCAGAGCACCAGGATCTCCCATGTGCCCAGGAGACTCAGGAGGCTATAGAATGTCAGGAGACCCCAAAATACCTGGAGCCCCTTAAGCTTCCAACTCTCCAGGAGTCTCTCGAAACTGGAGTGCCCTACCAGCCTCTGGATCCTTTAGATGCCCAGGAGTTCCTAGAGCCCTCAGCACCCCAGGAGTCCCTGGAGGGCCTAATAGCTGCTTTGACATCAGCAGCTTCAGAATTCCCATAGTCCCCCAGTGGGTTAGAGGGTGAAGCTTTCTCCCTAGAATACTGTTTAGCCTTCATTGGAGATGCCCAGAAGCTTTCTGAATTCCTGGTTCAATTCAATAGTTACATGAGAGTCAGAGGGCACCTGTATCCCACTGAAGCAACCGTAGTGAGCTTTGTTGGCAACTGCTTCTCAGGTGAGGCAGGAATGTGTTTTTAGCCCTTACTAGATACCCAAAGTGCCCTCCTGGAGCAATTTGAAAGTTTCATAGAAGTGCTCCAGGATACTTTTGACAGTCCAGAAAACATAGAACATGCCAGTCACAGCATCCATCAGCCTTGCCAAGGGGAGGATCCTGTTCACCAGTATGTGACCCACTTCCATCTCTGCTCAAGAGCTAAACTGGAATGAAAGCATTCTCTACATCCAATTTCAGGAAGGGCTTGAAGTTCTGTCCCAGATGATCTGTCTCACACAAGCCCAGCAGCCACCAACCTATCTGATCTGATCACTCAGTGTCTAGAACAGAAGCTAAGTGGTAAGCCTGATCCAAATCCACAAGGAGCAAGTCTCTCTGAGGAGAGAGCTGGGCCTGAGAGTTTACTAGCTGAAAACCAGCCGGTGCAGGCTGCAAGCAATAGCTTACATCTCAGTGAAGCTGAACAGGCCCACTGCTGGGAAGGTCACTTGTGCCTCTACTATGGTCATCCTGGTCATTTTGCCAGAGACTGCCCTGTCAAGACTCATTGTGCATAGCAGGTGGGAAACATCGAGGCCCGGCAGTAAGGGGGAACCCAGGCAGGCCAATCTACAAATATGGGTCCCCCTCACTTCCAACATCCATGTCTCATACCCTATGACTTACTGTTTAATTCCAACTGGGAAGACAACAGTTCTTTGAGCAAGCAATGGTGGATCCAGGCTCCTATAGAAACAGCATTAACCATTCTGTCGTTCTTCAAGAGAATCTGCCCATCCACAATAATATCTTCCCTCTGATGCTTTAAATGATAAATGGTCATCTACTGATTAATGGACCCATAACCAAGGAAACACCATCTGTGGAAGTTAAAATTGTAAACAACGTTGAAGAGCTCCAGTTTGATATTATTCATGCACCACAGCACCCTCTGATTCTTGGAATTCACTGGCTTAAAACACATGATTCAAACATTGAGTGGAGTCCCCTCACTGTGTCCTTTCCATCCCATTATTGTCACCACAATTGCTTCAGGCACAGGTGGAATAGAAGATGTCATGATGAAATAATTGCTGAATAGATCTTGTGTCCTCATGACTGAGCTTAACAACCTGTTTTCTGTTACCTCAGCTGTCATCAGCATTTGCTGCTCAGAATCTTCCACTGATGGGGCACTTGGGTGGCACAGTCAGTTGAGGTTCCAACTCTTGGTTTCGGCTCAGGTCGTGATCTTGGAGTCTTGAGATAGAGCTCATGTTAGGCTCTGAGCTCAGTGAGAGTCTGCTTAAGGTCCTATCTCCTTCTGCTCCTCCCCCTTCCCTGTGCTCTCACTCTCACTCTCAAATAAATAAATAAATAAATATTTGTTTAAAGAAAGAATCTTCCACTGAATCTCTGGCAAGGAACTAAGGGTACTTGCATAATAACCCTGCCTCTCAGATTATGCAATAATCTCAGATCAGGCAATGAACCTGATGATTTTGAGTTGCTTTTTTTCACCAACTCTGCATGCCCCCACCTTGAACTCTGCCTTAATGTGGGGCTGTTTTAATTACAATTTATACTAATAAGATGCATGAGAATAGATATTAGGAACTAACATTGAAAAAGTGTAGTTGAGGTGTGCCTGGGTGGCTCAGTCTGTTAAGCATCTGCCTTAGGCTCAGGTCATCATCTCAAGGCCCTGGGATTGAGCCCTGCATCGGGCTCCCTGCTCAGTGAGGAGTCTGCTTCTCCCTCTCCCTCTGCTCCTCCCCCTGCTTATGTTCTCTCTCTCAAATAAATAAAATCTTTAAAAAAGAAAGAAAAAGTGTAGTTGTTAGGCTGACTTGAGTTTTTTATCAAGATTTTCTTTATCACAACTGCAACATTTTCTCAATAAAGAAAACAAATTTGCAAGTGATATTTTTAAAAAAATCAATAAACATTGGCAATTTCTACTGATGTGTGAGTTATTTCATGGCTTAGCTGAGGGAAGAGGGAAGGGACAAGTAAATTGGGAGAGAAGAGATTGGAAAAGGTTTAAAGTTTGGGTGAGATCCTGAATATTCCAGGGGTAGCCAGGTCAGTGGGTGATGGGGTTGGGGGAAATAGAGAAAGTAGAGGAATGGTTGTGGTGGAGGGAAAAGGGTTTAGGAGGGAGGGTAGAGGGAAGGTTGAGAAGAGGGTTGGGGAAGATTGGGAGGAAATGTTGGAAAGGGTTCAGGTGAGGGCTAGGTGGTGTAGAGGGCAGGAATGAGAGGAGGATAAAATCCTACAAAAATAAAGGGAGCAGCAACAGAAATATTGAGCAACTTCAAAAGCAAACTTTTTGGACTTCATAAGTTAACCAAACAAAAGCACTGAAGAAGGTAATGAGAACCCTCAGTGACCCAACTTTCCCAGTAAAGTGACAAGGTCTTATTCCCTGCACCAGGGACATTTGTCCTAGGGCTCTGCCTGTTAATCTGCTCTTGCTGGTGCATAAGGATGGGGTAGCAGGAATCAAATTTCAACACAGGCAGATCATTAGTAGCCAACTATACCTCTCCCACATACACAAGTTGCCCCACCCTGCTAGCCATGCTGCTTGTATGACACACAGAGAGAGCCAAGTCAGTGAAAGGAACTTCTGTCCTTATGGACCTGAGAGGGGGTAGTGTCCTGACTTAAATCACACATACATACACATTACCACAAACTACAAGGTGGGGAGATGGAAAGGTGGGATCTCCAGGTAAGATATAAAAAATGATCAAAGTAGATTCTAATGCTTTTCCTCTGTGTTTTCAACACTCTTTTTGGAGTCTCCTTCTGAAGCCACTTGAAGGAGATTCTGCCTCTTACTTAGACAAATAATCAAATATATAGTCATAAACCTAGAAGGAAACAGATGAGGAACCTACCATTCATTGAGCACCTAATATGTTCCAGCTATAATACCAGGTTGTTATATACATTAACTTATGCCTCATAATAACCTAGTGTAGTAGGTATGTTTGCTCCTATTTTATCAATGAACAAATAGAGTCCCAGGGAGGCCAGTTCACTTGCCCAAAGTCACAAAATTAGTAAGTGATGGAGACCTGTTTGGTCTTTACAGCCTATGCCCTTTTTCCTACATCATGCCAATTTCCTTAATGCAGTGGTAAGGGCCAAATGAGATTGTGGTGGCAGAGAGCTAAGTGAGATAACCCTGAAAAGGGGATGGGGGACTCAGAATAAAAATTGAAGGAACCATATGGGTAGTAGTTCTGTTTCTCCAGTTCCCTTGATCTTACTCCCAAGCCCCTCTCCACCCCATTAGCCCCCAAACTTTCTATTTCATCTCCTGGAAAAATTCCTTTTGTTAAACTAATGCCACAGCCCCCTTTCACACAGCTAGCATAGATAATAAAATGTGTGATGGTAACAAATATATACCAAACTGAAATGTTGTATGAGATGATAAAATTAACAGTAATAACTACCATTTAATAAGCATCTGGGTTTTGCCAGACATTGGACTAAGTGATTTGGGTATTATTAGCCCTTTTATGTAAATCAGTGAAGTGAAACCCACTGAGGTGAGGTCACTTTCCAAAGGTCACACTGCTAAGAATTCGTAGATGCTAAAAACGAACCCTGATCTGTCTCATTTCAGAGCTGGAATTCTAGCCAATACACCACACTGCTTCTCAGGCTGAATAAACTTTACTCTTTATTAACCACTCTAACAATATTTATTCACTAGACATGAGTTATATTACTTTAGAAAAATATATTAAATTGTTAGTGCATTTATTTATTTATTCATTTAACAAGCATTTACTTAATGTCTTCAATGTGTCAGGCAAAGAATGGAGAAAGAGGAAGAGAGGTACAAAGATGTCTAATGTATGATTCATGGTTCTTACTCTGACCATAGTTAACAGGGGAAGCTGTTGTGCAACACAGCACTCCTGGTATACAGAGGAGAGCACTAATTTTGCTATGGACTAAAAAAGTGTGTTTTGAGCTGGGTCTCGAAGGAATCTCATTGGAAACAAAAGGGAAGGCATGGTTTTCTAGATTGAATAAAGTGCACACAAAAAAGCAAGTTGGAGGGAAAACTAATGGTGTCATTAGAAAAGATAGTTCTATTTCACTGGAGAGTAGCAATGTGTGTACATGTGGGGAGGGTGACTGGTGGGTGTTGGTGGGGAGATGAAACTTAACAAGGAAATTGAAAGTTTCAGGTTAAAGACCTGTCTACCTGGATAAAGCATTTAAAATTTATCCTATGGGAAATTGGGACTGGAATCTTTGTTATTCTCCTGTGTTAGATTTGGGTGTGCTTTTTTTCTCTCTCTCTTGCTGCAAAGTAATGCACACTCATTGTAACAAATTCATATATATCAGAAGTTTATAACATAAAAGTAATATGCCCCTTATCTCACAAATTAGTTTTTTAAGTAGGAAAGAAACATGATTCATTTATATTTTAGAAATTTGATAGCAATGTAGAAAATAACAGAGAAAGTGATAAAGTACCCCCATTATTTTTACCTTCTTAGATTTTATGAAGATAGGCTCAAATCATCAAAAGCAAAGAATTAAAAGTAAATTAAGCCCAATTGTCATCAAATGTTTGAGTTTGTAGTATGAGCAAGACATTGGAGTATGCACACATATACACAAGATGTCCCAAACATCAAAAAATTTACAGTCTAATGGATAAGAGCTCATAAATTATAAGAAACTGCCTTTCCATTTGGACTTCTTCAGTTTCAAATTTTAAAGATTCTAACTGGAGAGGATTTTCAGAAATTATATATTCTGCAAGACTGGCGCAGAAACAGAGAAAACAGTTCCCTCTTTAGCTAACTTTCCTAAGTTTAAACTTTAATAGGAAAAGTAATCTCTATATATTTTGGTAACCTCCCTTCCTGGTTTGTTTCCTTAAAAAATATTTCATATTTCATGCTATCAAAGTACACCTGAAGTAGTCATGGTCATTCCATGGAGGGATTTATGTCCTCAAAATATCTGTATATTTCTCAAAGTATGTTTTTATATATTTCTAAAAGTATATCCTTAAAGAACCTGTATATTTCCAAAAGTATGATTTTAAAAGTTTTGTAGGGTTAGATGATTTTAAAAATTCCTACTGTAATAAAATTTGATATCTAGCATATTGCTAAATATCAAATATTAAATGACAAGGGTAATATAGGGGTCAGAAAATTAGGGGTGAGGATATTAGGATTAAACTCCTGAGTTTGTTGCTTACTGGCTGTATGACCTATTTCATTTATGAAATGAGAATAATAATACTTGCTTTACCTACCCAATGAAGGTAGAGAAAGCATCAAATGAAAAAGCTTATTTTGACAAAACATCATGAAAGTTAAAAATGCTGTTTAAATAAAAAGTATTAAAATAACTTATGTTTGTAATAATGACCCCAAGGACCTCCATGGTACTAAAATGCCTGTTTCAGGCTTCCAGTTATGGAATTAATAAGTCATGGGAATAAAAGGTACAGCACAGGGAATATAGTCAATGATAATGTAATAGTGTTATATGGTGACAGATGGTAGCTATGTTTGTGGTGACCATAGCGTAAGGTAGAGAGAAGTTGAATCACTATGTTGTACAACTGAAACTAATGTAACATTGTGTGTCAACTATGCTCAAATGAAAAAACCTAAAGTAAAGCAATCAACAGAACAATAATTTTAATAAATATATAAAATTTTAATATTTAAATTATATAGAGTACATAACATTATTAAGACAAACATTAAGACCTACCTCAATAAATGGATCTGCAAAAGACCATTTATACAAAAGAAAATGCCATTAGCAAATAAACATCATAAAAAGCATTTGGCTCATAGTAATAAACACATATTTAATAATGAAAAATAAATAAAATGCCTATTTAAATTAATTTCAATTTCACAGACATCTAGTAAGTATTTGTTATCTGCCAGTACTCTATATTGTCAATCAAAGCAATATTCATTTAGGTCTTATATAATTATTGTATTAAGTAGATTTTTGGTATTATTATAATCAAATTATTTGAATACAGAAATAACTACTTTGGCATATATATATATATATATATATCAGCACTCTATCAGAATATTATATTATTTAAAATTATTTAAAATGCTACTTCTTTCCTGAGGTATATCACCTAAATAAGAACTTACTATAATTGGTCTGAGCTTATTTTTTCATCTATTTAGCCCAACTTGGAGAAAACAAGTCAGAACAAATTAATCTTCATGTCCCCACTGAAAGAAAATTAAATTAAAAGGTGAAACTCATAAGACTGTCATGTTTTCCATTTTGAATTTATTTATATGATTTCTACATAAAAACAATTGAAAGTTAAAATGTCAAACTGTACTGACCTTTGAGTAAGTCATAATGTCTACAGGAAACAACCGCTGTCATCATTTAATATGACTAACAGGGTCCTCACTTTATTATTCTGCCTCAAAATAATTCAAATATGTGAGAAAGTTTAGTGAAGAGTTTTAGTTTAGAGAATGTGTGATATATTCCAACCAGGTTGGTGGGGGCGGGAGGGGTGGAACAAGTGCCAGCAGTAGTCAAATGTGCCTGACATGACTCAAATGGGAGAACCATTATGTATTCTGATACAGATGAAAATGGGATATGGCACAGAGACACAAAATAGTCAAATGTGCACAGGACATCTGGCAACCTAAAATTTGCATAAGAAAAAGAAAGCATGAAATTTTACAACCACTGTTGTAAATTCAGAACAGAATGTCTGAAACTCTATACCGGATCTCACTATTTTTCTTTGCCTTTTACATTGCTTTTTCCTGTCAGTTATACCACAAATACCACATAATAAGCAACAATGAACCAGCTGTATTGCCAGTGAAGCTCTTCTGATTATTAGAAGAAAAGGCAGCTGAACTCTAATATTATTAGAGGCATTCCCAAAAAGGTAAATACCAAAGGGAATTTCTGTATTTCAACTTCTATATTTGTAACACTGACTTTTGCTGTAAAACTGGACATGTGTCTGAAGTAATGGGAGAGAGGCCAATTAGGAACTAGGCCAAATAAAATCCCACTTAAGAATTAACAATATTCTATGGAAAATATTAAAATGTTCCAATACTTTTTTTTAACCAATAAGTTTTTATTTATTCATTGTATTTTCCCAGGGTAATGAGAGAAGGGAAAAGGGTCAGCATTTGTGTTAAAAAAAAAAAACAAAAGAAAGTGAGAAAGGAAGTGCCCAGCACAGCAAAACCCACCGTCAAACAAACACTCCCCTGTGATGGAGTCACTAAAACCCAAGAGGGCTCAGTCTCCTGCAGTGCAGAAATGAAAGGAAGGGATGAGGGAAAGAACAAATAGGTATAAGCTTTCATACTCTCTCCCTTTCCCAGTAAATTTCAAGATTTCACACAAAACTTTGGTTTCTAGCAGTAAACAGGGAGTTATATTCATCTGTCTCCTATTACATAGTCTTGCAGCCACTTTGACATAAGTTTCTTGCACCCACATAAAATTTCTTGAGTGACTTGGATATGCATTCATTTTTCCTTTCTTGGTCTCTTGGCCCCAGTTTCTACATGGAAAGCCCCCCTCGTTGCTTCTGCTTTTCTCTACCCCAAGATTAGAAATTAAATTAGGTTTGATCCATCCAAATACAAGTGTATTAATATGAATCACATCAAGGAATGATCTTGAAAAGGAGATGGGGAACAAGGGATGGAGTGTTCTTAGCTTCTTCAGGATTTTTGCACAAACCACTTAAAAGTCAAGGAGACACACCACACATTAAATATGTATGTGTGGGAGATTTTATTGGGAGGGGGGATGGAAGACGGGATAGGGTAAGAGCCAAGTTTTTAGGACAGAAGTCTGGCCCAAAATAGGAAATAGGGGAATGGGAACACAAAAGTAAGAATGGTTCAAGACCTTTACACTTGAAGAGGGGTCACCAAGCTGTGTTCCAGATTCTTTTCCTTGTGCGGAAACTTTCATCAAAGATGTTTTGGCTATTTTTCTCAATACAAAAAGAAGTTTGTGAATAATAAAATCCCAAAAGAATATGGAGAAAACCAACACATTATATTTACAAACCATGCCAGATAGCAATCACCCAGTCAGCTATTCCTGAAGTCCTACAAAGCCCAGACAAATATGATAACTAGATGGGGGCAGCGATTGGGGGAGACAAGAACCCAGGATCAGATACACATCACCCAATGCATTCTATTGCATTTGCCCTTTTTCAACACAGTGAGGTAGGTTTGTGGTGATCTCATAGCATGTAAACAAACCTTTTTTCCTTTAGCTACCATGATATCATGGTAATCACCACTGCAGCAGGGTAGGGCACTGGCTCTGGGCACCACAAAGAAGTCATGGTTTATGGTTTCTCTGGAAGCCAAGAAGAAAAACCCAGAATTTATAAAGGTTAAGAAATTTGGTCTTTGCTTCAAGCACCCACCCCTGGGAATCTCAAGATGGGTTCAGAAGTATTGTTCTCAAACCTACCCTTACCAACTCATTCTTTTTACACACACACACACACACACACACACACACACACACACACACACACACACTGTTGTGCATGGTAGACCATGCCCAATCCAGTGAAGGATGGATCTGGAATGTAAAGTGAGTCCCATGCCCTGGGATTAGAGATCAAGAACACAACCCTCACCTAATCTTGGCTTCCCTTCTGCACCTTTCACCTGGTGCAGCCTCTCCTAACCTTCCTGCACCACATTTTCATGTTCAGAAAGATTTCCAATCTTTCAGAAGAAGGACATAATGGGGCAACTGACTTAAAACCTGGTCTCCCAAGGAACACTGAAGGTGGAAGGGACACTATGCAGAAAAGCCAGCTCTTGAGGTAGGAAAAAGATGGCAGAGGATTAGGGGACCCTAGTCCAACCAGTCCCCAGAATTGAGCTGGATATCTACCAGACTACTCTGAACACCCACAAAATCAGCCTGAGATATAAGAAGATAGATCTGGATCTCTACAAACAGAATTATCACAGGCGGTTGGTTTCAAGGTACGAAGTAGGAAGCCGTGATGCCACGGACACATGTCCGAAGATAAACGGAAGGGGGAGGGAGCTGAGCCGCTGGGATCCTACACAACCAGTGAACAATAGCCTCCTGCACTGGGGACAGGGCACAGACTCGCAGACAAGTAGCGGTGGGAAAGGACTTTAGGGCAGCTCCCGGACTGAAACCTGGAGTCGGGGGCCATGCGGGCAAACTGGGGGTGGCTGGCAGTTTTAGAATTACAAAGGGGAGAGACATGCCCCGGTGTCCAGAACTGGAGGCAAGGACTGTGAGCCCTGCTGAGGGGCGCACAACCCAAGACACTGCAGTTTATAGCAGCACAGACAGAAACAGAGATAGTGTGGCCTGGAGAGCTCACTGAAGAACAGACTGCAATGTCTCTGTTCTAAGGCAGAGGGTTGGAAACGATCTCTTCTGCTCTGACTCTTGGAAGAGAGGCGGAAAGCCGCCAGGGAAAGCCACCAGAGAACAAAAGCCCCCAAAAACCTATTCTCACTGAGTCCATCCTCCCCCACAGGGGGCAGGGCAATTCGGCCCAAACAGGGTTTCCTGAGTAACAGCGTGGAAGACCCCTCCCCCAGAAGACAGGCTGGGAGAACAAGAGGCCAACAACCCTAAGGTCCTTATAAAACAGGTGCATCTTGTTTGGGTTGTGGTCAATAATTTGGACTCTGTCCATTCCCTCAACCACCCCTCAACAGAATGACTAGGAGGAGGAACCCCCAAAATAGGAAAGACTCAGAGACTGTGACTTCCACCACAGATGTACAAATGGATACAGATATAACCAAGATGTCGGAAATGGAATTCAGAGAAATCAATTAATGGCAACATAGAGTCCCTGAGGTTAGAAATGAAAGCTGAACTGGCAGAATTTAAAAATGCTATCAATGAGATCGAATCTAATCTAGATAATCTAACAGCTAGGGTAAGTGAGGCAGAAGAATCAATTAGTGATCTAGAAGCCCAATTAATAGACAAGAAGGAAAAAGAGGAAGCCAGGGAAAAACAACTCAAAATCCAGGAAAATAGATCAGAGAAATAAGTGACACCATGAAACGTTCCACTGTCAGAATTCTTGGGATCCCTGAAGGGGTGGAGAGAGAGGACTAGAAGATATATTTGAGCAAATCATAGATGAGAACTTCCTTAATCTGGGGAACAAAACAAACATTCATATCTTAGAGGCAGAGAGGACCCCTCCCAAGATCAAGGAAAACAGGCCGACGCCCCAGCATATAATAGTAAAACTCACAAATCTTAGAACTAAGGAAACCATCTTAAGGGCAGTTAGGGAGAAGAGATTCTGTACGTACACAGAGGAACATCAGAATCATGTCAGACCTATCCACAGAGACCTGGCAAACCAGAAGAGCCTGGCAAGACATATTCAGGGAACTAAACAAGAACAACATGCAGCCAAGAATACCTTATTCAGCAAGGCTGTCATTTAGAATGGATGGAGAGATGCAGAGCTTCCAAGACTGGCAGAAATTGAAAGAATATGTGACCACTAAGCTGGCCCTGAAAGAAATATTAAGGGGGGTTCTATAAAAGGAGAAAGACCCCAAGAGTGATATACAACAGAAATTTACAGGGACAATCTATAAAAACAATGTCTTCACAGACAACATGATGACAATTAATTCATATCTTTCAATAATCACTCTCAACGTGAATGGCCTATATGCTCCCATTAAACGGCACAGAGTTGCAGATTGGATAAAAAGACAGGACCCATCCATATGCTCCCTACAAGAGACTCATTTTGAACCTAAAGATACATCCAGACTGAAAGTGAAGGAATGGAAATCCATCTTCCATGCCAGCGGACCTCAAAAGAAAGCTGGGGTAGCAATTCTTACATCAGACAAATTAGATTTTAAACTGAAGTCTGTAGTTAGAGACACAGAAGGACACTATATCATTCTTAAATGGTCTATCCAACAAGGAGATCTAACAATTGTAAATATCTATGCCCCCAACATGGGAGCAGCCATCTACATTAGCCAACTGTTAACCAAGATAAAGAGTCATATTGAAAATAATTCGTTAATTGTAGGAGACCTCAATACTCCACTCTCAGCAATAGACAGATCATCTAAGCAGAAAATCAACAAAGAAACAAGAGCTTTGAAGGACACACTGGACCAGATGGACCTCATAGATATATACAGAACATTCCACCCTAAAACAAAGAATACTCATTCTTCTCGAGCACACATGGAACTTTCTCAGAATAGATCATATACTGGGTCACAAATCAGGTCTCAACCAATACCAAAAGACTGAGATGATTCCCTGCATATTCTCAGACCATAATGCTTTAAAACTGGAACTCAACCACAAGAAAAAATTTGGCAGAAATTCAAACACTTGGAAACTAAAGACCACTCTGCTCAAGAATGTTTGGGTCAACCAGGAAATCAAAGAAGAACTTAAACAATTCATAGAAACCAATGAGAATGAAAACACATTGGTCCAAAACCTATGGGATACTGAAAGGCAGCCCTAAGGGGGAAATACATAGCCATCCAAGCCTCACTCAAAAAATAGAAAAATCACGAATTCACCAACTAACTTTACACCTTAAAGAACTAGAGAAAAAGCAACAAATGATGCCTAAGCCACACATTAGAAGAGAAATAATTAAGATTAGAGCAGAGATCAATGAATTAGAAACAAGAAACACAGTAGATCAGATCAACGAAACTGGTTCTTTGAAAGAATTAATAAGATCGATAAGCCACTGGCCAGATGTATCCAAAAGAAAAGAGAAAGGACCCAAATTAATAAAATTATGAATGAAAGGGGAGCGATCATGACTAACATCTAGGAAATAGAAACAATTATTAAAATCATTTGCAACAACTATATGCCAATAAATTAAGCAACCTGGAAGAAATGGATGCCTTCCTGGAAACCTATAAGCTGCCAAGACTGAAACAGGAAGAAATTGACAACCTGAACAGGCTCATAAACAGTAAGGAGATTGAAGCTGTGATCAAAAACCTCCCAAAAAATAAGAGTCCAGGGTCTGATGGGTTCCCTGGGGAATTCTACCAAACATTCAAAGAATAAATAATACTTATTCTCCTGAAGCTGTTTCAAAAAATAGAAACAGAAGAAAGCTTCCAAACTCATTCTATGAGGCCAGCATTACCTTAATCCCCAAACGAGGCAAAGACCCCATGAAAAAAGAGAATTTCAGACCAATATCCCTGATGAATATGGATTCCAAAATTCTCAACAAAATCCTAGCTAATAGGATCCAACAATACATTAAAAGGATCATCCACCAGGAGCAAGAGGGATTTTCCCCACGATGCAAGTGTGGTTCAACTTTCACACATCAATGCGTGTATTAGAACACATTAATAAGAGGAGAGAGAAGAAACATATGGTCCTCTCAATTGATGCAGAAAAAGCATTTGACAAAATACAGCATCCTTTCCTGATTAAAACTCTTCAGAGTATAGGGATAGAGGGAACATTCCTCAAGTTCATAAACTCCGTCTATGAAAAACCCAGAGCGAGTATCATTCTCAATGGGGAAAAGCTGAGAGCCTTTCCCTTCAGATCAGGAACATGTCAAGGATGCCCACTCTCACCACTATTGTTCAACATAGTACTAGAAGTTCTAGCAACAGCAGTCAGACAACAAAAAGAAATAAAATGTATTCAGATTGGCAAAGAAGAATTCAAGCTCTCTGTCTTCACAGATGACATGATACTTTATGTGGAAAATCCAAAAGACTCCACCCCCAAATTACTAGAATTCATACAGCAATTCGGTAATGTGGCAGGATACAAAATCAATGCACAGAAATCAGTTGCTTTCTTATACACTAACAATGCAACTGTGGAAAGAGAAATTAGAGAAATGATTCCATTTACAATAGCACCAAAAACTATAAGATACCTCAGAATAAACCTAACCAAAGTGGTAAAGGATCTATACTCTAGGAACTACAGAACACTCCTGAAAGAAAGTGAATAAAACACAAAAAGATAGAAAGACATTCCATGCTCATAGGTCGGAAGAATAAACATTGTTAAAATGTCTATGCTACCCATTGCAAACTATATCTTCAATGCCATCCCAATTAAAATTCTAATGACATTTTTCAAAGTGCTGGAACAAACAATCTTAAAATTTGTATGGAATCGGATAAGACCCTGAATCGCCATGGTAATGTTGAAAAATAAAAACAAAGCTGGGGGCATCATGTTGCCTGATTTCAACCTATATTACAAAGCAGTGATTACCAAGACAGCATGGTACTCGCACAAAAACAGATATATCGACCAATGGAACAGAATAAAGAGCCCAGATATGGACCCTCAACTCTATGGTGAAATAATCTTTGACAAAGCAGGAAAAAATATGCAATGAAAAGAAGACTGTCTCTTCAATGAATGATGCTGGGAAAACTGGACAGCTATATACAAAAGAATGAAACTGGACCACTTTCTTACACCATACACAAAGATAAACTCAAAATGGATGAAAGACCTCAATGTGAGACAGGAATCCATCAAAATCCTAGAGGAGAACATAGGCAACAACTTCTTTGACATCAGTCACAGCAACTTCTTTCAGGATACACCTCCAAAGGCTAGTGAAACAAAAGCAAAAATGAACTTTTGGGACTCCATCAAGATAAAAAGCTTTTGCACAGCAAAGGAAACAGTCAACAAAACAAAGAGGCAACCCACAGAATGAGAGAAGATATTTGCAAATGACACTACAGACAAAGCGCTGATATCCAAGATCTATAAAGAACTTCTCAAACTCAACAACCAAAAAACAAATAATCAAGTCAAAAACTGGGCAGAAGACATGGACAGACACTTCTCCAAAGAAGACATACAAATGGCTAACAGACACATGAAAAAATGTTCATCATCATTAGCCATCAGGGAAATTAAAGTCAAAACCACATTTAGATACCACCTGACACCGGTTAGAATGACAAAATTTGACAAAGCAAGAAACAACAAATGTTGGAGACGTTGTGGAGAAAGGGGAACCCTCTTACAATGTTGGTGGGAATGCAAGTTGATACAGCCACTTTGGAAAACAGTGTGGATGTTCCTCAAAAAATTAAAATAGAGCTACCCTATGACCCAACAATTGCATTACTGAGTATTTACCCCAAAGACACAGATGTAGTGAAAAGAAGGGCCATATGCACCCCAAAGTTAATAGCAGCAATGTCTGCAATAGCCAAACTGTGGAAAGAGCCGACATGCCCTTCAACAGATGAATGGATAAAGAAGATGTGGTCCATATATACAATTGAATATTACTCAGCCATCAGAAAAAATGAATACCCAACTTTTACATCAACGTGGATGGGACTGGAGGAGATTATGCTAAGTGAAATAAGTCAAACAGAGAAAGACAATTATCATATAGTTTCACTTATTTGTGGAACATAAGGAATAGCATGGAGGACATTAGGAGAAGTCAGGGAAAAATGAAGGGGGGCGGAAATCGGAGGGTGAAATGAACCATGATAGACTATGGACTCTGAGAAACAAACTGAGGGTTTTAGAGGGATGGGGGGGTGGGGAATGGGTTAGCCCGGTGATGGGTATTAAAGAGGGCACATACTGCATGGAGCACTGGGTGTTATATGAAAACAATGAATCATGGATCACTACATCAAAAACTAATGCTGTATTTTATGGTGACTAATATAACATAATAAAATTTTTTAAAAAGCCAGCTCTTTAGCTAAAATGAGTAAATCAATAGTCTATGTACTCCAAATAGTTGTCTCCCTGGTGATAAAAAAAAAAGTGTCCCTGCTATGCACACCTGGAATTGCTGTCAATTTATCCCTGAGATTGCTCATGTACCTAAGAACATAGCACAGGATTGAGGGCCTTAAAATTAAAATACACAAAATTACAAAACCTGAATATTTATATTATGAAAAAAAGTTAAAATGCACAGTATACATCATTCACATGCAGCTAGTGCACTTGGCATCCTAGAGAAAGTGGATCCCAAGGTGCAGTTATCAAAGGGATCAAATAAAATTCTATCGGCCCAGAACGGGGTGGGAGTAAGCTTAACAGCAGCAGGTCTGCAACTGTCCCCCAACAACCCCTTTGCCTTCTGTCACAACCTGTTGCTTGGCACAGTTCTCAGCACCCTAAGAGTGGGTTATGAAGCAAAATGTGGGGAAACTCTGCCTTACCCCTGAGAGATTCCCTCCCACAGAATGTAATGATTCGTGAGTTGGGTCCGTCAATTTGGTCTCATGCTTAATCTTTACCCTCTGGCGTAGGAACAATTATTATTTATATCTTTTTTTGAAAGGAAAACAACTTCCCTATCCAGGTCACTTTCAAAAGCTGGAGATTCTGGGAGCAGAGACTCAGATATAGCACACAAGGAGGGGTTTTTCCCCAAAACCTTCACGTGTGTTTGGATAGAGCATGGTTGGAGTTCATTTGCCTCCCCCCTTCCCCCCTACCCTACCAAGAGGGAAGAGAGGGTAATGCTGTGGATTCCAGCCTGAGATACATGGCAGTGCCAGCTGCCCTCCCCCGACTCTGTCCCCACTTTTCTCCACTCTGTGATTGATGCCTGCTCCTCAAAACTTCCTGATCACAAAATGATGATAGCCCCCACCCACTGCAGCCCAATTCTGGGCCTCTGGGAGCACGGCAGGGCTATGGATCTCCTCTTCTTCCTCTTCCCAAAAGTAGACTGGCTTTCCTGTGAGCTGGAGGCCTGCTGGGCCTTAAGTGGACACAAGGCCACCATATGGCTGATGCCCTGGCAGAAGTGGCACGTCTTGGGCTGGGGTGGCAGCTTGCACTCCTTGGTATGGTGGTCTAGACCTCCACAGTTATAGTACCTGTCTCCGTTTGATCTGTGCTTCTGCATGTTCTTCCCTTTGGGTCACCTCTCACTCCCAGTACAGAACACCCCAGCAGGGCCAGTAGCTCAGATAGCTTCCAGGCACTTACCAGAATTCTTAAAGTTAAAGTCCACTTCTTCACCCTCCTTCAGGCTCTGGAAGCCCTCCATGTGCAGCTTGGTCTGGTGCACAGACATGGACAGGGGGTTAAGCATGACCCCAGTGTGTGTTGTCATGGACAGGAAGCTGAACCCCATGCACACATTTAACCACTTACAGAAATGGGAACCCTGTAGCAGCTGTGGCTCCTCTACTGCCGGGCAGCATCAGGTGCCTCCTCAGGCGCCTTGGAGCAGCCACCTGCAAACTGCTGATCTGACACAGAGCCCATGGTAGTTGGCTGAACTCGTGGCCCAAATGCACCTTGTCAGGTGGCTGCTGGCCCCAGAGAAGTCTGGAGGCAAAGGGGTGGCTTGAAGAAGAGGCTGCTACATCTTCCCCCAGCACCTGTTCCAATACTTTTTAAAGAATTATGCTAAAGTAAAATGCAGAAAATACTATTTCTGGCATAGAAAATACCATGATGGTATTGGAAATTGGTGGTCCCGGCAGCTTTTCAATACTCTCCACCTTCTCTCCAGGTATACTCTCTTTCTAGGCTCTCTGTCTTTTGCTTGCCTGTCAGAAACCTAAACAACAAAACACTCACAGATAATTAACCGTCAGTAACTTGCAATGAGAAGCCTTTCTCCGCATTGTCTTTCCTTAAGGGAAGAAAATTAGATCATAAATGCTCCTTATATACTAATTTAATAACTTTGTTAAAACCTTTTTAAAACAATAAAGACATTATTTTACAGATGAAGAATGGATAGACAGGCAAGAGCTAAGAAGCTTTAATCAAGCCACATGGTGAGGTAAAATGAGGAGCACAGGAGTAGTCAGGATACTTAGATTTCAGATTTAGTTTTTAACTTGCCCTGTGACCTGGGGTAAGTTAAATGGCCTCTCCTCTGAAGCTGTTTCTTAATAGGAAAAATTATGATGGTGATATCTATGCTGCTTACCTTTGTAAAATATTGCAAATAATAATTTAGTTATTCGATAGACATTTGTTAAATTCCTATTATATGTCAGACACTGAGTTAGAATCAAATGAGACAATGAAAATCAAAATGGCAAGCCCAGATATAAGTTAGAGTGTTATTATTGCTCTAAAAGCTGCCTAACTCTCCAAAGAGATAAAGCTTTTGCACAAAGAATAGATTAAAAGGGACATAAACTTAATATTTTCTTTCATATTTTTCTTCCAGGAAATTTCCATTATTAACTCATAGCTGTCTAAAACTTAGCAGCCTCTAAAACTTAGCAGAATTATGTGAGAATGTTTTTCCTCCTTATCCGATGTGAAAGATCTCAGGTTGCTTATCATTTAAATGAGTGTAGACATGGACACTGCATAGCAACCATCATTAGTACTACTACTACCACTGAGTCTTTTTATTGATTCCTCATAAAGAAGAGAAAAAGGAACTAACACTTAGTTAGTACCTGTTATTGGCCACACTCTGTGCTAGCTCCTTTACCTATAAAATCTCATTTAATCCAAACAAATGTTTGGCAAGGTATATATTATTCTGCCCATTTTATAAATCCACTAACCACGTTTTACTGAGATGAAGGTCACTTAGGAGAAATTGGTGAAATTCTAAGACAAACACAAGTCTTTCTCTCAAACCCCATGCTTTTTCTGACATATTTAAAGAAAAGTGGAGCTGGAATATTCCATATTTACAGATAGAGACCAGTAGAGAGGTCAGATTCTCTATGGAGGCCATATGGCAAGTTAATGACAGAACCAAATCTAGAGTACATGTCTTCTGTTTTCCAGTTTAACATATTTTTCCTTTAAGTTTCATTAAATGTATATGGTGTCAATTTAACTATGTCCACCAAATATGATTAATTAATCAACTAAAGAAGTAAAAAGTGTTTTCCACAGGAACTAAATTTAAAAGGATAAAGTATTTTGATATATGACTACAAGTTGAATTTTTTTTTCATTTTTATTTTATATGCTGGTTTGGTTAGTAGTTTCCTGCCTTTCTTAAGTTTTAACAACTTGTTTATTGGTTTTTCAAGTAAAAGAGAAACATTTTTAAAAACTGCAATTAAAAAAATGCCACACAAGGGGCACCTGGGTGGCTCAGTTTGTTAAGTGTCTGACTTATATTGGGCTCCCTGCTCAGCAAGGAGTCTGCTCGTCCCTCTCCCTCTGCCCCTCCCCACTGCTTGTGCTGTCTCTGTTTCTCTCTCAAATAAATAAATAGAATCTTTAGAAAAAATACCACGTGAGACTATAAACCAACTAGACATAACAGGCATCCAGAACACTGCATCCAACTACAGAAAAAAAAATATTTTTCAAGTGAACATAGAGCATTCTTTAGAATAGACTATATGGTAGGCCATACAATAACCATCAATAAATTTAAAATGATTAAAACTCTACAAAGTATCTTTTCCAACCATAATAGAATAAAATTAGAATCAATAACAAAATAAAATTGGGAAAAATCACAAATATGTGGAAATTAAACAACACGCTCTCAAATAACCAGCCAGAGGGAAAAAAAATCACAAGGGGAATTAGAAAATACTTTGAGATGAATGAAAAGGAAGACATAACAAAACTTATGGTATGCAGCAAAACCAATCCTCAGAAGGAAATTTCTGGTTGTGAAGACCTATATTTAAAAAGAAGACAGATCTCAAATTAATAACCCAACTTTCTACTTTTACCTTAAGAAACTAAAGATAAAGGAACACAAATTAAACTCAAAGCAGGCAAAAGGAAGAAAATAATAACAATTAGAGCAGAAATTAATGAAACAGAGAACAGAAAAACAATAAGAAATTCAACAAATCCAAAAGCTAAGTCTTTTAAAAGATCAACAAAATTGGTAATCTCAAAAATACAGGGGAAGTTCTTCAACTTGATAAAAAACATCTATGAAATATTCACAGCTAACATCATACTTAATGATGGAAGACTAAATGTTTTCTCTCCAACATCAGGCAAAATATACAAGATGTCTCCTCTCATCAATTTCATTCAATATTACCAGACTGAATAAGAAAAGAGAAAGAGAAGATTCAAATTACTAAACTCTGGATGAAAGATGGGGCATTACTATCAACCTTACATAAATAAAAAGAATTATAAAAATACTATAGGGCGCCTGGGTGGCTCAGTTGGTTGAGCGACTGCCTTCGGCTCGGGTCATGATCCTGGAGTCCCGGGATCAAGTCTCGCGTCGGGCTCCCTGCTCAGTGGGGCATCTGCTTCTCCCTCTGACCCTCCCTCCTCTCATGCTCTATCTCATTCTCTATCTCAAATAAATAAATAAAATCTTTAAAAAATACTATAAAAATGTGTGCCAACTGTTAGGAAATATAGATGATACAGACAAATTCCTAGAAAAAGAAACTATTGAAACAGACTCCGGGTGCCTGGGTGGCTCAGTCGTTAAGCGTCTGCCTTCAACTCAGGTCATGATCCTAGGATCCTGGGATCGAGCCCCGCATTGGGATCTCTGCTTAGCAGGAAGCCTGCTTCTCCCTCTCCCACTCCCCCTGCTTGTGTTCCCTCTCTCACTGTATCTCTCTCTGTCAAATAAATAAATAAAATCTTAAAAAAAGAGACTCAAGAAGAAATAAAATGTCTGAATATATCCATAACAGGTTAAGAGACTGAATTGGTAATCAAAAAACCTTTTCACAAAGTAAAACCAAGTACCAGATAGAGTCACTGGTTAATTATGCCAAACATTTAAAGAAGAACACCAATTCTTCACAAAATCTCCTAAAAAATTATAGAGGATAGAACACTTTCCAACTTATTTTATAAGGCCAATATTACACTTATACACAAACTACACAAAGACATCACAAGAAAACTACAGACCAAGATCCCTTTTCAATATAAATGCAAAAATCCTCAACAAAATACCAGCAAAACTAATCCAACAACATATAAAAATGATTATATACTGTGACCATTTAGGATTTATCCCAAGAAGCAGGAATGTTTTAAAATCTGAAAATCAATCAGTATAATATACGATATTAATAGAAAAAAAGGACAAAAATTACATAATCATCTCAATAGATAAAGAAAAAAACATTTGACAAAGTATAACACCTCTTCGGGGCACCTGGGTGGCTCAGTCGTTAAGCATCTCACTTTGGCTCAGGTCATGATCCCAGGGTCCTGGGATCGAGCCCCACACCTGGCTCCCTGCTTGGCGGGAAGCCTGCTTCTCTCTCTCCCTCTCCCCCTGCTTGTGTTCCCTCTCTCGCTGTGTCTCTCTCTGTCAAATAAATAAATAAAATCTAAAAAAAAAAACGGTAACACCTCTTCATGATAAAACATTCAACAAACTCAAAAATACAGGGGAAGTCCTTCAACTTGATAAAAAGCATCTGTGAAATATTCACAGCTAACATCATACTTAATGATGGAAGACTAAATGTTTTCTCTTTAACACCAGGCAAAATACAAGATGTCTCCTCTATTCAACATTTTACTGGAGATTCTAAACAGGAAAATTAGGCAAGAAAAAGAAATAAAGGCATCAATATTGGAAAGGAAGAAGTGAAACTATTTCTACTATTTGCAAATAACATGATCTTATATTTAAAAATTCCTAAGGAATCCAATAAAAATAGTAGAAATAAATGAGTTCACAAGGTTGGAAGATACAAGATCAATCTAAAAAATTAATTTGCATTTTTATACACTAGCCATGAAAATTTCTAAAATGAAATTAAGGAAACAATTTCACTTGCAGCAGCAGGAAAAAATAAAATATCCAGAAGTAAATTTAACAAAACAAATGCAAGACTTGTACATTAAAAACAACATAACATTGTTGAAAGAAATTAAGGAAGACCTAATGAATAAAAAGTCATCCCACATACATGGATCATGCAACTTAACATTGTTAAGATGGAAAACTCCCCAAATCGATTTATAGTTTCAACATAGTTTCTATTTAAAAAAAAAACAGATTTTTTTCTGCAGAAATTGATAAGCTGATCATGAAATTTATGTGGAAATTTAAGAGGCCCAGAGTAGCCAAAATAATCTTGAAAAAGGAGAACAAAGTTGAAGGACTCACAATTCCTGATTTCAAAACTACAAGGGAGCTTATGTAAAGCATGGATTAGTGCATTTTGTGACCATATTAAAATGGTTGATAATAGTCCTCCTAAAACCCAGAGCAAACTGAGATTAAATTTCAGACATAAATATCTTGGTTTTACTGTTACACTGTAGTATTTTGTGATCTGAGAGCAGCAACCAACTGGAAAGCCCTCATCAAACACTTCTTTACTGGATCAAAACCTCTCTGCTCCAGTTCTATACCAGAATGACTAAAGCATGGAACTACAGCAACTCTGAAACTATTTAATTGAGTGAGAGAATGGTCATGTATTTCCAGTTTCACTTCATATCGTATAAAAACATAATTATAAAACAAAGGGCAGTGGAGTCCCCTGACTTATTTGACCCTTGCCTATAGAAGATACAGAAAAAGTGATTCATTATTACATTAAATTCTCATAGTAATATGTATAAAGCTATAAAAGTTTAATATTATGGCAGAATGGAGTATACATTAAAACTTTAATGGGGAGTAGAAATCCCTTGAATGTCTCTTCCTAGCCTCCATTCAATTGGAAATTTGATATATATCTTCAAGACAGATAAATCTGACTGCCCAGACATCTGCAAAAACTTTTCTTTCATGCTTCCCTTTGGAAAATTTTGTGTGTATAAGAATTTTTTATATATTATGTACTCAATCAGTTATGTTAAATTTTATATTCAGTTTTAGAGATTTTCCAGATTAATTTTTACTACATACAAATTTTGGAACCTAAACTACATGAGAACCCAATTCCTAGAATATCAACTTGCTTCTAAGTAAATAATCATCCATTTTCTAGGTGAACAACTAATCAAAATAAAGTTTTTGCCTTTCTTTCATATATTTCTTGATATACACGTTTGTTTGAAAACTGTATACATCAGTAAGTTCATATTTTTTATCAATAGACATTTAGCAAGTACCTATCATACATATGGTAATATCCTAGATGTAAAGACTGCAAAAACATGATACATGGCTGAATGGTGTGGGGAGCAAGATGGCGGAGGTGTAGGAGACCTGGATTTTGTCTGGTCCCAGGAATTCAGCTGGAAAGTGATCAAACCATTCTGAACACCTACAAACTCAATAGGAGATCAAAGAAAAGAAGAGCAACAACTCTAAACAGAAAAGCGACCACTTTCTGGAAGGTAGGACATGCGGAGAAGTGACTCCAAGGCGATATTCGGGAGGATAGACAGTGGGGGAGGGGGCCTCCATCGGCTCCTTCTGGCAAGTGATAGAGCAGCAGAGCACAAAATCGGAACTTTTAGAAGTCGGCTCCGCTGAGGGAAGTCAGTCCAGTGGCTAAGCGGGGGTGGAACCCTCTCTGGGACAGTAAGGTCTCAGGACCCTCGGGGTCACAGAAAGATTGGAGGTGCCTGAGTTTGGCAGAGCTCCCAGGGATGGGACCGGGGAAGCAGGCTGCAGAGACAGAGCCCAGAAGTAGGCTCTCAGCTCGGGGTTGCCATAAACTGTGATCCGCGGCACAGTCTGGCCACTGCTCCTCCAGCAGGGACCCAACTAGTGCAGATCCGGGTAGACTCCCCTTCCTCCCCCGGAAGGAATGGCGCGGAGGCACACCTCAGGGATCTGCTGGGTTTGGAGACTCCGCACTGGGTCAGGTGCCAGAGATAGAAAAGCTCAGTCATGGGCGGAGTGAGCACCAAGTGCAGCCGGAGACCAGGGAGATGGGGGTGACTGACTGCTTTTCTCTGGGGCTCACTGAGGAGTGGGGCTCCAAGTTCTCGGCTCCTCCAGGGCAGAGATTGGGAGGCCACCATTTTCACTCTCGTCCTCCAAAGCTGTATGGAAAGCTTGCAGGGAAAAAAGCTCCCGAGAGCAAACCTGAGCAGATTACTTTGCCTGGACCCGGCAAGGGTGGGGCAATTCCACCTCCGGCAAAGACATTTGGGAACCATGGCAACAGTCCCCTCCCCCAGAAGATCAGCAAGAACAGCCCACCAAGACCAAGTTTACCGATCAATGAGAACGGCAGAACCCCAGGGCTAGGGGAATACTGCACATAGAATTCATGGTTTTTTCCCATGATTCTTTAGTCTTTCAAAGTTAATTTTTTTAACAGTCTTTTCTTTTTTTTTGAAATTTGCTTTTTCCCTTTTTCAACCAACATCCCTTTTTAAAAAAAAATGTTTTTTATTTTTCATTTTAGAGCCATATTCTATCCCTTCATAGTAGTTACCCTTATTTTTGGTATATATATATATATATATATATATATATATATATATATATATATATATATATGTTGTACTCTTAAAATTTTGAGATACACTTTCTTCTAACAGATAAAAATATACCCTAAATCTCTAGTGTATGGCTTTGTTCTAGTCTCCTGCCTGATCACGTTCTCTCCCTTTTTATTTTCTTTTTTTTAAATCCTCTTCTTTCTTTTTTCAACCAACTTCTTATCAATTCCTTTTATAAAATCCTTTCTAATTTTCATCTTTACAATCATATTCCATCCCTTCATCGTACTAGCCATTATTTTTGTACATATATAAGTTTATCTTTCTTTAAGATTTTGGGAGGAACTTTCTTCTAACAGACCAAAATGTGCCCCAAATATAGTGTGTGGCAATGACGTATGCACCAGCCTGATCGTATTTCATCATATTCTGTTTTTTGTGTTTTGTTTTTATCTTTTTCTTTTTTTTTCTTTTTCTTTTTTCTCTCTTTCCCTTTCTTTTCCCCCAGCTTCAGGTCTTTTCTGATTTGGTTAGTGTATATTTTCTGGAGACATTGTTACCCTGTTAGCAGTTTGTTGTCTCATTCATCTATTCTCCTCTGGACAAAATGACAAGAAGGAATAAACCACCTCAACAAAAACAACAAGAGGCAGTACCGACTGCCAGGGACCTAATCAATACGGACATTGGGATGATGTCAGAACAAGAGTTCAGAATGACGATTTAAAAGATACTAGCTGGGCTTGAAAAAATCATGGAAGTTATTAGAGAAACACTTTCTGGAGAAATAAAAGAACTAAAATCTAACCAAGTCGAAATCAAAAAGGCCATTAAAGAGGTGCAATAAAAAATAAAGGCTCTGACTGCTAGGATAAATGAGGCAGAAGAGAGAATTAGCAATATAGAAGACCAGATGATGGAAAATAAAGACGCTGAGAAAAAGAGAGATAAACAGCTACTGGATCATGAGGGCAGAATTCGAGAGATAAGTGGTACCATAAGATGAAACACCATTAGAATAATTGGGATCCCAGAAGAAGAAAGAGAGAGGGGGGCAGAAGGTATATTGGAGCAAATTATAGCAGAGAACCTCCCTAATGTGGGGAAGGAAACAGGCAACAATCCAGGAGGCAAAGAGAAACCCTCTCAAAATCAATAAAAATACGTCAACACCCCAACATCCAGTAGTAAAACCTACGAGTTGCAGAGACAAAGAAAATCCTGAAAGCAGCTTAGGAGAAGAGATCTGTAACCTAAAATGGTAGAAACATTAGAATGGCAACAGACCTATCCATAGAGACCAGGCAGGTCAGAAAGGACTGGCATGATATATTCAGAGCACTAAATGAGAAAAATATGCAGCCAAGAATACTATATCCAGCTAGGCTGTCATGGAAAATAGAAGGAGAGATAAAAAGCTTCCAGGACAAACAAAAACTAAAGGAATTTGCAAAGACAAAACCAGCCCTACAAGAAATATTAAAAGGGGTCCTCTAAGCAAAGAGAGAGCCTAAAAGCAACATCGACCAGAAAAGAACACAGACAATATACAGTAAGAGTCACCTTACAGGCAATACAATGGGACTAAATTCATATCTTTCAATAGTTAGCCTGAATGTAAATAGGCTGAATGCCCCAATCAAAAGACACAGGCTATCAGATTGGATAAAAAAAACAAGACCCATCAATATGTTGTCTACAAGAGACTCATTTTAGACCGAAAGACACCCCCAGATTGAAAGTGAAAGAGTGGAAAACCATTTACCATGCTAATGGACATCAAAAGAAAGCTGGAGTGGCAATCCTTATATCAGACAAATTAGATTTTAAACCAAAGACTGTAATAAGAGATGAGGAAGGACACTATATCCTACTTAAAGGGTCTATCCAACAAGAAGATCTAACACTTGTAATTATCTATGCCCCTAACATGGGAGCAGCCAATTATATAAGGCAATTAATAACAAAAGCAAAGAAACACATTGACAAAAATACAATAATAGTGGGGGACTTTAACACCCCCCTGACTGAAATGGACAGATCATCTAAGCAAAAGATCAAAAAGGAAATAAAGACTTTCAATGACACACTGGACCAAATGGACTTCACAGATAAATTCAGAACATTCCATCCCAAAGCAACAGAATACACATTCTTCTCTAGTGTCCATGGAACATTCTCCAGAATAGATCACATCCAAGGTTACAAATCAGGTCTCAACAGGTACCAAAAGATTGTGACTATTCCCTGCATATTTTCGGACCACAATGCTTTGAAACTAGAACTCAATCCCAAGAGGAAAGTCAGAAAGAACTCAAATACATGGAGGCTAAAGAGCATGCTACTAAAGAATGAATGGGTCAACCAGGAAATTAAAGAAGAATTTAAAAAATTCATGGAAACCAATGAAAATGAAAACACAACTATTCAAAATCTTTGGGATGCAGCAAAGGCAGTCCTAAGAGGAAAGTATATAGCAATACAAGCCTTTCTCAAGAAACAAGAAAGATCTCAAATACACAGCCTAACCCTACACCTAAAGGAGTTGGAGAAAGAACAGCAAATAAAGCCTAAACCCAGCAGGAGAAGAGAAATAATAAAGATCAGAGCAGAAATCAATGAACTAGAAACCAAAAGAACAGTAAAACAGATCAACGAAACTAGGAGTTGGTTCTTTGAAAGAATTAACAAGATTGATAAACCCCTGGCCAGACTTATCAAAAAGAAAAGAGAAAGGACCTAAATAAATAAAATCATGAATGAAAGAGGAGAGATCACAACCAACACCAAAGAAATACAAACAATTATAAGAACATACTATGAGCAACTATATGCCAGCAAATTAGATAACCTGGAAGAAATGGATGCATTCCTAGAGATGTATCAACTACCAAAACTGAACCAGGAAGAAATAGAAAACTAGACAGACCTATAACCCCTAAGGAAATTGAAGCAATCATCAAAAATCTCCCAACAAACAAAAGGCCAGGACCAGATGGCTTCCTCGGGGAAAGCCAAACATTTAAAGAAGAATTAATACCTAATCTCCTAAAACTGTTCCAAAAAATAGAAATGGAAGGAAAACTTCCAAACTCGTTTAATGAGGTCACCACTACCTTGGTCCCAAAACCAGACAAACACACCATCAAAAAGGAGACTTACAGACCAATATCCTTGATGAACATAGATGCAAAAATTCTCACCAAAATACAAGCCAGTAGGATCCAACAGTTCCTTAAAAGGATTATTCACCATGAACAAGTGGGTTTTATCCCTGGGCTGCAAGGTTGGTTCAACATCCGCAAATCAATCAATGTGATACATTAATAAAAGAAAGAACAAGAACCATATGATCCTCTCAATAGATGCAGAAAAAGCATTTGACAAAGTACAGCATCCTTTCTTGATCAAAACTCTTCAGAGTATAGGGATAGAGGGTACATAACTCAGTATCATAAAAGCCATCAATGAAAAACCCACAGCGAATATCATTCTCAATTGGGAAAAACTGGGAGCTTTCCCCCTAAGGTCAGGAACACGGCAGGGATGTCCTCTATCACCACTGCTATTTAACATAGTATTAGAAGTCCCAGCCACAGTAATCAAACAACAAAAAGAAATAAAAGCCATCCGAATTGGCAAAGAAGAAGTCAAACTCTCACTCTTTGCAGATGATATGATACTGTATGTGGAAAACCTAAAACACTCCACCCCAAAACTGCTAGAATTCATACAGGAATTCAGTAAAGTGGCAGGATATAAAATCAATGCACAGAAATCAGTGGCATTCCTATACACCAACAAGACAGAAGAAAGAGAAATTAAGGAGTAGATCCCATTTACAATTGCACCCAAAACCATAAGATCCCTAGCAATAAATCTAACCAAAGAGGCAAAGAATCTGTATTCAGAAAACTATAAAATACTCATGAAAGAAATTGAGGAAGACACAAAGAAATGGAAAAATGTTCCATGCTCATGGATTGGAAGAACAAATATTTGAAGATGTCAACACTACCTAGAGCAATCTACACATTTAATGCAATCCCCATCAAAATACCATCCACGTTTTTCAAAGAAATGGAAGAAATAATCCTAAAATTTGTATGGAACCAGAAAAGACCTCAAATAGCCAGAGGAATGTTGAAAAGGAAAAGCAAAGCTGGCAACATCACAATTCGGGATTTCAAGCTCTATTACAAAGCTGTCATCATCAAGACAGTATGGTCCTGGGACAAAAACAGACACATAGATCGATGGAACGGATAAAGAGCCCAGAAATGGACCCTCAACTCTATGGACAACTAATCTTTGACAAAGCAAGAAAGAATGTCCAATGGAAAAAAGACAGTCTCTTCAACAAATGGTGTTGGGAAAATTGGACAACCACATGCAGAAGAATGAAACTGGACCATTTCCTTACACCACACACAAAAATAGACTCCAAATGGTTGAAAGACCTAAATGTGAGACAGGAGTCCATCAACATCCTGAAGGAGAACACAGGCAGCAACCTCTTCGACCTCAGCCGCAGCAACTTCTTCCTAGAAACATCGCCAATGGCAAGGGAAGCAAGGGTAAAAATGAACTATTGGGACCTCATCAAGATAAAAAGCTTTTGCACAGCAAAAGAAACAGTTCACAAAACCAAAAGACAACTGACAGAATAGGAGAAGATATTTGCAAATGACAGATCAGATAAAGGGCTAGTAACCAAAATCTATAAAGAACTTCTTAAACTCAACACCCAAAGAACAAATGATCCAATCAAGAAATGGGCAGAAGACATGAACAGACATTTTGCCAAAGCAGACATCAAAACGGCCAACAGACACATGAAAAAGTGCTCAACATCGCTCAGCATCAGGGAAATCCAAATCAAAACCTCAATGAGATACCACCTCACACCAGTCAGAATGGCTAAAATTAACAACTCAGGAAATAACAGATGTTGGCAGTGATGTGGAGAAAGGGGAACTCTCCTACACTGTTGGTGGGAATGTAAGCTGGTGCAGCCACTCTGGAAAACAGTATGGAGGTTCCTCAAACAGTTGAAAATAGGGCTACCGTACGATCCAGCAATTGCACTACTGGGTATTTACCCCAAAGATACAAATGTAGGGATCCAAAGGGGTACGTTCACCCCGATGTTTATAGCAGCAATGTCCACAATAGCCAAAGTGTGGAAAGAGCCAAGATGTCCATCGACAGATGAAGTGGTATATAGATATACAATGGAATATTATGCAGCCATCAAAAGGAATAAGATCTTGCCATTTGCAATGACGTGGATGGAATTGGAGAGTGTTATGCTGAGCAAAATAAGTCAATCAGAGAAAGACACCTATCATATGACCTCACTGATATGAGGAATTCTTAATCTCAGGAAACAAACTGAGGGTTGCTGGAGTGGTGGGCAGTGGGAGGGATAGGGCAGCTGGGTGATAGACATTGGGGAGGGTATGTGCTATGGTGAGCACTGTGAATTGTACAAAACTGTTGAATCACAGATCTGTACCTCTGAAGCAAATAATCCACTATATGTTAGAAGAAGAAGATGAAGAAGAAGAAGAAGAAGAAGAAGAAGAAGAAGAAGAAGAAGAAGAAGAAGAAGAAGAGGAAGAAGAAGAAGAAGAAGAAGATAGCAGGAGGGGAAGAATGAAGGGGGGGTAATTAATTGGAGGGGAACATGAACCATGAGAGACGATGGACTCTGTAAAACAAACTGAGGGTTCTAGAGGGGAAAGGGCTGGGGGGTTGCATTAGCCTGGTGATGGGTATTAAAGAGGGCACATTCTGCATGGAGCACTGGGTGTTATACGCAAATAATGAATCATGGAACACTACATCAAAAACTAATCATGTAATGTATGGTGATTAACATAACAATAAAAAATTAAACATGATACATGGCCTCTATCCTCAAAGGGTTTTAGCTCTAGTTTGGGAAGATAGAGAACATATATTAAATGTAGTTTGCATCATAAAACAATTTTAATGCTGCACCAGATAAACATAAAATTGCTTAATTTGCTGTTCAGTAAAAATCTTTGGACTGATTGAAATGTCAAATTTATTTTATCTTTAGTGCCACTATTTTTTTCTGTAATCCTGCTGCTGAAAATTCATTCATCATGCTTAATAATTTTATTAATATTCCACCGTAAATAAATCATGGGATAAGCAGAAAAAAAACTTACTAAAAAGCTATAGTAATCAAGACAGTGTAGTACCAGCACAAGGTTAGATGCATAGGTCAATGAAATTGAATTGACAGTCCAGAAATATGTCCTCATATCCATGGCCAATTGATTTTCAACAGGAACACCTTAAATGGGGAAAAGAATAGTCTTTTCAACAAATAATACTGGGACAACTGGTTGTCCACTTAAGAAGGAATGAAGCTGGGCCCCTATTTCACATTTCACACCATCCACAAAATTAACTTGAAAATAAATCAAAGATCTAAATACATGAGCCAACCTATGTGAAAATGAATAAAGGAAACCTTTATTTCATTTAAAATGGAGTTAGGAAGTCATAAAGAGTGAGCTCTCACAGACATACCACTCATCTCAATTTACATGACTAGGAGGAAGAAGAAAATCTTCCACGTTCCTCAGTAACAACAAACTGCCCACCAGTAAGAAACTGCCACAACCTTGAATTCTCACTCTCCTCCAATAAACTTATATTCAAAACAATCTCCAGTTTCCTCAGAGAACCTAATAAAAGCTAGCCTCCCCTTTTTCTCTTTGGACTTATCTTGGCTCACCATAGTTTCCTTGTCCCAAACTGCAATTCTCCTCCTATTCCCAAATAAACTCATCACTGTTTAATTACATTATCACTTGTTTTATTTAAGATTGACACCTATAACATTTAGAGGAAAATATAGGAGTAATTCTTTGTGATCATGGGTTAAGCAATGATTTTTGTAATGTGACACCAAAATGTGTGACACATTTTGTAATGTGACTCACAAAAGAGAGAGAGAGAGAAATGAGTTGCATCAACATTAAAAATTTCTGTGTTTTAAAAAATACCATCAAGAAAATGAAAAGACAACACTAATAATGGGAATGAAAAAATGGGGTAGCCACTTTGGAAAACAGTTTGGCAGGTCCTCAGAAAGTTAAACACAGAGTTAGCATGTGACCCAACAATTCCACTCCTAGATATAGTCCCAGAAAATCAAAAATATGCACCCACACCATAACTGTGCACAAATGTTCATGACAGCATTATTTATAATAGCAAAAAATGGAAACAACCCCAATTCCCATCAGTTAATGAATGAATAACAAAATCCATACAGTGGAAAATTATTCAGCTATAAAAAGGAATGACATATCGATACATGCTACAACATGGATAAACTGTGGAAACATTACGGTATGTGAAAGTAGTCAGTCACAAAAGACCACAAATGGTATTATTCTATTGATGATAATTGTCTAAAATAGGCAATTCATAGAGACATAAAACAGACTAGTGGTTGGAGTGGGGCAGGTTAACCAGATACTAGACATGAATGACTGCTAATGACTATGGAATTTCTTTTAGGGGTTTTGAAAATATTCTAAATAAGATAATGGTTATGGTTGCATTCTCTGAATATACAAAAATCCACTGAACTGTGTATTTTAAATGAATGAATGTTATGGTATATGAAATATATCTCAATAACACTGAAAGAAAAAGTTGGGAAAAACATAATAAATAATAATAATAGTAACTGGCATTCATTCCCAGTTGCCCTCTTACTGTATGTTTTGAACAAGCTACTCAATTTTCCTAACTCTTCAGATCATTATCTGTAAAAGAGAAATAAAGCCTCTAGACCTGTTCTGACAAATGAGGTGATGCATATAAAGAACTAAGTCAGTGACTGGCACATAGTAAGTACTCAGTAAATGGTAGTTACTATCATTATATTTCAATAATTCAATCCAGTCCTAGTTCTGGGACACTCCAATGTGTTTCCAGTTTCCCCACAATGGCCTCAAGCAAACAACTTCTTAACTTATTTGATCTTAGCTCAAGGTTGGTTGCTAGATAAGCAGATGAACAAATATTCCAGCCATTTTGTTTGTTTGTTTACCTGCTTGCTTGCCTGCTTTTTGGGTAATGGGAGTGAGAGTTGGCATATTAGAAAAAATGCTTGCAAAGCTAAATAAACAATAGGATACCACACCTCAGATCTTACATGTATCCATTTATCCATTCATTCATTCAGCAAATATTTATTAACTGCCTACTATGTTCCAGAGTGTTTGAGGCTCTTTCTAGTAGAAGAGATGGACATGAAATAGTAAGACAAATAAGTAGGTAATTATAAATGATAATAAGTGAAAGGAAAGAAAAGAAGAGAACTCCTAGGCAGGAAAGGTTGGGAGCATCTAATTAGGTTGGGTGATCATAGAAGGCTTTTGAGAAGAGGTGACATAAGCTGGTCCATAAGTAAGCGACCATGGAAATAGTGGCAGAACTTAGTCTCTGACATTACATGGCCCCACTTGAGATTTCAGTCAGAGACAGTGAACACTTTTTGTGAGTTCAGACTCCAGTCATGCAGGCAGTGTTCCAACTCAAGCATACAGAGTGTCTTCTCATTATCCGTTTTAGGGCTTTCGCTAAGACCTCAGAGCCCACTAAATCAAATACTCAAGGAGTTTTAAAAAACTAATGCCACTGGGCAATCATCAACTAATGGGAGAGCTAGTGGGTGAATGGTTTAGCCTCCTTTCCTTCAGGTGTCAATCCTGAAAGACTTTCTCTATACTTTTGTGATATCCTGGCATAATCAAGTCCCCATTGTGTCCATAAATTACTTCAATAATGTTCCCTAATACTGGCATTTCTTTCTTCCCTGTCTCAAACCCTGCTCCTTTACTCCTGTGGGCTTTTTTTAAGTTTTTAGTTTAATTCCAGTTAGTTAATAGACAGTGTTATAATAGTTTCATGTGTACAATATAGTGACTCAAAAATTCCATACATCACCCGGTACTCATCATGACAAGTGCACTTCTTAATACTCATTCCCCATTTAACCTATCCCCCTACCCACCTCCCCTCTGGTAACCATCAGCTTGTTGTCTATAGTTAAGAGTCTGTTTCTTGGTTCATCTCATTATCTCTCCCTACTTTTTCCTCATTGCTCATTTGTTTTGTTTCTTAAACTCCACATATGAATGAAATCATATGGTATTTGTTCTTTTCTGACTAACTTATGCCAGTTAGCATTATATTTTCTAGCTCCATCCATGTTGCTGCAAATGGCAAGATTTCATTCTTTTTTATGGCTGAATAGTATTCCATTATGTATTATATATTATATAGGCATATATAATATATATACCTACTTTTCTCTATCCATTCATCTATCAGTGGACAACTGGGCAGCTTCCATATCTTGGCTACTGTAAATAATGTTGTTATAAACATGGGGGTGCATGTACCCCTTTGAATTAGTGATTTTGCATTTTGGGGTAAATGTCCAGTAGTATCATTGCTGGATCACATGATAGTTCTATTTTTCGCTTTTTAAGGAAACGCCATACTGTTTTCCACAGTGGCTTCACCAGTTTGCAGTCCAACCAACAGGGCAAGAGGGTTCCTTTTTCTCCACATCCTTGCCAACACCTGTTGTATCTGTGCTGTTGATTTTAGCCATTCTGACAAGTGTGAGGTAATATCTCATTGTACTTTTGATTTGCATTTCCCTGATGTTAAGTGATAATGAACATCTTTTCATGTGTCTGTTGGCCATCTTTATATCTTCTTTAGAGAATTGTCTGTTCATGTCTTCTGCCCATTTTAATTGAATTATTTGGATTTTTAGTGTTGAGTTGTATCAGTTTTTTTATATATTTTGGATACTAACACTTTTTGGGTATGTCATTTGCAAATATCTTCTCTCATTCTGTAGGTAGCCTTTTAGTCTTGTTGATTTCTCCTTCACTGTGCGGAAGCATTTTATTTTTATGTAGTCCCAATAGTTTATTTTTGCTTCTGTTTCCCTTGCCTCAGAGGACATATCTTAAAAAAAAAAAAGTTGCTAGGTGATGTCAAAGTTACTGCTTGTTTTCTGTTCTAGGATTTTTATGGCTTCAGGTCTCACACTTATGTCTTTAATACATTTTGAATTTATTTCTGTGTATGGTATCATAAAGTGTTCCAGTTTCATTCTTTTACGGTTGCTGTCCAGTTTTCCCAGCACCATTTATTGAAGAGACTTTTTATTCCCAATTGGATAATCTTTCATATTTTGTTGACAATTAATTGACCATATAATTGTGGGTTTATTTCTGGGTTGTTTATTCTATTCTATTGATCTATGTATCTGTTTTTGTGCCAGTACCATACTGTTTTGATTACTATAGCTTTTTCTTTTTTTTACTATAGCTTTTTAATATAACTAGAAGTCTGGAGCTCCAGCTTTTCTTTTCTTTCTCAAAATTGTTTTGGCTATTCAGGGTCTTTTGTAGTTCCATTCAAATTAAAAAAAAATTTTTAAGATTTTATTTATTTATTTGACAGAGAGAGAGACAGCCAGAGAGGAAACAGAAGCAGGGGGAGAGGGAGAAGCAGGCTTCCTACGGAGCAGGGAGCCCAATGCGGGACTCGATCCCAGGACCCTGGGATCATGACCTGAGCTGAAGGCAGATGCTTAACGACTGAGTCACCCAGGCGCCCTCCATTCAGATTTAGAATTGTTTGTTCTAGTTGTGTAAAATGCTGTTGGTATTTTGATAGGGATTGCATTAAATGTGTAGATTTCTTTGGGTGGTATAGAATTTTAACAATTTGTTCCTCTAATCCATGAGTATGGAATGTCTTTCCTTTCTTTGTGTTGTCTTCAATTTCCTGCAACAGTGTTTTATAGTTTTCAGAGTACAGATTTTTCAACTCTTTGGATAGGTTTATTCCTGGGCATCTTACTATTTTTGGTGCAATTGTAAACTGGATTATTTTCTTCATTTCTCTTTCTTTAGAGTGTAGAAATGCAACAGATTTCTGTACATTGATTTTGTATTTGGCACCTTTACTGAATTTATTTATCAGTTCTAGAAGATTTTTGGTGGAGACTATCAAATTTCCTATATATAGTATCTTGCCCTCTGCAAATAGTGAGTTTTAATTCTTCTTTACCAATGGGAATGCCTTTTATTTCTTTTTGTGGTCTCATTGCTGTGGTTAGGATTTCCAATAAAAATAAAATATTTGAATAAAAATGCTGAAAGTGGACATCCTTGTGTTGTTCATGACCATAGTGGAAAATCTCTCA
Source organism: Eumetopias jubatus (assembly GCF_037043125.1). Lineage (NCBI taxonomy): Eukaryota > Metazoa > Chordata > Mammalia > Carnivora > Otariidae > Eumetopias > Eumetopias jubatus. The sequence goes on from NW_028274817.1 coordinate 64,193,341, forward strand.
GTATTTCCCATTAAGGATAAAGTTAGCTGTGGGTTTTTCATAGATGGCCTTTATTATGTTGAGGTATGTTCCATCTAAACCTACTTTATTGAGGGTTTTTATTATGAATGGATATTGTACTTTGCCAAATGCTTTTCCTGCATCTATTGAAATGATCATATGGTTCTTATCTTTTCTCTTATTGATGTGATGTATCATATTGATAGATTTGCAAATATTGAACCACATTTGAAGCCCAGGAATAAATCCCACTTGATTGTGGTGAATGATTTTTTCAATGTATTATTGGATTTAGTTTGCTAGTATTCTGTTGAGAATTTTTGCATCCATGTTCATCAGGCATATGGGCTTATAGTTATTTTCTTTTTGTGGTGTATTTATCTGGTTTTAGTATCAGAGTAATGCTGGTCTCAGAATAAATTTGGAAGTTTTCTTTCCTTTTCTATTTTTTGGAATAGTTTGAGAAGAATAGGTATTAACTCTTCTTTAAATCTTTGTTCTTTAGTTTCTGTATCACTTATTTCTGCTCTAATCTTTATTATTTCCTTCCTTCTGCTTGTTTTAGGTTTTGTTTGTTGTTCTTTTTCTAGCTCCTTTAGGTGTAAGGTTAGTTTGTTTATTTGAGATTTTTCTTTCTTCTTGAGGTAGGCCTGCATTGCTATAGACTTCCCTTTTAGAACAGCTTTTGCTGCATCCCAGAGATTTTGGACATTAGTGTTTCCATTTTCATTTTTCTCCACGCAATTTTTAAATCTTTTCTTTAATTTCTTGATTGACCCATTCATTGTTTAGTACCATGTTATTTAATCTCCATGAATTTGTGCTCCTTCCAAATTTGTTCTTGTTGATTTCTAGTTTCTAGTTTCTAGTTTCATTGTGATTTCTAGTTTCATTGTGTTGTGGTCAGAAAAGATGCAGGGAATGCTTTAAATCTTTTTGAATATGTGAGACTTGTTTTATGGCCTATATATGGTCTATTCTGGAAAATGTCCCATTGCACTTTAAAAGAATGTGTATTCTTCTCTTTTTAGGATTGACTGTTCTGAATATATCTGTTAAATCCATATGGTCTAGTGCATCATTCAAAGTCACTGTTTCCTTGTTGATTTTCTGTTTGGATGATCTATTCATTGATGTAAGTGGGGTGTTAAAGACCCCTACTACTATTGTATTATCATCAATTAGTTCCTTTATGCTTGTTGCTAACTGTGTTATGTACTTGGGTGCTTTTATGTGGGTGCATAAATATTTACAATTGTTATATCTTCTTGTTGGGTTGTCCCCTTTATTATTATATGTATCTTTCTTTGTCTCTTGTTACAGTCTTTGTTTCAAAGTCAATTTTGTCTGTTATAAGTATTGCTACCCTGGTTTTCTTTTGACATCCATTTGCATGATAGGTGTTTCTCCATCCCTTCACTTTCAATCTGCAGGTGTCTTACATTCAAAGTAATTATTCATAAGTATGTATTTATTGACATTTTGTTACTTGTCTGTGGTTGTTTTTGTAGTTATCCTCTGTTCCTTTCTTCTCTTGTTCTCTTTCATGGTTTGTGATATACTTGGGTTCCTTTCTCTTTATTTTTTGTACATCTATTACTAGTTTTTGATTTGTGGTTAACATTACATTTGTATATAACATCTTCTACACATAGCAGTCTATATTATGTTGATGATTACTTAAATTGTAACCCATTCTTACTCTTCTCTTCCCCATGTTTTTGGTATATGGTGTTACAATTTACATACTTTCGTTTTGTGAGTACCTTGACTGATTTTTAGATATACTTATTATTACTGTTTTTGTCCTTCCTATCTTTTTACTCTTACTCATGGTCTTCCTTTCTCACTCAAATATTCCCCTTTAACGTTTTTTGTAGGACTGGTTTAGTGGTCATGAACTCCTTTAGCTTTTGTTTGTCTGGGAAACTCTTTATCTATCCTTCTATTCTGATGACAGCCTTGCTGGATAGAGTATTCTTGGCTGTAGATTTTCCCATTTCAGCACTTTGAATATATCATGCCACTCCCTCTGGCCTGCAAAGTTTCTGTTAAAAATTTATTGTTAGACTTATGGGGTTTCCCTTGTATGTAGCTGCTTTATTTTCTCTTGCTGCTTTAGATATTCTCTCTTTATGACTACTTTTTACCATTTTAATTATTATGTGTTTTGGTGTGGACCTCCTCGGGTTGATTTTGTTAGGGGATCTCTGTGCCTTCTGGATCTGGATATCTGTTTCTTCCCCATATTAGGGAAGTTTTCAGCTATTATTTATTTGAATAAATTTTCTGCCCCCTTTTCTCATTTCTTCTTCTTTTGGGACTCCTATAATGCAAATGTTATTAGGTTTGATGGAGTCACTGACTTCCCTAAGTCTATTCTCATTTTGCATAATTCTTTTATCTTTCTTGTCTTCAGCTTGTTTACTTTCCATTACTCTGTCTTCTAGGTCATTAATTCCTCCCTCTACTTATTCCAGCCTGCAGTTCATTGCATCAAACATATTTCTAATCTCATTTATTGCACTCTTCTTCTCTGATTGGTTCTTTTTAATCTCTGTGTGAAGTGTCTTACTGATGCCTTCCAATCTTTTTTCATTCCAGTGAGTATCCTTATGATCATTGCTTTAAATTCTCCATCAGGCATGTTACTTATATCTGTTTTGCTTCGATCTCTGGCTGTGGCCTTGTCCTTTTCTTTCATTTGGATCAAATTTCTCTGTCTTATCATTTTGTCTAACTCTCTGTGCCTGTTTCTATGTGTTAAGAAAGTCAGCTACATGTCCTGTTCTTGAAGGTAATGGCCTTATGAAGAAGAGGTCCTGTACATCCCTGCCATGTAGTGTCCCCTATTCTCCAGTGCCTGGCACTTCCAGGACAGTTTCCAATGTGTGCTGCATGTGCTTTGTTCTTTTGTCCTGGCCACTTTATCCTTCAGGCCAGTCATCTACAGAAGCTTTCTTTGCCTATTTTGGGCAGTGTTTGTTCCTGAATGTGGAGATTTTAACCAGCTGTGCTCTGGTCTGCTTATGAAATAGGACCTGTTGCCACTGCCACTGCCACTGCCACTAGAACTGGGGGGGTCTGCAAAAGAAGTCCTGCATTGGAAGACATGGTGTGGGCAGGGTTTGGGGCTGGTCTTCTGGGGGACGGGGCTTACTACACTGGGAGTGAGGCAAGAGTGACTGGGAAGGGCAGTTCCATCAGAATGGGGGGCAGGGAAGTCAAGGAATTTATCCGAGATTACATAGCTTTTGGTGAGAGATCTGTAATTTTAGATTTTGACATCCTTTCCTTTCTACTGTTATCCTAAAATTTTAGGTCATGCTCATATTGTTAATCCAGGGGCTCTAGTTATACTAGAGGCCCATAAAAGATAGCCACCAAGAATAACTCCTTTATCCACTGATTACCTGAATATCAAACTGAAACCATCTACATGTGAAATGACGATTTTTTTAAAAAGCATAAAACTTGTACTGTGCTGTTGGTTTGAATTGAAAATGGGCAATGTTCGATCGACTATGCCATCCTGTTCACCATGAGATTTTCATAAAGAATAAAGAGAGAAAAACAAAATAGAGCAGCTTAAGTTCCATGGTTAAAAAGATACCCAAATGCTTCTTCCCTGAAATGTCACCACTTTAGACCTACACTGTTTTATATAGCAGCTATGAGCCACATGTGGCTGGTCCAAATTGAGATGTGCTCTAAGTATAAAATATACACCAGATTTCTAAGATTCAGTACAAAACTATAAAATATCTTATTAATAATTTTATACTGTTTACATAATAAAATAACAATACTTTGGATATTCAGGGTTTAAAAAGTATATTACAATTAATATTACTTATTTAAAAACTTTTTATGAGGTTTTTTTGGGGCACCTGGGTAGCTCAGTTGATTAAGCAACTGCCTTTGGCTCAGGTCATGATCCTGGAGTCCCAGGATTGAGTCCCGCATCGGGGTCCCTGCTCAGCAGGGAGTCTGCTTCTCCCTCTGACCCTCCCCCCTCATGCTCTCTCTCTCTCTATCTCATTCTCTCTCTCAAATAAATAAATAAAATCTTTAAAAATAAATAAATAAATAAACTTTTTATGAGGTTTTTAGAAAATTTTTTCATATTTAAATTCAATCAGCCAACATACAGTACATCATTAGTTTCAAATGTAGTGTTCAACAATTTGTCAGTTACATATAACACCCAGGGCTCATCACATTATGTGGCTTTTGGAAAATTTTAAATCACTGGTAGAACACCCATTCATGATTAAAGTACTCAAAATTAGGGAAAGAGATACTTTCTCAACTTGATAAAGTACATCTTTATCCCATCCACTCGACAAAAAAAAAACTTACTGGGAATGTCATACTTAATGGTGAAAGGCTGAATGCTTTTCCCCTAAGATCAGGAAGAAGGCAAAGATATCCACTCGGATCACTTTTATTTCACATAACACTGGAAGATCAATACACTGCAATAAGGCAAGGGAAAAAAACAAAAGGCATACAAATTGGAAGAAAAGAAATAAAACTATGTCAATATGCAAACATAATGGTCTGCATAGAAAATCCCAAAGAGTCTAAAACACTTCTAACACTAATAAGTGAATTCAGCAAGGTCACAGGATATAAGATCAATGCATGAAAATCAATCACATTCCTATATGCTAACAATGAACATGTAGAAACAAATTAAAAAGATAATACCATTTATAATCATTCCAAAGAAAATAAAATGCTGAGGTATAATACCCTTAACAAAATATGCATGGGAATTAATATGCTAAAAATTATAAAATGCTGATGAAATAAATTAAAGAAGACTTAAATAAACAGCTATATACCATGGTCATGAAGAGGGAAACTCAACATAAAAAAGACATCAATTCTCCCTCCAAATTGACCTACATGTTTAATGCAATTCCAAAAAAAGTCCCAGTAAGGATTTTTGGAGACATGAGCAAGCTTATTCTAAAATTTATAGGATGTGGAATTTAAGAATCAAAATAAATGAGCAAAGGAAAAAGAGAGAAAAACCAAGAAACAGACTCTTAACTCTAGAGAACAAACTGAGGGTTTCCAGATAGGAGGTGGGTGGATATATGGGGGAAATAGGTGATGGGAATTAGGGAGTGCACTTATCATGATGAGCACTGGGTAATGTATGGCATTATTCAATCACTATACTGTACACCTGAAACTAATATAACACTGTATGTTAACTATACTGGAATCATACTAAAAAAGAAAATTGGATTTTTTAAATATTATAATATGATAACTTTGGAAAGCAGATTGTCTCCCTTTTCTTTCTTCTTTTTTTTTTGTTTTTGCTAATTATTGTTGATTGTAGGTGTTTGTTTTTCTATTTTCTTTTAGTAAAGACTGTATGTTTGGTCACGCATGCCCACTGAATTCTCCATTCCATTAGTTAAATGGTCAGGTAGTGATTTATAGAAATGTCTTTAAATGCCAGAAACTTTGTTTCTGTGAAAGTCCATAGGAAGAGGATAGAAAGATAAGCTACAGACTTGGAGAAAATATTTCTAAAAGACACATATGACAAAGAACTAGTATCTAGAATATATAAAGAACTCTGAAAACTCAATAGTTAAAAAAAATACAAATAGAAAACAGGCAAAGGGCATAAACAGAAATTTCACTAAAGATATACAGATAGCAAGTAAACACATGGAAATTTGTTCAATATCATTAGCCATGAGGGAAATGAAATTAAAACTACACCTATCAGAATGACTAAAATAAGAGATAGTGACAAAATCAAATGCTGGTAAGGATACAGATAAACTGAATGAGTTATACATTGATGGTGGAAATGTGAAATGATATACTCATCCTGGAAAAGCTTCTCAGTTAATAACAAAACTAAATAAGAGTTTATCATACAACCCAATAATTACATCCTTGAGCATTTATTACTGAGAAATGAAAATTTATGTTCATAAAAGTTTTATGTGGTATACCTATGCCATGGAGTACCACTCAGCAATAAAAAAGAATGGACTACTGAAACATCAAACAACTTAGATAAATCTCCAGGGAATTATGCTAAGGCTAAAAAAAATGACTGTCCCAAAAGGTCCCAAATTGTATGATTCCAATCATATAACATTCTTGAAATAATAAAATTATAGAGATGAAGAAATGATTAATGGTTGCTGGGGGTGGGGATTGGGAGGGTGGGAGGTAAGTGCATGTGGCTATAAAAGGGCCATACAAGGAATCCTTGTAGTGATGGAACTACTCAGTTTCCTCACTGTGGTGGTGGTTGATTACACAAACATACACAAGAAATAAAACTGTATAGAACTAAATACAAACACATGTGCACACACATACACACACAATACAAGTTAAACAAGAAATCTCTGAAAAAGATTGGTGGACTGGATCTACGTCCATATGCTGTTTGTGCTATTATACTATAGTTTTTTGCAAAATATTACTAATGAGCATAACCACTCATCAACCACACTGCATCTCTCTGCATGTTTTCTTAGAACTACATGAGAATTTATAATTCTATTAATAAAAATTTCAATTAAAAATTTCTTATATGCTCACATTACATTTCTATTTGATAGCATTACTCTAGAACATTCCTTTTTAATTTTTAAAATAGTGGGTAGTTGCTGAAATAGATAACAAATGTTAACACTTTGGCATTAAGTAAAACTCATTGTGATCATGTTTCACTTAAGTGCTATTTGTCTTAATTCATTACAATATGATAATACCCACAAGGTCCACCTCCCCCACATACATTATCTGCTTAGCACCTATAAACAGGATTGAACTTCAAAATATCTCACAACCAGTATGTCATAGACACTAATGAGGTGGCAAAATTGCTTAATATAACTGGTACAACCATATTAGTGTAACGAGCTAAATATCAGACCTATTATAGACATGTGCTTTTAACTCTTGCCCAATACTATGCTATTTCCTACATGACATATTTTTGGGATACCAGAAAAAACCTACCTACCTCATGACAACCAACCAATTCTCAGTAAAAATACATTGAGCACTGTTGTAACAGTAGAGATCCTAATGGATTAAAAGTTGAAGGCCTAGGGCACCTGGGTGGCTCAGTCATTAAGCATCTGCCTTCAGCTCAGGTCATGATCCCAGGGTCCTGGGATCAAGCCCTGCATCAGGCTCTCTGCTTGGCAGGAAGCCTGCTTCTCCCTCTCCCACTCCCCCTGCTTGTGTTCCCTCTCTCGCTATGTCTCTCTCTGTCAAATAAATAAAATCTTTAAAAAAAAAAAAGTTGAATGCCTAGATGATTGCTGTATGACCTTGGGCAAGTTCTGTCTTCCCACAATTTTCTTATCTTCAGTAAGAAGGGATTACATGACATTCTTTCCACCACAAACATTCTGTGAGTATCTTTAGTCAATTATTCCATCTAAACCAAAAGAACACAAAACAAGCAAACAAATAAAACTATGATGGAATTTGCATGGAAAGAGTTCAATTATAGTCAAAGAACAAAGTCAATCTGATGAAAGGTTAATGGTTTCCACAAGTATTATTTTTCTATAAGGTCATTAGACATTACCAGCAAAGGAGTTAAAAAAACCAAATAGCAAATTTTACATTTCTCCCAAGGCTGGTATGCTGATAGCTGTACTACTTTAATCATTTAGTTGGAGACTAAAGTAGAAGCTTTTGGGGGTCCGAACTTTCTCCTCTTCGATTGCCCGGAGATGCAGAAAGCTGGGAACCAGACCCAATTCAATGGGTCATAACCCAACGCCTAAGAGAATAAAAGTATAGGGAAACAGCAGGGAGGCAGAGAACATATATCTGTAGTTGCCCAGGCAAAGAATCATTTAGGAGAAGGGAGAAGCTGCTCTTAGACCACCTAGATTTGTAGCCCAAGGTATTCTAAGTGACCATGCGAGAAAGATGGAGTCTGACAGACTTAGGTTCCAACCCTAGGTCCACCACTTACTAGATTGGTGGCCTTAGTAATGGTGTTTTATCTCAATCTAAAAATTGAATAATAATATCACACCTCACTGGAAGGAAAACATGAGATAACGTGTATTAAATCAGCTAGCACAGTTTGGCACATAGAAAATATATAGTTAGTGATAATGCCTGCAGTTAAGGTTCTCTTGAAATCCCAGTCTCCACTAACCCACAGGCCAGTTCCCAGATGTTGGCACCTGGAACAAGATGGACAATAAAATCCAGAGAGGCATTGGGTATAAGGCATACTGATCTCACCCTTTGGTTATGGAAGTTGATACCTAAAGATAATCCAGAGAAACCAACATAGTTTAGTACTCTGGCTTTAGAAAGAAAAAATAAAACAGTGGAAGAAGAAAGCAAATCAGTGCTCCATTCCTACCTCCCCCTGCAGCCTCCAAAAGCTAGCCTACCAAAAGCAGTCAAAGGACTGAGTATTCAGGTAAGGAATCAGTTTGGGAGAAAAGAGAAGAAAATGTACTCAGAGGGCTATTAAAATACACACATTGGTGTATAGTCTGAAGCTGCTTTTCTAATACCTAACCCAGCAATGTTCTGAAAATGGGAGTTATGATAAAGAGGGGACAAGAACCCTTCAGCAGTGCTTTACTTTTGCTTGGATTAGGGCAACCCCAATAGGGTTTCTGAACTATGCTGCTGACCCCATTAGTGATGTTTCTCTTTGTATTCAAACTTAGCCCTAACTTATCCTTAATCTGAAGGGTCTAGAATGAAGACTTATATGGTAGACTGTGACTATGATGAAAGCAACAATGTTTTTGTTGGTCAACCACCTTTTAAGAGGGCAGCTTCCTTATGTCCCATCCCTGTAAAGTCGTGTTTTCTGTTATAATGTATTACAACCTCCTCTCTCAGGTTTTATTTGATCAGAGTTCCAAGTGCTTCCTCTTCCAGAGATAACTACATTTTGCAAGGGAACTCTGAGAGGTACAAAGAAATGGTAGAATAGTAAGCTTCCAGCTCATTCTCCCAAGTGCTGCTTCCAACACTAAAATCAGTCATAAATAACTTGAGTAACTGCTGGCCACATTCCAGGTGGACCTCAATAACAAATATTTATTGAGCCTCTACCATGTTCCAGACACTTTCACATGCATTGTCTTATATCTTTCCCAGAAAATAGCCAAGCATGTGTTATTAACTCTATTTTACAAATAATGACGCTGAAACACAGGGAAGTTAAGTGCAATTCTCAGGAGCACACAGCTAGCAAATAAATGTGTTAAGAACTTAAATCAAGACTACCCTACCACAAGGCTACTGTACTTTCTACTACATATAGTAAATGGCCTTTTCTGAAGTCACAGTGACTTAAAAATCACATTCAAGTCTCAATTCACTGGCTCTGAGAAAACTAGGCAGATCCTGCTCCTGGCAGAACCCCTGACAAATTGGTGGTTGGTTAGGGAATTAAAGGGTGTCATAATCTTCCAACTCTTTTCCCCTTGCCACTAAAAATCTGACCAAGAAACTATGTAATAAACAAAAACAACTAAACATATGCTTTAGGAAAATCTTTGCCCTTTCTGGACCTGTTTTATTTTTGTATGTGAGATAATTTGAATTAGGTAATCCCTAATGTTCCTTATGACTGAAATATTATGATTCTATGAAAACTATTGGTATCATAGAGATTGAACAGTTTCACAACATAAATTCCAAGCAGCGAGCCCATTCCGTTACTAGGTCTGTAGGCTATTGTTGCATCCCCTTTGTTCCCTTACAGCCTCTCTGTAACACAGAATTCCCCACATAAGACACTAGACAAAGTCCCAACTGGCCTTAACAGAAGTTGTTACCTAAGGATAAAGCTGGAACCTCAGCCATTGCTCTTCTGAAAACTGAAAAGATCACAGCATTGAACTATGTCTAGGTAGGAAAAAAGAAGCTATTCATGGTCTATGAATACATGCTGTTTCAGTTCCAACTGCTTATGCATTTACATCTGTTTTCATTCATGGAAATGTGATCACCTTTTTTAGAATTATGGCAACAGATGGATAATGTACTGTGAAAATCTTTCCGTTGCTGTTCTGAATCATGTAATCTGGAAACATCCATGGAACATTTAAAATGACTGATGGCTTTGTAATTATATTTCAGAGGAATGGGCAATGTAACTGAACAGGTGTAGGGGTGTGGAAAAAATAGTATATGAATCTAAAGGATTTACTTCTCCGAACTTCTTCTGTTGCAGGCTGTGCCTGAATGTTATTTCACTTTCCTGACCCACCTCCTAATTTGTAAAATAAGGGAGTTACAACAACCCAGAATGGCTGACCTTGCCTGATAAACCAAAGTAAGTTGTAAGGCACCCCCAAAGGTGAGAGGAAATAAAAATATTATCATGACAAAAGGAAGAAAAGTAGCACTGACAGATGTAAAATAAAAATTTCTCTCTACTCCTACCTCTTTTCTAACTCCCCAGAAGTAATCAATGTTAACTACTCCTGTTGTAGCATCTTGGACATTTCCTATGCATATGTAAATATGTATGTAATCTCTTTTATATTTCAGATGATAAATACATAAATGCATATATAAAAATGGACCTTAAAATTAAGTAAGCAGCCATGTTTTTGTAAAGCATTATATATTTCTATACTTGTGTTTATTCTTATAAAGGAGTAATCCCTAGAAGTAGAATTAAATTTAATATATTATATCTCAAACTTTTAGTAATTATACTTTAGAAGTATTGTTATACATACTAAAAAGTAACTTTTATACAAATGTATACCTAATATTTCATGCTATTAGATTAGTACCCCTCCAAGATACACACACAAACTATGTGTAGTTTCATGTTAATTTTAATTATTGTACCCACAAAAGTTCGGCCTACAATTAGATTTAATTATTTTAAAATTCTTAACCATATCTGCAACTCTACTAGGTTTATTTAATTTTTCTTACTCTCCTAGACTTTTCAGTGTATATGTGCATAATACTTTAAAAATTACAAGTCAACATATCATGTTTCCAAGGTTCATCCAGATTATAGCATATGCTTCATTCTTTTTTATGGCTGAATAATATTCCATAGGATGGATAAACCATATTTCATTTATGTATTCATCAATTGATGGCATTTGGGTTGTTTCTACTTTCTGGCTTTTTGTTTTTATTTATTCGAGTGTAGTTGACACACAATGATACATTAATTTCATATGTACAACATAATGATTTGACAACTCTATACCTTATGCTATGCTCACCACAAGTATAGCTATCATCTGTCACCATATAATGTTATTACAATAACGTTAACTATATTCCCAATTCTGTGTCTTTTATCCCTCTGATTTATTTAATCCATAACTGAAAGGCTGTATTTCCCACTTCTCTTCACCCATTTTGCCCATCCCCTCATCCCCCCACCTGTAACCATCAGTTTCTTCTCTGTATTTATAAGTCTGATTCTGCATTTTGTGTTTATTCCTTTGTTTTGTTTTGTAGATTACACATATAAGTGAAATCATATGATATTTGTCTTTTTCAGTCTAACTTATTTCACTTAGCATAATACCCTCCAGGTCCATCTATGTTGTTGCAAATGGCAAGATCTTACCTTTTTTATGCTGTGTAATATTCTTGTGTATGCATGTGTGTGTGTGTGTGTGTGTGTGTGTGTGTGATATCTTCCTTATCCATTCATCTCCTGATGGACACTTATGTTGCTTCCATATCTTGGCTATTGTAAATAATGCTGCAGTAAACCTAGGGGTGCAGATATATTTTTGAATTAGTGTTTTTGATTTCTTTGCAAAAATATCCAGTAGTAGAATTATTGGATTTTACGGTATTTCTATTTTGGGCCATTATAAATATTGCTGCTAATGAACACAAGGGTACAGCTTTTTATCTGTACACCTATTTTAATTCTACTGGATATATACCTAAGAGCTATTTGAAAGACATTAGGCCCAAAAGGCCACATATTGTATGATTATATTTATATGAAATAAAGAGAATAGGTAAATCCATAGAGATTACTGGTTTCCAAAGGCTGGGGGAGGTGAGGAATAGAGATTTGCTGCTTAAAGGGTATTAGGTTTCTTTTGGTGTGATAAACTGTTTTACAATTTGTTGTGATGGTGATGTAACACTAAATGCACTAAAAGCCTCTAAATTATTTACTATTAAATTTGCTCAAATGTTGAATTTTATATTATGTGAATTATACCTCAAAAATACAAGTTCATACAGTTTATGTTACATTAACTATGCCACATAGTTTTTGGTTTTAAACTTTTATTTTGAAATAACTTTGGATTTACACAAAAGTTGCATAAATTGTAGTTTCCATATACCCTTTTTCCTACTTCCCTGATGTTAACATCCTACATAACCATTGACAATCATCAAAATAGTATACTACTATACTACTAACAGTATACTATTATTAACTAAAGACCTCATTTAAGTTCCACCAGTTTTTTTCACTAACAACTTTTTTCTGTTATAGTATACAATCCAAAATTTCAAATTGCATTTGCTTCTTACATCCCTTTATCTGCTTTGGTCTGTAAGTGTTTCCCAACTTCTCCTTGCCTTCAGTGATCTTGATACTATTGAAGGATATTGCTCATTCATAGAATAGCATTCAATTTTGTTTTTTCCATTAGATATTCTTTCCCGCTTTGTGGAAGATTAGTTGACCATAGAGTTGAGGGTCCATTTCTGGGATCTCTATTCTGCTCCATTGATCTATGTGTCTATTTTTGTGCCAGTACCATGCTGTCTTAATGATCACAGCTTTGTAATATAGCTTGAAGTCAGGCATTGTGATGACCCCAGCTTTGGTTTTTTTTTTTTTTTTCCAATGTTCCCTTGGCTATTCAAGGTCTTTTATGGTTCCATACAAATTTTAGGATTGTTTGTTCCAGCTCTGTGAAAAAAAAGTCGATGGTATTTTGATAGGGATTGCACCAAATGTGTAGCTTGCTCTGGGCAGCATAGACATTTTCACAATGTTCATTCTTCCAATCCATGAGCATGAAATATTTTTCCCTCTCTTCGTGTCTTCTTCAATGTCTTTCATAAGTTTTCTGTAGTTTCTAGATTAAAGATCTTTACCTCTTTGGTTAGGTTTATTCCTGGGTACCTTATAGTCTTTAGTGCAATTGTAAGTGGGATTTATTTCTTAATTTCTCTTTCTTCAGTCATGTTATTAGTGTATAGAAATGCAACTGATCTCTGTGCATTGATTTTGTATCCTGCTACATTGCTGAATTGCTTTATGAGTTCTAGCAATTTGGGGGTAGAGTCTTTTGGATTTTCCACATAAAATATCATGTCATCTGTGAAGAGAGAGAGTTTGATTTCTTTGCCAATTTGAATGCCTTTTATTTCTTTTTTTTTTTTTGTCTGATTGCTGAGGCTAGGACTTCTACTACAGTGTTGAACAATAGTAGTGAAAGTGGGCATTCCTTTCATGTTCTTGACCTTAAGGGAAAAGCTCTCAGGTTTTCCCCACAGAGAATATTATTCTCTGTGGGCTTTTCATAGATGGTTTTTATGATATTGAGGAATGTTCCCTCTATCCCCACACTCTGAAGAGTTTTAATCAAGAAAGGATGCTGTATTTTGTCAAGTGCTTTTTCTGCATCAATTGAGAGGATCATATGGTTCTTGTCTTTTTTTTTTTTTTTTTTTTTTTTTACTAATGTGCTCTATCACGTTGGTTGATTTGTAAATGTTGAAGCACCCTTGCATCCCAGGAATAAATCCCAACTAGTCATGATGGATAAACCTTTTAATGTACTGTTGGATCCTATTGGCTAGGATCTTGTTGAGTATTTTGGCATCTATGTTCATCAGGGATATTGGTCTGTAATTCTCCCTTTTTGAGGGGGTCTTTGTCTGGTTTTGGAATCAGGGTAATGCTGGCCTCATAGAATGAGTTTGGAAGTTTTCCTTCCATTTCTATTTTTGAAACCGCTTCAGAAGAATAGGTATTATTTCTTATTTAAATGTTTGGTAGAATTCTCCTGGGAAGCCTTCTGGCTCTTGACTCTTATTTTTTGGGAGGTTTTTGATTACTGCTTCAATTTCCTTGCTTGTTATTAGTCTGTTCAGGTTGTCTATTTCTTCCTGTTTCAATCTTGGTAGTTTATAAGTTTCCAGGAATGCATCCATTTCTTTCAGATTGCTTAATTTGTTGGCATATAGCTGCTGATAATATGTTCTAACAATTTTCTCTATTTCCTTGGTATCAGTCGTGATCTTTCCCCTTTCATTCATGATTGTATTGATTTGAGTCCTTTCCCTTTTCTTTTGAATATGTCTGGCCAGAGGTTTACCAGTCTTATTAATTCTTTCAAAGAACCAGCTTGTAGTTTCATTGATCTGTTCTACTGTTCTTCTGGTTTTCATTTCATTGATCTCTGCTCTAATCTTTACTATTTCTCTTCTCCTGCTTGGTTTAGGTTTTATTTGCTGTTCTTTCTCCAGGTCCTTTAGGTGTAAGGTGAGCTTGTGCATTTGGGATTTTTCTGATTTTCTTGAGTAAGGCTTGGATGGCTATGTGCTTTCTGCTTAGGACCACATTTGCAGTATCCCATAGGTTTTTAACCAATGTGTTTTCATTTTCATTAGTTTGCATGAACTGTTTAAGTTTTTCTTTAATTTCCTGGTTGACCCATTCATTCTTTAGCAGGATCCTCTTTAACCTCCAAGTGTTTGAGTTCCTTCCAAATTTCTTCTTGTGATTGAGTTCCAGTTTCAAAGAATTGTGGTCTGAAAATATGCAGGGAATAATCTCAATCTTTTATTGGTTGAGACCTGATTTGTGACCCAGTATGTGACCCATTCTGGAGAAAGTTCCATGTGCACTCAAAAAGAATGAGTATTCTGTTGTTTTAAGATCGAATGTTCTATATATATCTGCCAAGTCCATCTATACAATGTGTCCTTCAAAGTTCTTGTTTCTTTGCTGATCTTCTGCTTAGATGATCTGTCTATTGTTTTTAGTGTGGTGTTGAAGTCTCCTTCTATTAATGCATTATTATCTGTATGTTTCTTTACTATGGTTATTAACTGGTTTATATAATTGGCTGCTCCCACTTTGGGGGCATAGATATTTACAATTGTTAGATTTCCTTGTTGAATAGACCCTTTAAGTATGATATACTGTCCCTCTACATCTCTTACTATGGTCTTTGGCTTAAAATCTAATTTGTCTGATATGAGGATTGCTACCCCAGCTTTCTTTTGAGGTCCATTAGTGTGGTAAATGGTTCTCCATACCCTCACTTTCAATCTGGAGATGTCTTTGGATTCAAAATGAGTCTCTTGTAGACAACATATGGAAGGGTCCTGGTTTTTATCCAATTTGCAGCCCTGTGTCTTTTCAGAGGAGCATTCAGCCCATTTACATTCAGAGTATTGAAAGATGAATTTAGTGCCATTGTATTGCCTGCAAAGTCCCTGTTTCTGTAGATTGTCTCATTTACTTTCTGTTCTTATGTTTCTCTTGGGCTCTCTCTTCACTTACAGGATCCCCCTTAATATTACTTTCATGACTGGCTTGGTGGTCACATATTCTTTCAGTTTCTGTCTGTTCTGAAAACTCTTTATCTCTCCTTCCATTCTGAATGACAGCCTTGCTGGATAAAGTATTCTTGGCTGCATGTTCTTCTCATTTATTACCCTGTATATATCTTGCTAGCCCTTTCTGGACTGCCAGGTTTCTGTGGATAGGTCTTATGTTATTCTGATATTCCTCCCTCCACACATAAGGAATCTCCTCTCCCTAGCTGGTCTCAAGATGGCTTCTTTGGCTCTAAGATTTATAAACTTCATTGTTATATGTCAGGGTGTTGATCTGTTTTTATTGATTTTGGGAGGTGTCCTCTCTGCCTCTTGGACATGAATGGTTGTTTCCATCCCCCAGATTAGGGAAGTTGTCAGCCATGATTTGCTCCAATATACTTTCTAGCCCTCTCTCAATTTCCACCCCCTTTGGGATCCCAGTGATGCTGACTTTGGATCTTTTCACTGCATCATTAAATTCTCTAAGTCTTCCTTCATAGGCTATGAGTTGTTGCTTTTCTCTTTTTCTCAATTTCCTTTCCATCAGCCTGTCTTCTAGATCACTTATTCTCTTTTGCTTCACTGATCCTAGCTGTTAGAGTATCCAGTTTAGACTGCATCTCATTCATAACGTTTTTACATTCAGCCAGATTAGATCTCATTTCCACCCTCAGAGATTCTGTATTGTCATGTATGCCCTTTTCAAGTCTAGTTATTAACTTTATAATTGCTCTCCTGAATTGTATCTCTGACATCTGGCTTGTATCCATATTGATTAGTTCCGTGGCAGAGGACATTGCCTCTGGTTCTTTTCTTTGTTATGAGTTCCTCCTCCAAGTTATTCTGTTCAGCAAAGGATGGGTGAGCAAATGAACAGAGTCCAAAATATCAACCACGACTCAAGCAAAATACACCCTAGAAAAGATCCAAACTGGTCGGAAGGCACCAAAGATATATGAACAAGGTCAAACTGAAACAAAACAATAAAAAAGCGGGAGAGAGGCATTGTAGTCTCACAGGGTGGACAAAGCAGGGTGATCCACTTGTTCCTGATTGAATTTTGGTCTATGTGTTAGAAGACAGTATATCCCAAAATTGCAAAGAAAGCAGAATTATATATATATATATAATATAATTTAATATATATATTAAATAGAGTAAAAAAAGGTCTAGAATGAGGCATAATTCTATAAAATGTAATGTAAAAAAAGTTAAAAAATGACTTGAAAACATAAGTTGGAAGATAAGAATCTATTTGAAATGGGAAAATGTTAAAAAAAAAAAAGGAAATGTAAAATTTTAGCCTGAAGGATAAACAAGTAGTGAGGAAACACCTGGAGCTCAATATATTATCTTCCCCTGGCACTGTAGTTTTACAGTCTTGTGGTCTCCATAAGCTTGTCATTCATCTGTTCTTCCAGTCTGTCTTCTGGGGGAGGGATCTGTTCTGTGGCTTCTCAGGTGTCTCTGCCAGGGTGGAGTTTCCCTTTGTCTTAATGTGAGTTGGTCGACTGTGTGGCTTTTGTTCCCTGGTGGCTTTCCATGCCTCTTCAGAGGGTCAGATCAAAAATGGCTGTGCCAGGGACAGGGAGCAAGATGGCGGAGAAGTAGGAGACCTAGATTTCGTCTGGTCTCAGGAATTCAGCTGAATAGGGATCAAACCATTCGGAACACCTACAAACTCAACAGGAGATCGAAGAGGAGAGTAGCAACAACTCTCTGAACAGAGAAGCGACCACTTACTGGAAGGTAGGACGTGCGGAGAAGTGAATCCAAGGCGATATTCGGGAGGATAGACGGCGGGGGAGGGGCCTCCGCCGGCCGCTTCTGGCAAGTGCTAGAGCCACAGAACACAAAATCAGAACTTTTAGAAGTCGGCTCCGTGGAGGGACGTCGCTGCAGTGGCTAAACGGGGGGGTGGAACCCTCGCGGGACAGTGTGGTCTTGGGACCCTCGGGGTCACAGAAAGACCGGGGGTGCCTGAGTGCGGCAGAGCTCCCAGGTACCGGAGCGGGGAAGCTGGCTGCAGAGACGGAGCCGAGGCGCGGGCTCTCAGCTCGGGGTGGCCATAAACTGTGATCCGCGGCCCAGTCGGGCCACTGCTCCTCCAGGAGGGACCCAACAAGTGGCAAAGCTGGGGAGACTCCCCTTCCTCCCCCGGGAGGAGCGGCGCGGGAACGCACCGCAGGGATCTGCTGGGTTTGGAGACTCCACATGGGGTCGGGTGCCAGAGATAGAAACGCTCGGTCACAGGCCGGGTGAGCACGGAGTGCGGCCGGAGACCAGGGACAAGGGAGTGACTGATTTTCTCTGGGGGCACACTGAGGAGCAGGGCCCGAGTTCTCGGCTCCTCCGGGTGGAGATTGGGAGGCCACCATTTTCCCCCTGGTCCTCCAAAGCTGTACCGAGAGCTTGCAGGGAACAAAAGCTCTTGAGAGCAAACCCGAGGAGCTTCCTTAGCCCGGACCGACAGGGGCGGGGCAATTCAGCCTCCGGCAAAGACATTTGGAAACCACAGCAACAGGCCCCTCCCCCAGAAGATCAGCACGAACAGCCAGCAAGCCAAGACCAAGTTTACCGATCAAGGAGAACGGGAGAACTCCAGCGCTAGGGGAATACTGCACATAGAATTCATGGCTTTTTTTTTTACCATGATTCATTAGTTCATCAAAGTTAATTTTTGTTAACTGGTTTTTTTTTCATTTTCCCTTTTTCAACCAACATCTTATTAATCCCTTTTAAAAAAAACATTTTTTATTTTTCATTTTTAGAGTCATATTTTATCCCTTCATAGTAGTTACCCTTATTTTTGGCATATATATATAAGTTGTTCTGTCTTTAAAATTTTGAGATACAGTTTCTTCTAACAGATCAAAATATACCCTAAATCACTAGTGTATGGCTTTGTTCTAGTCTCCTGCCTGATCACATTCTCTCCCTTTTTCCTTTTTTTTTCTTAAATCTTCTTTCTTTTTTCAAACAACTTCTTATCTTATCAAGTCCTTTTATAAAATCTTTTATAATTTTCATCTTTACACTCATCTTCCATCCCTTCATTTTATCAACCCTTATTTTGTACATATATGTCTTTCTTCCTTTAAAATTTTAGGAGGCACTTTTTTCTAACAGACCAAAATACGCCCAAAATCTAGTGTTTGGCACTGATCTATGCATTAGCCTGATCATATTTGATCATATTCTGTTTCTTTTTGTATTGTTCTGTTTTTGTTTTTATCTTTTTTCTTTTTTTTCTCTTTCTTTTTTCTTTCTTTCCCTTTCTTTTCCCCTGGTTTCAGGTCTTTTCTGATTTGTATACAGTATATTTGCTGGGGACGTTGTAAACCTGTTAGCATTCGGTTCTCTCATTCATCTATTCTCCTCTGGACAAAATGACAAGATGAAAAAAATCACCTCAGCAAAAAGAACAAGAGAGTACCGTCAGCCAGGGACCTACTCAATACGGACATTAGTACGATGTCGGACCTAGAGTTCAGAATCATGACCTTAAAGATACTACCTGGGCTTGAAAAAAGCGTGGAAGTTATTAGAGAAACCCTTTCTGGAAAAATAAAAGAACTAAAATCTAACCAAGTCGAAATCAAAAAGGCTATTGATGAGGTGCAATCAAAAATGGGGGCACTAACTGCTAGGATAAATGAGGCAGAAGAGAGAATCAGTGATATAGAAGACCAAATGATGGAAAGTAAAGAGGCTGAGAAAAAGAGAGAGAAACAACTACAGGATCACGAGGGCAGAATTCGAGAGATAAGTGATACGATAAGACGAAACAACATTAGAATAATTGGGATCCCAGAAGAAGAAGAAAGAGAGAGAGGGGCAGAAGCTATATTGGAGCAAATAATAGCAGAGAACTTCCTTAATGTGAGGAAGGAAACAGGCATCAAAATCCAGGAGGCACAGAACCCCTCTCAAAATCAATAATAATAGGTCAACAGCCCGACCTCTAAAAGTAAAACTTACAAGTCTCAGAGACAAAGAGAAAATCCTGAAAGCAGCTCGGGAGAAGAGATATGTAACCTACAATGGTAGAAACATTAGATTGGCAACAGACCTATCCACAGAGACCTGGCAGGCCAAAAAGGAGTGGCAAGATATCTTCAGAGCACTAAACGAGAAAAATATGCAGCCAAGAATACTATATCCAGCTAGGCTGTCAGTGAAAATAGAAGGAGAGATAAAAAGCTTCCAGAACAAACAAAAACTAAAGGAATTTGCAAACACGAAACCAGCCCTCCAAGAAATATTGAAAGGGGTCCTCTAAGCAAAGAGAGAGCCTAAAAGCAGCAAAGATCAGAAAGGAACACAGACAACATACAGTTAACAGTCACCTTACAGGCAATACAATGGCACTAAATTCATACCTTTCAATAGTCACCCTGAATGGAAATGGGCTAAATGCCCCAATCAAAAGGCATAGGCTATCAGATTGGATTAAAAAACAAGACCCATCAATATGCTGTCTGCAAGAGACTCATTTTAGACCCAAGAAACCCCCAGATTGAAAGTGAGGGGGTGGAAAACCATTTACCATGCTAATGGACACCAAAAGAAAGCTGGGGTGGCAATCCTTATATCAGACAAACTAGATTTTAAAACAAAGACTGTAATAAGAGATGAGGAAGGACACTATATCCTACTTAAAGGGTCTATCCAACAAGAAGATCTAACAATTGTAAATATCTATGCCCCGAACATGGGAGACGCCAATTATATAAGGCAATTAATAACAAAAGCAAAGAAACACATTGACAACAATACAATAATAGTGGGGGACTTTAACACCCCCCTGACTGAAATGGACAAATCATCTAAGCAAAAGATCCACAAGGAAATAAACACTTTAAATGACACACTGGACCAAATGGACTTCACAGACATATTCAGAACATTCCATCCCAAAGCAACAGAATACACATTCTTCTCTAGTGCCCATGGAACATTCTCCAGAATTGATCACATCCTAGGTCACAAATTAGGTCTCAACCGGTACCAAAAGATTGGGATCATTCTCTGCATATTTTCAGACCACAATGCTTTGAAACTAGAACTCAACCACAAGAGGAAAGTCGGAAAGATCTCAAATACATGGAGGCTAAAGAGCATCCTACTAAAGAATGAATGGGTCAACCAAGAAATTAAAGAAGAATTAAAAAAATTCATGGAAACCAATGAAAATGAAAACACAACTGTTCAAAATCTTTGGGATACAGCAAAGGCAGTCCTGAGAGGAAAGTATATAGCAATACAAGCCTTTCTCAAGAAACAAGAAAGGTCTCAAATACACAACCTAACCCTACACCTAAAGGAGTTGGAGAAAGAACAGCAAATAAAGCCTAAACCCAGCAGGAGAAGAGAAATAATAAAGATCAGAGCAGAAATCAATGAACTAGAAACCAAAAGAACAGTAAAACAGATCAACGAAACTAGGAGCTGGTTCTTTGAAAGAATTAACAAGATTGATAAACCCCTGGCCAGACTTATCCAAAAGAAAAGAGAAATGACCCAAATCAACAAAATCATGAATGAAAGAGGAGAGATCACAACCAACACCAAAGAAATACAAACAATTATAAGAACATATTATGAGCCACTCTATGCCAGCAAATTAGATAACCTGGAAGAAATGGGTGCATTCCTAGAGATGTATCAACTACCAAAATTGAACCAGGAAGAAATAGAAAACCTGAATAGACCTAAAACCACTAAGGAAATTGAAGCAGTCATCAAAAATCTCCCAAGAAACAAAAGCCCAGGGCCAGATGGCTTCCCAGGGGAATTCTATCAGACATTTAAAGAAGAATTAATACCTATTCTGAAACTGTTCCAAAAAATAGAAATGGAAGGAAAACTTCCAAACTCATTTTATGAGGCCAGCATTACCTTGATCCCAAAACCAGACAAAGACCCCATCAAAAAGGAGAATTACAGACCAATATCCTTGATGAACATGGATGCAAAAATTCTCACCAAAATACTAGCCAATAGGATCCAACAGTACATTAAAAGGATTATTCACCACGACCAAGTGGGATTTATCACTGGGCTGCAAGGCTGGTTCAACATCCGCAAATCAATCAACGTGATACAATACATTAACAAAAGAAAGAACAAGAATCATATGATCCTCTCCATAGATGCAGAAAAAGCATTTGACAAAGTACAGCATTCTTTCTTGATCAAAACTCTTCAGAGTATAGGGTTAGAGGGTACATACCTCAATATCATAAAAGCCATCTATGAAAAACGTACAGCGAATATCATTCTCAATGGGGAAAGGCTGAGAGCTTTTCCCCTAAGGTCAGGAATGCGGCAGGGATGTCCACTCTCACCACTGCTGTTCAACATAGTATTAGAAGTCCTAGCCACAGCAATCAGACAACAAAAAGAAATCAAAGGCATCCAAATCGGCAAAGAGGAAGTCAAACTCTCACTCTTTGCAGATATGATACTTTATGTGGAAAACCCAAAACACTCCACCCCGAAACTGCTAGAACTCATACAGGAATTCAGTCAAGTAGCAGGATATAAAATCAATACACAGAAATCGGTGGCATTCCTATACACCAACAACAAGACAGAAGAGAGACAAATCAAGGAGTCGATCCCATTTACAATTGCACCCAAAACCATTAGATACCTAGGAATAAATTTAACCAAAGAGGCAAAGGATCTGTACTCAGAAAACTATAAAATACTCAGGAAAGAAATTGAAGAAGACACAAAGAAATGGAAAAACGTTCCATGCTCATGGATTGGGAGAACCAACATTGTGAAGATGTCAATGCTACCTAGAGCAATCTACACATTCAATGCAATCCCTATCAAAATACCATCCACTTTTTTCAAAGAAATGGAACAAATAATCCTAAACTTTGTATGGAACCAGAAGAGACCCTGAATAGCCAGAGGAATATTGAAAAAGAAAAGCAAAGCTGGCTGCATCACAATTCCGGACTTCCAGCTCTATTACAAAGCTGTCATCTTCAAGACAGTATGGTACTGGCACAAAAACAGACACATAGATCAATGGAACAGAATCGAGAGCCCAGAAATGGACCCTCAACTTTATGGTCATCTTATCTTTGACAAAGCAGGAAATAATGTCCAATGGCAAAAAGACAGTCTCTTCAACAAATGGTGTTGGGAAAATTGGACAGCCACATGCAGAATAATGAAACTGGACCATTTCCTTACACCACACACAAAAATAGACTCCAAATGGTTGAAAGACCTACATGTGAGACAGGAGTCCATCCAAATCCTAAAGGAGAACACAGGTAGCAACCTTTTCGACCTTAGCCGCAGCAACTTCTTCCTAGAAACATCGCCAAAGGCACGGGAAGCCAGGGCAAAAATGAACTATTGGGCTTTCATCAAGATAAAAAGCTTTTGCACAGCAAAAGAAACAGTCCACAAAACCAAAAGACAACCGACAGAATGGGAGAAAATATTTGCAAATGACAGATCAGATAAAGAGCTAGTATCCAAAATCTATAAAGAAGTTATCAAACTCAACACCCAAAGAACAAATAATCCAATCAAGAAATGGGCAGAAGACATGAACAGACATTTTTCCAAAGAAGACATCCAAATGGGCAACAGGCACATGAAAAAGTGCTCAACATCGCTCGGCATCAGGGAAATCCAAATCAAAACCTCAATGAGATACCACCTCACACCAGTCAGAATGGCTAAAATTAACAAGTCAGGGAATGACAGATGTTGGCGGGGATGTGGAGAAAGGGGAACCCTCCTACACTGTTGGTGGGAATGGAAGCTGGTGCAACCCCTCTGGAAAACAGTATGGAGGTTCCTCAAACAGTTGAAATTAGAGCTACCATTCGATCCAGCAATTGCACTACTGGGTATTTATCACAAAGATACAAATGTAGGGACCCGAAGGGGTACGTGCACCCCAATGTTTATAGCAGCAATGTCCACAATAGCCAAACTCTGGAAAGAGCCAAGATGTTCATCGACAGATGAATGGATAAAGAAGAAGTGGTATATATACACAATGGAATATTATGCAGCCATCAAAAGGAAAGAGATCTTGCCATTTGCAACGACGTGGATGGAACTGGAGGGTCTTATGCTTAGTGAAATAAGTCAGTCAGAGAAAGACATGTATCATATGACCTCACTGATATGAGGAATTCTTAATCTCAGGAAACAAACTGAGTGTTACTGGAGCGGTTGGGGGTGGGAGGGATGGGGTGGCTGGGTGATAGACATTGGGGAGGCTATGTGCTACGGTGAGCACTGTGAATTGTGCAAGACTGTTGAATCACAGATCCGTACTTCTGAAACAAATAACGCAACATATTTTAAGAAAAAAGAAAAAGAAGAAGATAACAGGAGAGGAAGAATGAAGGGGAGTAAGTCAGAGGGGGAGACGAACCATGAAAGATGATGGACTCTGAAAAACAAACTGAGGGTTCTAGAGGGGAGGAGGGGAGGGGGATGGGTTAGCCTGGTGATGGGTATTAAAGAGGGCACATTCTGCATGGAGCACTGGGTGTTATGAACAAACAATGAATCATGGAACACTACATCAAAAACTAATGATGTAATATATGGTGATTAACATAACAATAAAAAAATTTTTTAAAAAATGGCTGTGCCAGGTCTCTGGCCCAGAGCCTCAAGATCATTGCCCCCTTCTTCAATAAACCCTCCAAATCAAACCATCTCCACTTCTGTGTCCACCAAACCAGCAGACTTTCCTGATTTGCCCCCACTGCAATTCTCCCCGGGGGGGGGCGGGTATCTCTGTGGCCCGGGAATGACACTTTGTGTCTTTGTGACTGCAAGTGGTTGTGGGCTCGTGCATGCACCTTGCACCACTGCTCCCAGGTCATGGCTGGGTGCTGCCCTACTGTCCTTTCTGGGGCCACTGCCACCCTGAGAGTTGTTGCCTGGTTGTGGGTGCAACTGTGTGGATCCTCCCGGGGTTGGTAACTGGCCCACATCTTCCAGTCTTTTTCTAGGTGCTCAGGTAAAGAGCAGTCTCCTTACCGGCCAACTTGCAGTTTATGGAGACTGGAATTGAGAGTCCTTCCCGGGCTCGCTGACCATAACTAGTTTCCTCACTCTCCTGCTTGGGCACTCTATTAGTTCAGGTACCCCCC
This sequence comes from Eumetopias jubatus, assembly GCF_037043125.1. Classification (NCBI taxonomy): domain Eukaryota; kingdom Metazoa; phylum Chordata; class Mammalia; order Carnivora; family Otariidae; genus Eumetopias; species Eumetopias jubatus. The sequence goes on from NW_028274817.1 coordinate 64,218,060, forward strand.
ATTCTTTCTGTGTCTCCTGGGATCCTGAGACCACAGTGACCCACCTAGAATTCTACCTTTTTCATCCCCTGCGCCCCTTTCAGAGAGCGATGTCTCTCACTGGAGCAGATTTCTAAGGGTTCCGATTTTGTGCTCCAGTGTTATATCACTTTCTAGTAGCCAGCTTATGGAGGATCCCCATCCCTCTGGTTATCTTCCAGTATTTTCCCACAGATCTATGACTCTGGACATCCTACCTTGCAAAAAGCAGTTGTTTTTCTGCTTGTAGAGTTCCAGATATATTTTCTTACATCTCAGGCTGAATTCGTGAGTGTTCAGAATGGTTTGATAGATATCCAGCTAAATTCAAGGGACCAGATGAAATGAGGTCCCCTAGTCTTCCACCATCTTGCTCCCTTCCTCTCACCTCACATCTTTTTTATCCATTCATCTATTGATGGACATTTAGCTTGCTTCCATATCTTAGTTTTTTTAATTAGCTATAAAATGAGCATAGGGATGTATATGTCTTTTTAATTAGTATTTTCATTTTCTTCAGATAAATACCCAGAAGTGAAATTGAAAGATCATAAGGTGTTTTAATTTTTATTTTTTTGAGGAATCTTCATAATGTTTCCATAGTGGCTTTACCAATTTACATTCCCACCAATACTGTGTGAGTGTTCCCTTTTCTCTGAATTCTTGCCAACACTTGTTATTTCTTATCTTTTTGATAATAGCCATTCTGATAAGTGTGAGGTGATGTCTCACTGTGGTTTTGATTTGCATTTCCCTAATGGTTAGTAATGTTGAACATCTTTTTATATGCGTGTTGGACATCTCCATGTCTTCTTCAGAAAAATGTCCTCTTTTTTAAGTAATTAAAAAATGTCCATTTTTTAAACATATTTTTAATTGTTTATTTCATAGTTTTTATTTTAATTCCAGTTAGTTAACATACACTATAGTATTAGTTTCAGGTATACAATACAGATTGTTTATTTTTAAAAATATTGAGTTGTGGAAGTTATTTATTTGGATGCTAAACCCTTATCAGATATATAATTTTGAATATCTTCTTTCATTTACTAGGTTGTCTTTTCTTTTTTTTTAAGATTTTATTTATTTATTTATTTATGTATTTATTTATTTATTTAGAGAGAGAAAAAGAGAGAGTGCACAAGCAGGCGGAGTGGCAGGCTGAGGGAGAAGCAGGCTCCTCGCTGAGCAAGGAGCCTGATGTGGGATTCGATCCCAGGACATTGAGATCATGACCTGAGCCAATGGCAGACACTTAACTGAGTGAATCACCCGGCATCCCTATTTTTGTTGGTAACTGGTTTGCAACTTCCATATTCAGTCTTTGAAGGTTGTATGTCTCTAGGAATTTATCAGTTTCTTCTAGGTTGTCCAACTTGTTGGCATATAATTGCTTCTCTCACACCTTTGCATGTAACTATCCAGCTTTCCCAATACTATTTATTGAAGAGACTATAATTTCCCCATTGTATATTTCTGCCTCCTTTGTCATAGATTAATTAACCATATAAGCATGGGTTTATTTCTGAGGTCTGTATTCTGTTCCATTGATTTATGTGTGTGTTTTTGTTCATCTTTGATTACTATACTTCCTGGTGTAGTTTGAAACCCAGGATATGAAAACTCCACCTTTGTTTTTCTTTCTCAATATTGTTCAAAGGTGAGGGGAAGGACAGTAAAGCATCCCCCAAATTGAGAAATTACTTTGTGTCTGGAAAATGTAGCAGGTGACTCCATACAGTTTTAACTTACTGATGGCATGGCATTGGAGGAGGGGATCAAGCATAGGACAATCCATGACAGCTACACGATTATTATCCACAAAGTCCACAGAAATTATAGAGCCAGGAGACACGCAGAGTATATTGTGGTGAGATTAAAGGGTTTGCATGCACCTCAAAAGTTTTGCATGCACCTCATCAACAACTAACATTTAATTAGATCTTGTGGCACCACCTTTGTGTCAGGAAGAGGAAAGACTATGTTATCTCTAACAGACTCATGGGAGTCTCCCATTCCTGCCTTGGTGAGCATTTTTAAGGTATTTATATTAATTTCCAAGGGGCCTGGAATATGTAACCCCAAAATAGGTCATTGAGTGAACATAAACAAGATGGATGGTCAAAGATGGAGTCAATATTGTTAGCACTCCTACAATTGCTTTGGCTATTTGAAGTCTTCTGTGGTTCCATACAAATTTTATTTCATTTGTTCTAGTTCTATGGAAAATGCCATTAGTATTTTCATAGGGGTTGCAGTGAATCTGTTGATGGCTTTGAGCAGTATAGACATTTTAACAATATTAATTTTTCTAATCAATGAGCACGGTACATCATTCCACTAATTTGTATCATCTTCAACTTCTTTCATCAGTGCCCTAGTATTCAGAGTAGTTTTTTCACTCTTTGGTTAGATTTATTCTTAGGTGTTTAAGTTTTTTTAAATCAAATGAGATTGCTTCCTTAATTTCTCTTTCTGGTAGTTCATTATTAGTGTATAGAAATGCAACATATTTCTATATATTGATTTTGTATCCTTCAAATTTACTGAATTGGTTTATTAGTTCTAATAGTTTTATGATAGGGGCTTCAGGGTTTTCTATATATTCCATGGGATCTGCAAATAGTGACAGTTTTACTTCTTTATTTTTCCAATTTAGACGACTTTTATTTCTTTTTCTTGCCTAATTGCTGTGGCTAGGACTTCTAATACTATGTTGAATAAAAGTGGCAAGAGTAGGTTTCCTTATTTTGTTCCTGAATTTAGACGAAAAGCTCTCAGTTTTTCACCATTGAGTATAGGGGTTTGACATATATGGACTTCATTATGTTGAGGTATATTCCCCCTAGAACCAACTTTGTTAAGAGTTTTTATGGAGCCATCTGGTCCTGGACTTTCTTTTCTGGGAGTTGGTGGCGTTGTTTTGTTTTGTTTTGGTTTGGTTTGGTTTGGTTTTGATTACTGATTAAATATCATTACTAGTAATTGGTCTGTTCGGATTTTCTATTCCTGTTTCAGTATTTGAAGGTTGTATGTTTCTAGGAATTTATCAGTTTCTTCTAGGTTGTCCAACTTGTTGGCATATAATTGCTTCTAGTAGTGTCTTATGATCCTTTTTGTTTCTGTTGTATCCATTTTAATTTTTCCTCTTTTATTTCTGATTTAACTTATTTGGGCCCTTTCTCTTTTTTTCTTGATGAGTCTGGCTAAAGGTTTATCAATTTTGTTTATCTTGTCAAAGAAACAGCTCTTAGTACCTCTCTGATTTCTTGGGTGATTCATTAGTTGTTCAGTAGCATGTTTGTGGTTTTTCAATTTTCTTCTTATAATTCATTTCTAGTTGTATACCATTGTGATTGGAAAGATGCTTGATAAGACTTCAATTTTCTTAAATATATTGAAATTTGTTTTGTAGCCTAATGTGATCATGGAAAGTCTTCCATTTGCACTTGAGAAGAATGTGTATCTGCTCTTTTTGGATGGAATGTTCTGTACATATCTATTGGGTCCATCTGTCCTAATGTGTTATTTAAGACCAATGTTTTCTCTTTGAATTTCTGTTTGGATAATTTATCCATTGATATAAATGCGGTGTTCAGGTTTCCTACTCATTGTATTCTACAGTCAATTTCTCCCTGTGTCTGTTAATATTTACTTTATATACTTAACTCTTCTGTTGGCTGCATAAATATTTACAAGTGGTATATTTTCCCGTTGTATTGATCATTGTATGATACACACATTGATAATATATGTTATCATTATGTAATGACCTTCTTTGCCTTTTGTTACAACCTTTGCTTTGAAGTCTGCTTTGTATTGCTACCAGCTTTTTCCTCATTTCCCCATTTCCATGGAATCTCTTTTTCTACCCTGTCACTTTATTCTGTGAGTGTGTTTGGGTCTAAATTGAGTCTCTTTTAGGCAGTATATAGATGGGCCTTGTTTTTTTATCCACTCAGCTATCCTCTGTCTTTACATTGGAGCATTTAGTCCATTTACACTTGAATTAATTATCGATAGGTATGCATTTATTGCCATTTTGTTTAATTGTCTTCTGGTTGTTTTTGTAGTTACTCTCTATACCTTTCTTCTCTTGCTCTCTTCCTTTGTGCTTTAGTGACTTCCTTTACTTTTATTTTTAGATTCCTTTGTCTTTATTTCTTGTGAATCTATTGGAGGTTTTGTTTGTGGTTATCATGAGGTTCATATATAAAAAACCTATGTATATAGCTGTCTATTTTAAACTGATGGTTGCTCAAATTTGAACACATTCTAAAAGCATTACAGTTTTACTCTCACCTACACGTTTTGGCATCATATTTTACATCTTTTTCCTTTGTATATCCTTTAACTACTTATTGTAGATATAGTTGATTTGACTACTCCTGTTTTTTAATACTAATGTTAGCTTTGTAAGTGATTGACCTACTATCTTTACTATATGGTTGCCTTTCTAAGAAATATATATATATAAAATAATCTACCATTGTGGTTGGAAAGATGGTTGAAATTATATATATATATTTACATATTTCTGGTTATGGGCTTTTCTTTTCTGCTTATAGAACTCTTTAACTTTAGCTTTTGTTTGTCTGGGAAACTCTTTATCTTCCCCTCAATTCTGAATAATAATCTTGCCAGGTAGAGTACTTTTGGCTGTAAGTTTATTTCTTTCAGCACTTTGAATATATTGGGCTACTTTCTTATGGACCACAAACTTCCTACAGGGTAATCAGCTGATAGTTTTATAGGCGTTCCCTTATATGTAATAATTATTTTTCTCTTGCTGTTTTTAAGATTCTTTATCTTTAATTGTGACTTTTTAATTATAATATATCTTGGTATAAATCTCTTTGGGTTCATCTTGTTTGGGACTCTCTGTCCTTCCTGGACCTGGATGACTGTGTCCTTACCCAGTTTAGGAAAATTTTCAGCTATTATATCTTCAAATAAGTTTTCTGCCTCTTTCTGTCTTTCTTCTGGGATCCTTTTAATGTTAATAGTAATATGCTTGATGTTGTTCCAGAGGTCCCTTAAATGATTCTCATTTTTTTAAAAATTCTTTTTATCTTTTTGCTGTTCAGTTCAGGTTGTTTCCACTACCCTGTCTTCCAGATAACTGATATATTTTTTGTATCATCTTAATCTGCTATTTATTCTCTCGAGTATATTTTTCATTTCTGTTGTATTTTTCATCTCTGATTGGCACTTTCTTATATTTTCTATTTCTTTGTTGAAGTTCTCACCATGTCTATTCATTCTTCTCCCATGTTCAGTAAGCATTTTTATGATCATTACTTTGAACACCTTATTGAGTAGATTGCTTATCTTTGTTTTATTAAGTTATTTTTCTGAGTTATGTCTTGTACCTTCATTTAGAACATATTCCTCTGTCTCTTCATTTTGCTTAGCTCCATGTTTGTTTTTATGTATTAGGTAGTTAAGGTATGTCTCCTGCTCTTGAAGGAGTGGCCTTATGTTAGCAATGTCCTGTGGGGCCCAGAAATGCAATCTCCCTTTCTACCAGAGCCTGGTGCTCTTGAGGTGTCCCTTGTGTGGGTTGCATTTGTTTACCTGTTGTGGCAGAGCAATGACAGCTGCAGTTGCACTGGTGGGCAGAGCTAGTCCCTGGCTTCACTGGCTGTAAGCCCTGCCAGGAGTGCTGTGGGTGCATTAGTGGGTAGGGTTGGTCCCTGGCTCAGCTGGGTGATAGGCCTACCTCTCACCAAATATTTAAGTGCACAATACAGTATTAACTATATGCACTATGTTGCACAGTAGATTTCCACAACTTATTTTTTTGCATTACTGAAACTTTATGTCCATTGAACAATAACTCCCCATTTCTCCTTCTTCCCAGCCACTGGTAACTGCCATTCTATTCCTTGCTTCTATGAATTTGATTAATTTAGATACTTCATATAAGTTAAATCATGCCGTACTTGTCCTTGGGTGACTGGCTTATTTCACTTAACATAAGGTTAAAAAACAATTCAACCAAATAAATTTGAATGTCTAATAGGCTTTATTAAGCAATTTATGAATCAGGAGACATCCCATCTAGCAAGTAGAGAGAAGCTCTGAGTAGCCATACAAGTGGAAGAAATGGAAGAATTTTATAGGCAGAAATAAGGTAGGACAAAGTGATTATTAGCAAAAGAGAATATTTTTTCAGGGAAGATTATCTTCCCTTAGGGGAAGGCAGGAAGACTTATCATGCAGATTTACTCACTAGTGTAGTTAATTCACTAAAAATTCCAGGCTGGTTTAAAATTCCACTCTTGGGAAAGGCTAAAACTGCAATTAAGTTAGGTGTTAAATCTTGGTGGGGCTTAATATAAGTGACTCCATTTGGAGCCTGCTTATTTTTAAAAATTGGCATAGTGATTTTGATTTGCATTTCTTTATTAATGACATTAGGCATCTAAGTATGTCCCACCTGGCCATTTGTATATCTTCAATATATATTCAAATGTGTTGCCTAATTTTAAATTGGGTTTTTTGCTTTTTTTATTATTGAGATGTAAGTGTTCTTTATTCTGGTTAATAGACCCTTATCAGGTATATTATTTAGAACTATTTTCTCCTATTGTTCAGGATGTCTTTTCACTTTCCTGACAGTGTCCTTTGAATCACAGAAGTTTTGGGTTTGTTTTTTTTTAAATATTGATGAAGTCCTAGTTATCTATTTTCTTTCTGTTGTTTGTAGTTTTGATGTCATAACAAGGAATCCATTTCTAAATACAAGGTCACAAAGATGTACCTTCAGGTTATCCTCTAAGAGTTTTATAAATTTAGCTTTTACATATATTCTTTGACATATTTGGAGTTAAATTTTGTGTATAATGTGAAGTAGGAGTCCTTTGCATTTGGATAACCATTTGACCCCGCACCATTTATTGAAAAAGTTATTCTTTACCTCATTGAATTGTCATGGCTCACTTGTTGAAAATTAATTTCACCATAAATGTATGAATTTATTTCTGTACTGTCAATTTGTTTTCATTAATCTATATGTCCACATTTATGCCAGTACTACATAGTCTTGATTACAGCAGCTTTGCAGTAAGTTTTAAAATAGCAAAGTGTGAATCTATAACTTTGCTCTCCTTTTTAAAGAAGATTTTGGTTATTTTTGGTCCTGAAAAATGAAATTTTTATATAAAGTTTAGGATCAGCTTGTGAATTTTTGCAAAGATGCCAGCTAGGAATTTGATAAGGATTGCAGGGAACTTGTATAGCAATTTGGGGAGTATTATCATTTTAATAATATTAAGTCTTCTAAATCCATCAACACTAGATGACTTTGCATTTTCCAGGTTTTCTTTAATTACTTTCAATAATTTTGTAGTTTTCAGTGTACATGTCTTACACTTATTTTGTTAAATTTAATCCTATCTATTTTAGTCTTATCAATACTATCATAAATGGAATAGTTTCCTTAATTTCATTTTTGGAATGATTGTTGATATAGAAATAAAATTGATTTTTGTATATTGTTCTTGTACTCTGCAATCTTGATCATCTCATTTATTAGGTCTTATAGATTTTTGGTCAAATCCTTAGAATTTTCTATATGCAAGATCATGTCATATGCAAATAGAAGCAGTTTTACTTTTTTTCTTTCTGTTCTGGATGACATTAATTTTTTTCTTGCCTGATTGCCTTGGCCAGAACTACCAGTACGATGTGTGGGTTTTTTACAGATGCCCTTTATCATGTTGAGGAAGTTCCATTCTCTTCTTAAGTTCTTAAAAAATTTTATCATGAAAAGATGTTGGCTTTAGTTGAATGATTTTTTTTTAATCTATTGAAATGATCAAGATTTTTTTGTTATTCTATGAATATTGTGTATTACATTGATTGATATTCAGAAGTTGAACAAAGTTTGCATTCCTGGAATAAATTCCACTTGTTTATGATATGCAATCCTTTTTATATATTGCTGAATTCAGTTTGCTAGTATTATGCTGAGGATTTTTTTTACACCTATATTCACAAGGGATATTGGTCTATAGTTTTCTTGTAATGTCATTGTAAAGTTTAGATAACGGGATAATGCTAGCTTCATAGGCTGAATTTGTGAGTTCTCGCTCCTCTTCTATTTTTTGGAATGGTTTATGAAGGATTGCTGTTAATTATTCTTTAAAATATGGAAGAATTCACCATGCAGGCATTTGGGTCTCAGGCTTTTCTTTGTAAGATGTTTTGTCGTTACTAATTGAATCTTTTTACTTGTTACAAGTCTATGCATATTTTCTATCTTTTCTCAATTAAGATTTCGTAGTTTTGTATCTTTCCAAGAATTCTTCTATAGTATCTAAGTTATATAATTTTTTGGAGTATAATTTGTCATAGTATTCTTTAATACTCCTTTTATTTCTGAAAGGTAAATAGTAATTCATCTGATTTTAGTAATTCAGTTCTACTTTCTAGGTAATAGCTTCTCAATTTTTTAAATCTTTTCAGAGAATCATTTGTTTTTGTTGATTTTCTCTATTGTTTTTCTGTTCTCTATTTCATTATTTCCACTCTAATCTTCATTATTTTCTGCTGCTGTTCATTTTGGGTTAAATTTACTAAGTTTCTAGTTCTCTTTGTGGGAAGTTTATTCATTTGAGATCTTTTTTTAAAAAAATACAGACACAGTTATAAATGTCCTTCTAATAGCTGTTTTTGCTGCATCCCGTAATTTCTGGTATGTTATTTGTTTTAATTATTCTCAAAATAAATTGTAATTTCTCATGATTTCTTCTTGAATCTTTGATTACTTAAGAGGGTGTTGTTTAATTTACACATATTCGTGTATTTTCCAAATTTCCTCTTCTGATTAACTTTTAATTTCATTCTACATGGTTGGAAAATATACTTTGTGTAATTTAAATATTTTTTAAGTAGGGGCACCTGGGTGACTCAGTCAGTTGGGCATCTGCCTTTAGCTCAGGTCATGATCTCAGTGTCCTGGGATTGAGCCTTGTATTAGGCTCCCTGATCAGAGGGGAATCTGCTTCTCCCTCTCCCTCTGAGCCTTCTCCCCACTTATGCTCTCTCTCTCTCTTTCTCTCTGCCTCAAATAATAAATAAAATCTTAAAGGATATATTTTTAAAATATATTGAGACTTGTTTTATGGCCAAACATATAGTCTGTCTTGGGGATTGTTCCATGTGTACCTGAGAAGAATTTGTATTCTGCTGTTGTTGAATGGAGTGTTCTATATATGTCTGTTAGGACTAGTTGACTTAAAATAATTTCAAGTCATTTATTTTCTTCTTGATTTTATGCCTACTTATTCTCTACATTATTAAAAGTAAGATATTGAAGTCCCCAACTATTATTATTTCATTTTGTTTAATACCCTTCAATTTTGTCAGTTTTAGCTCTGTGAATTTTGAGAACTTGTTGTTAGGTACATATTGTTTATAACTGTTATATGCTATTGCTAGATTGACCCTTTTATCATTATTAAATGTACCTTCTTTGTCTCTAGTAAGAACTTTTGTCTTAAAGTCTATTGTGGTAGATACAAATATAGCCACACAGCTCACATTTGGTTACTCTTCTCATGGTATATTTTTCCATCCTTTTACTTTCAATCTACCTTTCTTTTTCTTTTTGTTTTCTATTAGAAATCACAAAATTTATTCAACAACTTCTTTCCAGTCAGAAGATGACTACAGTGGATTAAAAAGAGTTCTTTCACTAGGAAGTGTGATAGCCTAAGTGCTGTATATTGATAACATTTGAGAAATTCTTAAACCCTAATTTGGTCTTTTCTTCCCTTGTCTCCTTCATAATGTAAAAATAGGGTAGGTATGGAAATGATCACTCATTCATCTCTTTATAATATTCTTTTAAAAAGTTATTTAATGTAATTCCAGTATAGTTAACATGCAATGTTATATTAGCTTCAGCTATATAATATAGTGATTCAACAGTTCTATACATTACTCAGTGTTCTTCATGATAAGTGTAGCCTTTAATCCCCATCACCTATTTCACCCATCTCTGCACCCACCTCCCCTCTGGTAACCATCCATTTCTTCTCTATAGTTAAGAGTCTGTTTCTTGGTTTGGCTCTCTTTCTTTTTTTTCCCTTTGCTCATTTATTTTGTGTCTTAATTCCACATATGAGTGCTACCATATGGTATTTTTTTTTCTGACTGACTTATTTCACTAAGCAGTATAATCTCTAGCTCCATCCATGTTGTTGCAAATGGCAAGATTTCATTCTTTTGTGTAACTGAATAATTTTCCATTATATATGTACCACATCTTCTTTATCCATTCACCTATCAATGGGCACTTGGGCTGCTTCAATAATTTAGCTATTGTAAATAATGCTGACATAAATATAGGGGTGCATGTATCAGTTTGAATAAGTGTTTTTGTAATTTTGGGGTAAATATCCAGCAGTACAGTTACTGGATCATAGGATAGTTCCATTTCTAACTTTTTGAGGAACCTACATATTCTTTTCCACAGTGGCTGGACCACTTTGCATTCCCGATAATAGTGTACAGGGTTCCTTTTCTCTATATCCTCACAAACACTTGCTGTATCTTGTGTTTGGGATTTTAGCCATTCTGACAGGTGTGAGCTGATATCTTATTGTAGTTTTAATTTTCATTTCCCTGATGAGTAATGTTGAGTATCCTTTTATGTATCTGTTGGCATTCTCTATGTCTTCTTTGGAAAAATGTCTGTTCATGTTCTCTGCCCATTTTTTTTTATTATGTTATGTTAATCACCATACATTACATCATTAGTTTTTGAGGTAGTGTTCCATGATTCATTGTTTGCGTATAACACCCAGTGCTCCATTCAGTACATGCCCTCTTTAATACCCATCACCAGGCTAACCCATCCCCCCCCACCTCCCCTCTAGAACCCTCAGTTTGTTTCTCAGAGTCCATAGTCTCTCATGGTTCGTCTCCCCCTCCGATTCCCCACCTTCATTTTTCTCTTCCTGCTATCTTCTTCTTTTTTAAAAAATGTAATGTATTATTTGTTTCAGAGGTACAGGTCTGTGATTCAACAGTCACACAATTCACAGTGCTCACCATAGGACATACCCTCCCCAATGTCTATCACCCAGCCACCCTATCCCTCCCACCCCCCCACCACTCCAGCAACCCTCAGTTTGTTTCCTGAGACTAAGAATTCTTCATATCAGTGAGGCCATATGATACATGCCTTTCTCTGATTGACTTATTTCGCTCAGCATAATACCCTCCAGCCCATTTTTAAATTACATTTTTTGTTTCTTGGGTGTTGAGTTTTATAAGTTCTTTATGTATTTTGCATATTAAACCTTTATTAGATATGTCATTTGCAAATATCTTTGGAATAACCCATTCCATAGGTTGCTTTTTAGTTTTGTTGATTGTTTCCTTTGCTGTGCATTTTTATTTTGATGTAGTTCTAATAGTTTACTTTTGCCTTAATTTCCCTTGCCTCAGGAGACATACCTAGAAAATGCTGCTAAGGCCAATGTCAGAGACATTATTGCCTGTGCTTTCTTCTAGTATTTTGATGGTTTCAGGTCTCAGATATAGGTCTTTAATCCATTTTGAATTTATTTTTATGTATGGTGGAAAACAGCAGTCCACTTTCATTCTTTTGCATATAGCTGTCCAATTTTCTCAACACTATTTGTAAGAAAGACTGTCTTTTTCCCATTGGATATTTCTTCTTCCCTTATCAAAGATTAATTGACCGTATAGTTGTGTGTTTATTTCTGGGTTTTATATTTTGTTCTATTGATCTCTGTGTCTGTTTTTATGCCAGTATGATACTGGTTTGATTACTATAGCTCTGCAATATAACTTGAAGCCCAGAATGGTGATACTCCTGTTTTGTTTTTCTTTTTCAAGCTTGCTTTGGTTATACAGGGTCGTCTGTGGTTCCATACAAAGTTCAGGATTGTTTTTTCTAGTTTTGTGAAAAATGCTGTTGGTATTTTGATAAGGATTGCATTGAATCTGTAGGTTGCTTTGCATTATATGCACATCTTAACAATATTTATTCTTCCGATTCCTGAGCATGGAATGTCTTTCCATTTCTTTGTATCACCTTCAATTTCTTTCATCAGTGTTTTATAGTTTTCAGAGTACATCTCTTCACCTCTTTGGTTAAATTTATTCCAGACATTTTATAATTTTTGGTGCAATTTTAAATGGAATTGTTTTCTTAATTTCTCTTTCTGCAGCTTCATTGTTATTGTATGGGAATGCAATGCATTTCTGTACATTGATTTTGTATCTTGTGACTTTATTGAATACATTTATCAGTTCTAGTAATTTTTTGGTGGAATATTTGGGGCTTTCTATATATAGTATCATGTCCTCTGGAAAGAGTAAAAGTTTTAATTCTTCCTTACCAATTTAGATACCTTTTATTTCTTTTTTTCTCTAATTGCTGTCTCTAGGATTTCCAGTCCCTTGATGCGTAAAAGTGATGGTGAACATCCTTGTCTTGTTCCTGAGCTTAGGTGGAAAGTTCTCAGTTTTTCCCCATTGAGTATGATGTTTTCTTTGTGGTTTTCCTATAAGGCCTTTATTATTTTGTGGAATCTTCCCTCTAGACGTACTTTGTTCAGGGACTTATCATGAATGGATTTTGTACTTTGCCAAATGCTATTTTGCATCTATAGAAATATCATATGGATTTTACCCATTCTCTTATTTATGTGATGTATCACACTGATTGATTTGCAAATATTATACCATCCTTTCATACTGGGAATATATTTCTCCTGATCTTGGTGAATGATTTTTTTCATATATTTTTGGATTTGGTTTACTAATATTTTGTTGAGGATTTTGTGTTTATGTTTCAGGAATATTGGCCTGTAGTTCCCTTTTTGTGTTGTCTTTATCAGGTTTTGGTATCAGGGTAATGGTGGTCTCATAGAATGAATTAGGAGGTTTTTCCTTCCTCCTCTATATTTTGAAATAGTTTGAGAACAACAGGTATTAGCTCTATGTTAATTGTTTGGTAGAATTCACATATGAAGCAGTCTGGTATCCCAGACTTTTGCTTGTTGAGAGTTTGTTTTTTTTTAATTACTGCATCAATTTCATTACTGGTAATTGGTCTGTTCAAATTTTCTATTTCTTCCTGCTTCAGTTTTGGTATGTTGTATGTTTCTAGGAATTTATCCATTTCTTCCAGATTGTCTAATTTGTTGGCAAATAATTTTTCATAATATTCTCTTACAATTGTTTGTATTTCTGTGGTGCTGGCTGTTATTTCTCCTCTATCATTTATAATTTTGTTTATTTGAGTCCCCCCCCTCTCTGTTTTGTTTTGTTTTTGTTTTTGGTGAATCTGGCTAGAGGTTTATCAATTTTGTTTTTTTTTTGTCTTGTTTTGTTTTGTTTTTTTGTTTTTGCAGAACCAGCTCTATTAGTTCTTTTAGTTTCTATATCATTTGTTTCTGCTCTAATGATTAATTCCTTCCTTCTGCTGATTTTAGGTTTTGTTTGTTCTTTTTCTAGCTCCTTTAGGTATAAAGTTAGGTTGTTTATTTGAGATTTTTCTTGCTTCTTGAGGTAGGCCTATATTGCTATAAACTTCCCTCTTTGAACTTCTGCTGCTGCCTCCCAAAGATTTTGGACTGTTGTGTTTTCATTTTCTTTTCTTTCCATGTACTTTTTGATTTCTTCTTTTGATTTCATGGTTGGCCCATTCATTGTTCAGTGTAGTATGTTATTTAAATTCCACGTATTTGTGTTGTTTTCAGCGTTTTTCTTTTGGTTGATTTCTAGTTTCATAGCTTTGTAGTCAGAAAGGATTCATGGTATGACTTTGAGCTTTTTGAATTTGTTGAGACTTGTTTGTTGGTCTAATATGTTATCTCTTCTGGAGAATGTTCTGTGACATGTTAAAAAGAATATGCATTCTTCTGTTTTAGGATAAAGTGTTCTGAATATATCTGTTAAATCCATGTGGTCCAATGTGTCCTCTAAAGCCACTGTTCCCTTCTTGGTTTTCTGTTTGGATGAGCTGTTCACCAATATAATACGATGTTTAAGTCCCCTACTGTTATTGTATTACTATTGATTACTTCCTTTTTGTTTGTTACTAACTGTTTCCTGTGTTAAGATCTTACCATACTGGGGGCATAAATATTTACAATTTTATATCTTCTTGTTGGATTATCCTTTTTATTATTATATACTGTCTTTGTTGCTTGTTTTGTTTTAAAGTCTATTTTGTCATATATATGTATTGCTACTCCAGCTTTCCTTTAACATATATTTGCATGATAAATGTTTCATCATCCCTTCATTTTCAATCAACTGGTGTTTTTCAGTCTGAAATGAGTCTCTTATAGACAGCATGTAGATGGGTTTTGTTTTTTTTTTAATCCATTCTGTCACCCTATATTTCTTGATTAGAGCATTTAGTCCATTACATTAAAAGTAGTTATTGATAAGTATGTATTTATTGCCATTTTCTTACTTGTTTTGTGGTTGCTTTTGTACTTTTTCTCTGATCCTTTCTTTTCTTGCTGTATTTCATGTTTTGTTGGCTTTCTTTAGTATATACTTGGATTCTTTTCTCTTTATTCCTTGCATATCTATTACTGGCCTTTGATTTGTGGTTACCATTAGGTTTGTATATAACCTTTTTGCATATAATAATCTATATGAAGTTGATGATCATTTAAGTTTGATCCCATTCATTACTCCTCTCTTCCCTCAACCTTTTAGATATATGTGTCATACTTTACATCCTTTTATTTTGTGAATCCACTGACTGATTTTTACAGACATAATTATAACTGCTTTTGTCTTTCCAACTTTTCATACTTTCTCATTGCCTTTCCTTTCCACTCAAAGAGTGCCCTTTAACATTTCCTGTACTGCTGGTTTAGTGGTCATGAACTCCCGTAGTTTATTGTTTGGGAAATTCTTTATCTCTCCTTCTATTCTGAATGATAGCTTTGCTGGATTAAGTATTCTTGGCTGCAGATTTTTCCCATGCCACTCATTTCTGGCCTGCAAATGTTCTGCTGAACAAACTTCTGATATACTTATGGGGTTTTCCTTGTGGGTAACTGTCTTTTTTTTTTTTTTTTTGCTACTTTTAATTTTTTTCTGTGTCACTACACTTTGCCATGTTAATTACAATGTATCTTGTTATGGACCTCCTTGGGTTGATTTTGTTGGGGGATCTCTGTGCCTCCAGGATCTGGTTATCTGTTTCCATCCCCAGATTAGGGAATTTTTAAGCTATTATTTCTTCAAGTAAATTTTCTGCTCCCTTTTCTCTCTTCTTCTTCTTCTTCTGGGATACATATAATGCGAATGTTATTACACTTGATTGGTTACTGAGTTCCCTAAGTCTATTCTCATTCTGAATAATTTTCTTCACTTATTTTTTTTCAGCTTGATTATTTTCCATTACTTTGTCTACCAGGTCATTAATTCATTCCTCTGCCTCATCTAGCCTGCTATTTAGTCCATCAAATGTATTTTTTTAAGATTTTATTTGTGTATTTGACAGACAGAGACACAGCGAGAGAGGGAACACAAGCAGGGGGAGTAGGAGAGGGAGAAGCAGACTTCCTGTGGAGCAGGGAGCCCGACGTGGGGCTCGATCCCAGGACCCCAGGACCACGACCTGAGCCGAAGGCAGACGCTTAACGACTGAACCACCCAGGCGCCCCTATTCCATCAAATGTATTTTTAGTCTTATTTGTGTTTTTCATCCTTGATCGCTTATTTTTTTCTTTTGTCTCTTTGTTAAGTGTCTCACTGATGTCCTCCACTCTTCCCAAATTCAGTAAGTATTTTTATGGTCATTGCTTTAAATTCTCTATCAGGCATATTACTTATGTTTGTTTTAATTAGCTCTCTTGATGCAGTTTTGTCCTGTTCTTTCATTTGGGACATATTCCTCTGTGTCCTCATTTTGTCTAATTCTTTGAGTCTATTTCTAGATGTTAGGAAAGACAACTACATCTCCTGCTCTAGAAGGTAATGGCCTTATGAAAAAGAGGTCTTGCAGTGCAATGTCCCCTGTTCCCCAGGACTTGGTGTTTCAGGGGTGTCTCCTATTGTGTTGCATGTGCCCTGCTTTGTCCTGGCCATTTTTTTTTCCTTCAGTCCAGTTGTCTGCAATGCTCTCTTTGCCTGTTGTGAGCTCTGTTTAACCCCTAATAGGGTTGGGTGCATTTTAACAAGGTATGTGTTGGTCTGCTTATGAAATGATACCTGCTGCCTCTGCTGCTAGGACTGGGCTTGCCTAAGTGCTTCTGCAAAGTGGCATGTGTGAGGCATACAATCTTAACAAGGTGCATCTTGGGCTTCCTCAGGGCCTGCTAGTGCAGTAGCTGCAGTTGAAATTGAGGCCCCACAAATTCAAGGGTTGGGAGACACAGTGCTGGAGAGGTTTGCTTTGGTCTTCTGGGGGAAGTGCCCTGCAGTGCCAGGACTGAGGCAAGCATGACTGGGAAAGCTGGATATACCAAAATATGGAGGGGTGGGGTTTGGTGTAAGCAAGTTAGGTAGTGTTGGCACTGTACTGACCCCTGAAGGTGGCTGTATGATTATGCTGAGGGAAAGGGGATAGAAATGGTAATTTCCAGCTCTTTTGTTTTTGGAGGGGTCTTCCTGTGATCCTTGCCTCTCCAGAACAAACTCTGAGATGAGTAAATCACTCTCCATCCTGTGTGCCCCAGGCGTTTTTCAAACTGCTGCTTGCATGCTGTATCTCCGCAGACTTTCATGTTGTCTCTTTAAGAGTGGGTCTCATCTTCCTCTGACCCTCTGGACTCTCTCAGGGCTGAGACTGGTCATTTTCTAAATTCCCAGGATTTAAGTCCTGCTGGTTGTAAAAACACATGAAATTTGGCCCCTCTCACTTTCAAGGTCAAATGTTATGGGGATTTGTCTTCCCAGCGTACGCTCCATGGTGTGAAAATATGTTTTTCACCCTTCTCCACATCCCCAGTTCCCTTCTGACCATGGATGGTCACAGTCCAGATCACTCCCAACACACATCTCCACCTTATCTACTTTCTTGTATGTGGCTTCTTCTATACCTTTAGTTGTGGTGTTTGTTCTGCCAGTCTTCAGGTCATTTTCTGAGTTATTTACACTGATGTGAGTGTTATCTCTTTGCATCCATTGGACAAGGTGAACTTAAAGTCCTCCTACTCTGCCATCTTCCTAGCTTCCCTGCTAGTTTTTATGTCTGATGCATCTTTGCTTCTTTATTTCTCCATTACTTCCTTATTTTGTGTTAAGTAAATATTTTCTACTGTATTATTTTAATTCCTGCATTATTTCCTTTACTATATTTTTTCTATATCTTTTCTCAGGGATATCCCTAGGTATTATATTTCACATATTATAACTACCTAGTTCAGATTAATACTAGTTTAATTTGATAATATACAAAAATTTTGTTCCATTATTTTCCCCTCATTTGTGTTAATCTCCACCATCCTCCTTAGACTGTATTATAGTTTTTGTTGTTATTTGTTTGCTTGCTGATTTTTTGAAACTAATTTTGTAATGTCTGTATTCTATGTCTTGTGTGGTCACTGAAGTTTCTGCTCATTTAGCTTTCACCTCAGTTAATTACTGGACAAAGATTTATGCACATAATTGGAACCAATGTCTCTCAATTTTAGCCAAAGTTCTATTTGTCTGTATGTGTTATAACATTCTTTATTTCCTGTTTGCACAGGGCTTAAAGGTAATCCATAGATGTTAAGTTAATGTTTTCTCAAGTCTTCTCTGAGTACACATACTATCCTGGCTATGCACATGTGGTTTCAATGCATGCATGTGGTTTCCAAGTTCTTTGGAATAGAGCAGAGCTTTTCAAAGTCCCTATGGATATCTCATTCTAAAGGTTTACCTTTTAATACTTTTGGTTAGCTTATTGTTTGTCTCATCTGTTAGCCACCACCTCAGGCCCCTGTGAAGCTAAACTACTACCTCTAATTGTTTTTGACAAATGTCCCTGAGGAAAAGGGCTTCTCTTATTACACAAATTTTAAATAAAGTCAAATAAAGATAGCCTTGTAAGGAGGTTCTTCCAGCAACCCACCAGAAAGTTCAAATAGTGACAATCATCTGGAAATAATGTTTTGAAAGAGCTCTCTCCCCACTTTTCCACCTCTGGTGACTGCCAGGTTGCTAGTTTTTACCATAATTATGATCTCTTGGTGTTCAAGGTTACTGCAGATAACAGAAACAGAGGGTGGGAATAGGACAAGTTATACTGCCACAAAACCCATAATTCGTACTGAGATTTAGCTGTTTTCCTTGAATCTCTTAACTCTCCTCATTGCTGCAAGGTTTTGGTTTTTAGAGTTCCAAAGAAGCTGACTCTGACTTTAAAAATCAGTGTTCTCCACTGCTTTCATGGAGGAAAGAATTTTCAGAGGTTCTTACTCTGCCATTTTCGCCAATGCTAACTTGACTACATTTTAAACATAGTTAATTGTGCTAAAGTTAATCTGGAATTCTAAAAGCACTCAATTTATGAATGATTCTTGGTGAAAGACACATTTTTGATGAAATTGTACTATAAGATGATATAAATTAGGAAATAAATATTAAAAATTAAATGAACATTAATTTTTGCAGCCATGTAACTTTGTATACCATCTGAATATATATCTAAGATAAATTTCAGACAAAGGAATTCAATTTTAGTCTTTTCAATTTCAAGCTTTGCCAATTGTGTTTTATGTTTTCTCTCTATTTTCCATAAATAGTAAAAAATATTTTCTTACAAATTTAAAACTAATTATTTCACTCTGTTAGATTAGTGCTTCTTCAATTTTTTCAGTTGTCTCATCTTCAAAAATTTTTACCTCCCAATGTTAATTTCCTAGTCACTTAATCAGTTATAAGTAACTTCATTTAATTTTTCTTACTCATCCATGCCTTGGAACCCAGGATACAGAGCAGAATTCTGCATTAAGTAGATAACGGTGCCCCACATGGACACAGACAAAATTTTCACCTTTTTTTTCATTTTAGGAAATATTATCAACCGTCCTGAAGGATGAAATGTTTAACTTGCTCTGAAGTGTAAGTTTAGAGATATTGTGTATTACCATTTCCCTTGGGATATTGGTGGGAGGAAGGGTATAACATGGACCCCTAAAACCTTATCAGCCTGGCAGCTTGATATAGTCAGGTTTGCTATGTCCAGGTCCTGGAGACATGGAGTGGAAAGCAAATGAGCAATCTCTAAAACAGTTGAAAGTATATCATTATGGATATTGTCTTCATTCTAATCTCAATAGACATTGTATCTCAATAGAGTTAATCATATTTCATTTCCAAACATTCTTTTAGCTGCTCACAAGATATTAAGAGATTTGTGGGATTGGATAGGGATCCAATTCAGGCTAAAGCTGGAAAGCATACAAGAATGACTAGACAAGTATCATGACAAAATGGTTCCCTACAAGTCTTATAACTCAAAATCTTATTTTATTACTCCGAAAACTGAACAAGGAAGAACTGGGTTTGGAAAAAGCAGATTTTAAGGTATTAAATTTGTTTCAAAAATATTTAGTGAATAGGACACCGAGGCAGTTCAGTTGGTTAAGTGTCTGACTCTTGATCTCTGCTCAGGTCTTGATCTCAGGGTTGTGAGTTCAGGCCCCACATTGGGCCCCATGCTGGGCACAGAACCTACTTTTAAAAAAATTTACTGAGTCACAATATGCACAGCAATATGCTAAGCACAATTGTAGGGATTTAGTAAAGGGAATAAATAGATATAAATGATGTGGAGTTTATACCCTCTAGGAATTTATTTCTAAGAAAGGAAAGTCTAAGACTAAAACAGCAATCACACACAAGACACAAATTGGTGGAAGTGTTTATGAAGGGTACAAGCAGAGCACTCCAATAATATAGGAAGGAGTGGAGAGACACAAGTTCATTTGACATGGACCATGAAGAGCGGGCAGGATTGTACACTAAGGTGAGTACAAGAATTATATGTTAGTAGAAAAAGAAATAAAGTGTGACTTGTACCTTGAGGACCTGTGGGAGTGGAGATTTGGAAACCAGTTGAGGACAGATCAAGAAGGACGTTGAATGCAAACTTAAAGAGTTTCTACTTTATTTTGTGGGCATTGGGGGACTGACATGAATGAGGCTGCACTTTAGGAAATTCAATCTTGAAGAAATGTACACAACAAATTATAGAGTTGAGTGGTGTTAGACAGGGGAGAGTACAATCAGACAACTGGTAAGACATTGTAGGAGTCTGAACAATAGTAATTGTAGGGCAGAACAACATTACAAAACAAAAAAGGTTTATTTTTTCTTCCAGTGGGCCCTAGTCCATAACTATCCCCAGGCCTCTACTCCACATCTATTGCCATCTCACTACACGGCATCTGGTGAGATCTGTTCAAGTTTTCTTTCCCTTTCCTTTGAACTGATATGGGCCTTTCTTCAGTCCTATTACCCCTGTGCCCTGCCTTTGAGGGTCAAAACCTAATCATAAAATGTTAGAGCTAAAGATCACACAACTTGTGGAAGAGCCAATTTGATGCCAAGCTAATTTGACTCCATTTTTTAAAATTCTGTACACCATGTTGAGGAAACTCAGAGGGGAAAGTAACTTTCCCAAAGTTACATGTGGAATCAGTGATTGAATTGAGGCTAGGAAGAAAAAAGACAAGAAATTAAGATCTTTCCAATGTTCTTTCCTTTAAATTACATTGCCAGGCTCCCAAGCTGTTACTCACCTCTGAGTAAACTTTAGGCATCAGGGTGTTGGGTTGGTGGTATCTGGCTATATCCAACCCTGTTGACAAGTTGTAGCTAGAATTGTGTGTGCCCTTCAGCCCCTTCCAGCAAGACCATACTCTCCTTAGTCAAAATTAGTCCACAGCTATTATAACAGGCGGTACATGGAAATAGCCTGAAAGGTCAACCCTGTTGAGGGAAGAAGTCAAAAAAGTCTGGGGTCTGGAAGAAATCAAGTTACTAAGAGTAATGAGTGAAGAAGTGGATCATGGAGCCTCTGTTACACAGGATATAAAAGGTAAATGGGTGAGTGGTAAAATGTATAGCTAAGAGAAGGTGAAAGGATCTGATGAGACGGATGGAGTAATAACAGATTTAATGAAAAAATATGTGGGGGACAATTAGGTAGACAGAGAAATGTGTAGGAGTAGTGTAATTAATAGCTTATAGCAATGATTCTCAGAAGAATCTTATTACCAAACAAAATTATGTGTTGATGCTTTCCAATAAAGTATTCAAAATGAGCACTCACTTTGACAGTGCACATACTAAGATTTCAAAAAGAGAGTGACATACGTATAAATCTAAATTATAAATGCAAAATTTTAATTAATTCACATTACAAAGTTAAAGAAATGATCACAAGCTAAAGTGCTCATACTCCGATGTTAATTTTTATATGTATAACACCTATATTTGAGTTTTTGGTTTAATAAATAAAATTTATTCATTTTAAAAACTTCAAATAAAACATATTCAGACCCTCAAAATCATTTTTATGAGACCTAAGAATCCACCAAACATACCTTAAGCCACTGGCTTAACAAGTACCTTTCCCTAGTGTAATTTACCATTTTGTATGGGAATCCAAAGAAAGGTCTTTAAGAATTGAATGAATTAATGTGTTTTTTAACTATGAAATATATTTAATCAGCTTATAGATTTAACAAAATTGTAATGAGTAACATGAAAAGTTTATGATGTATAGCTTTAAAAGAAATCTTACTGAGGGGCACCTAGGTGGCTCAGTTGGTTAAATGCTGCCTTCAGCTCAGGTCATTATCCTAGGGTCCTGGAATTGAACTCCACTTGGGCTCCAGCTTGGTGGTGAGCCTGCTTCTCCCTCTCCCTCTGCCACACCCCTTGCTTGTGTTTGCACACTCACTTTCTCACTCTCTCACTCTCACTGTCTTTCTCTCTCTCTGTCAAATAAATAAATAAAATCTTTAAAAAATAAAAATAAATCCAATTGAGATAATTTTGAATAATAGAGCTGATGCAAGTGTGATGAGTCACTTAATGCAGCACTGAGCTTGGACCAAATTCTAGTGCCTCTTACATGAATAGGCAGCCAATACATATTTAGTGATGAATGAACCAAGAGTGCCTTCATTATTTTCTTCCAACCATTATGTACACAATGCCTCTGGTAAATTGGTCTGAAAAACAAATACAAACTTATCAATATCCTAAGTTTTTGGTTCATGTTATAAGAGTAATAATATTGTACACAGTTTTTTTGTGTGTGGAGAATTTATTTTACTAATTATATAGATGAATATATAGAATCCTTCAAGAAGAGAAATGGATCACTTCCATTTTTAAATATATGTTACTACATTTTGGGGTAAATGTATATGTTTTGAAGAATTGGATTATATGGGGATTCATGGAAGTGAACACAAACTAGAAAATGTCCCATTTCTGGAAAAAAGATGGTGGAGAAGTAGGCGACCCTATTCCAACCAGTCCCCGGAATTGAGCTGGAAACCTACTACACTATTCTGAACACCCACAAAATCAGCCTGAGATGTAATAAGATATATCTGGATCTCTACAAACAAAATATCACAGGTGGTTGTTTTCGAGGTATGAGGCAGGGAGCCATGATTTTGTGGGTACATATCCAAAGATAAACAGAAGGAGGAGGAAGGCAAGCCGACGGGATCCTACATCATCAGCGAGAGATAGCCTCCCCCGCTGAGGATATGGCACAGACTCACATACCAGAAGTGGTGGGAGCAGAGGGGCCTTGCGTGTGAAGAGGGGGCGGTTGGCGGTTTTAGAAGTACAAAGGGCAGAGACATGCCCCGGGGCCCTGACCTGGAGGCAAGGACTGTGAGCCTTGCTGAGGGGTGCACAACCCAGGATGCTGCAGTTTATAGCAGCACAGACAGAAACAGAGGTAGTGTGGCCTGGAGAGCTCACTGAAGAACAAACTGTGAGCTCTCTGCTCTGAGGCAGAGGGTTGGAAATGGTCTCTTCTGCTCTGACTCTCAGGAGAGATGTGGAAAACCACCAGGGAAAGCCGCCAGAGAACAAAAGCCCCCCAAAACCGGTTTTCTCTGAGTCCATCACCCCCACAGGGGGCAGAGCAACTCTGCCTAAACAGGGTCGCCTGAGTAACAGCATGGCAGGCCCCTCCCCCAGAAGACAGGCTGGGAGAACAAGAGGTCAACAACCCTAAGGTCCCTATAAAACAAGTGCATCTTGCTTGGGTTGTGATCAATAATTTGGAATCTGTCCATTCCCTCAACCACCCTTCAACAGAATGACTAGGAGGAGGAACCCCCAAAATAGGAAAGACTCAGGGACTGTGACTTCTGCCACAGATTTACAAATGGATGCAGATATAACCAAGATGTCAGAAATGGAATTCAGGGTAGCAATTGTGAAGACAATAGCTAGAATGGAGAAATCGATTAGTAGAAACATAGAGTCTCTCAGGGCAGAAATGAAAGATGAACTGGAAGAACTTAAAAATGTTATCACTGAGATCCAATCTAAGCTAGATAATCTAACAGCTATGGTAAGCGAGGCAGAAGAATGAATTAGTGATCTAGAAGACCAATTGATAGAAAAGAAGGAAAAAGAGGAGACCAGGGAGAAGCAACTCAAAATCCATGAAAACAGATTCAGAGAAATAAGTGACACCATGAAACGTTCCAATGTCAGAATTCTTGGGATACCTCAGGGGGTGGAGAGAGAGAGAGGACTAGAAGATATATTTGAGCAAATCGTAGCTGAGAATTTCCTTAATCTGGGGAATGAAACAAACATTCGTGTCTTAGAGGCAGAGAGGACCCCTCCCAAGATCAAGGAAAACAGGCCAATGGCCCAGCATGGAATAGTAAAACTCGAAAATCTTCGAACCAAGGAAATCATCTTAAGGGCAGTTAGGGGGAAGAGATTCCTTACATACAGAGGAAGGAACATCACAATCACGTCAGACTTATCCACAGAGACCTGGCAAGCCAGAGGCCTGGCAAGACATATTCAGGGTACTAAATGAGAAGAACATGCAACCAAGAATACTCTATCTGGCAAGGCTGTCATTTAGAATGGATGGAGAGATGCAGAGCTTCCAAGACCAGCAGAAATTGAAAGAATATGAGACCACTAAGCCAGTCCAGCAGGAAATATCAAGGGGGGTTCTATAAAAGGAGAAAGACCCCAAGAGTGATGTAGGACAGAAATTTACAGACAATCTATAGAAACAAGATCTTCACAGGCAACATGATGACAATAAATTCATATCTTTCAATAATCACTCAATGTGAATGGCCTAAATACTCCCATAAGATGGCACAGGGTTGCAGATTGGATAAAAAGACAGGACCCATCCATAGGCTGTCTACAAGAGACTCATTTGGAACCTAAAGATACATCCAGACTGAAAGTGAAGAGATGGAGATCGATCTTCCATGCCAACGGACCTCAAAAGAAAGATGGGGTAGCAATTCTTAAATGAGACAAATTAGATTTAAAGCTGAAGACCATAGTTAGAGACACAGAAGGACAGTATATCGTTCCTAAAGGGTCTATCCAACAATAACATCTAATAATTGTAAATATCTATGCCTCCAACATTGGAGCAGCCACCTACATGAGCCAACTGTTAACCAAAATAAAGAGTCATATTGATAGGGTGCTTGGGTGGCATAGCCATTAAACATTTGCCTTTGGCTCAGGTCATGATCTCAGGGTCCTGGGATCAAGACGCACACTGGGCTTCCTGCTCAGGGGGAAGCCTGCTTCTCCCTCTCCCACTCCCCCTCCTTGTGTTCCCTCTCTTGCTGTGTCTCTCTCTGTCAAATAAATAAAATCTTTTAAAAATGAGTCATATTAATAATAATACGTTAATTTTAGGAGACCTCAGTACTCCACTCTCAGCAATAGACAGATCATCTAAGCAGAAAATCAAGAAAGAAATAAGAATTTTGAAGGACACACTGCACCAGATGGACCTAATAGATATATACCGAACATTCCACCCTAAAACAACAGAATACTCATTCTTCTCAAGCACACATGGAACTTTCTCAAGAATAGAACACATACTGGATCACAAACCAGGTCTCAACTGATACCAAAAGATTGAGATTATTCCCTGAATATTCTCAGACCATAATGCTTTAAAACTGGAACTCAACCACAAGGAAAATTTTGGCAGAAATTCAAACACTTGGAAGCTAAAGACCACTCTGCTCAAGAATGTTTGGGTCAACCAGGAAACCAAAGAAGAACTTAAACAATTCATGGAAACCAATGAGCATGAAAACACATCGGTCCAAAACCTATGGAATACTGCCAGTGCAGGCCTAAGGGGGAAATACATAGCCATCCAAGCCTCAGTCAAAAAAATAAAAAATCCCAAATTCACCAACTGACTTTACACCCTAAAGAACTAGAGAAAAAGCAACAAACAATGCCTAAGCCACACATCAGAAGAGAAATAATTAAGATTAGAGCAGAGATCAATGAATTAGAAACAAGAAACACAGTAGATCAGATCAACGAAACTAGAAGCTGGTTCTTTGAAAGAATTAATAAGATCGATAAGCCACTGGCCAGATGTATCCAAAAGAAAAGAGAAAGGACGCAAATTAATAAAATTATGAATGAAAGGGGAGAGATCACGACTAACATCTAGGAAATAGAAACAATTATTAGAAAATATTAGCAACAACTATATGCCAGTAAATTAAGCAACCTGGAAGAAATGGATGCCTTCTTAATCATAAATTGCCACGACTGAAACAGGAAGAAATTGACAACCTGAATAGGACCATAACCAGTAACGAGATTGAAGCAGTGATCAAAAACCTCCCAAAAAACAAGAGTCCAGGGCCTGTGGAATTCTACCAAACATTCAAGGAAGAAATAATACCTATTCTCCTGAAGCTGTTTCAAAAAATAGGAACAGAAGGAAAGCTTCCAGACTCATTTCTGTAAGGTTAGCATTACCTTAATCCCCAAACCAGGCAAAGACCCCATCAAAAAGGAGAATCTCAGATCAATATCCCTGATGAATATGGATTCCAAACTTCTCAACAAATTCCTAGCTAATAGGATCTAACAATACATTAAAAGGATCATCCACCTTGAGCAAGTGGGATTTATTCCCGGGATGCAAGAGTGGTTCAACATTTGCAAATCAATCGATGTGATAGAACATATTAATAAGAGAGAGAAGAACTATATGGTCTTCTCAGTTGATGCAGAAAAAGCATTTGACAAAATATATCATCCTTTCCTGATTAAAACTCTTCAGAGTATAGGGAAAGAGGGAACATTCCTCAAGTTCATAAGATCCATCTGTGAAAAAACCACAGCGAATATCATCCTCAATGTGGAAAAGCTGAGAGACTTTCCCTTAAGATCAGGAACACGTCAAGGATGCCCACTCTCACCACTATTGTTCAACATAGTACTAGAAGTCCTAGCAACAGCAACCAGACAACAAAAAGAAATAAAGTGTATTCAAATTGCCAAAGAAGAAGTCAAAGTCTCTATCTTCACAGATGACATGATACTTTATGTAGAAAATCCAAAAGACTCCACCCCTAAATTACTAGAACTCATAAAGCAATTCAGTAATGTGGCAGGATACAAAATCAATGCACAGAAATCAGTTGCTTTCTTATACACTAACAATGCAATTGTAGAAGGAGAAATTAGAGAAACGATTCCATTTACCATAGCACCAAAAACCATAAGTTACCTCGGAATAAACTTAACCGAAGAGGTAAAGATTCTATACTCTAGGAACTATAGAACACACCTAAAGAAAGTGAAGAAGACACAAAAAGATGGAAAAACCTTCCATGCTCATAGGTCAGAAGAATAAACATTGTTAAAATGTCTATGCTACCCAGAGCAATCTATACCTTCAACACCTTCCTGATTAAAATTCTAATGACATTTTTCAAAGTGCTGGAACAAATAATCCTAAAATTTATATGGAATCAGATAAGACCCCGAATCACCAAGGAAATGTTGAAAAAGAAATATTTCCTAATTATAATATTTGTGTTATTTAGAATGTTGGGAAATAATACATGAGGTTTTAAAATATGTATAATTTACAATGCAACATGACTATATTTTCAGCTTATAGCAACAATAAAGGTATGAAAAATGTCTATTCATTATGTTCATTTAAAATATGATCTAGAAAATTCCAGAAATATGGCAAAGTAGGAGGAGTAGTAAAGTACTATCAAAGCTTGCTAGCTCACCTTGTCCTACAGATACAACTAGACAACACATCAGTGTAAATAACCCAGAAAACAACCCAAAAACTGTTAATATAAACTCCACAACTACATGTAAATAAGAGACCATATTGAAGAGGGTATGAAGAGTGGAGATGCTTTCAGAAACTAAATGGACTTGTGGGACTGTCTTCAGGAGGGAAGGACACCATGGGCATGGAGAAGGGAAAGAAATAGAACCTCACACCTGGGAGCCTGCATGGAGAAGATGAATTCCTGTTACATTTGGCTTTGAAAACTAAAGGGGCAGAATTTCATGAGTTCTCACAACCAGTAGGACTTCAGACCTGGAATTTCAAGAAAATCAGCAGGTTTGGCACTTGGAGAGCCAGTGGGAAGAGGAAACTGAGTCCCTGCCCCTAAAGAGACAGTACAAGAAACAGCCTATGGAAGATACAGCATAGAACCAGCAGTTTTGAAAGGTGCTTGGGGCATATGGAATGGAGTTATTTACTCATCTCAGAGTTGTGTCCTGAAGAGACAGATATTGCTGAAGAATTGCTCTAAGAAAAAGGAACTGGCAGATGCCATTTCCCTTCACAACTCTTCAGTGGAAAAACACACAGCCACCTGTGGGACTTGCTACTTAACTTGCTAGCACTGCTGCCCTGCCCCCACCCCCATGCTATGCTTCTACCAGTGCACCTTGGAGGCAGTCCACCTCAGTCCAGGCACTGCGAGGACCCTCCTGCAGAGGAACAACAAAATGAAAGCTTGCTAGCTCTGCCACCTTGCTGCACTGTGCTTTGGTGGATATGCCCGTTCTAATATACTCTTGGCCAAAACCCAAAGCAGGGTGGTGCCACAGGCCTAGTAGTGCACAAACAACCCCTACAGTGGCAAGCACCACTCCAAAGTGACTCTTGCCCTGGAGAGGGAAACATAACCACACAGTCAGATGGAGGCCCCAGCAGTGAGCTGGAGGCAGGCAACTGGTCAAATTGCAGGGCCCACCTACCAATAAAATCTTCTCAGGGGACAACACAAAGAAAGTGCCCTGTAATTCAGTGCTACTGCATCTGTGGCAAATGCCTGGTATGACCAAACTAAAGCCCAAGGAGTCCTCAGACTGGTCCATTAACACCACAGGGACCAAATACTGCATACAACAAGCAAAGAGAGGCATTGCAGATGACTGGACTAAAGGAAAAAGGAGCTCAGCCACAACAGCAGGCTGCATGCATCACACGCAGGACACACACCTGAAGGGCCAGGTTCTAGTGAACAGGGGACACTGCATGGCAGGGCACGACAGGACCTCTTCTTCATAAGGTAATTACTTTCAAGTGAAGGAGATATAGCTGTCTTTACTAACACAGAGAAACAGACACAGAGAATTAGATGAAATGAGGAGACAGAGGAATATGTCCCAAATGAAAGAAGAGGACAAAACCATAGCCAGAGACTTAAGTGAAATGGATATAATTAGTATGCCTGATAGGGAATTTAAAGTAATGATCATGAAGATACTCACTGGACTTGAGAAAAGAGTGAAGGACATCAGTGAGACCCTCAACAATAAAATAAAAAAGAAGAAATAAGAGATTAAAAAACTCAATAAATTTAATTAAAAGTACACTAAAAGGAATAAATAGTAGGCTATATGGAATAGAAGAACAAATCAATGACTTAGAGGACAGAGAAATGGTAAGTAATCAAGCTGAACAGCTGAGAGGAAAAAATATGTAAAATGAGAATAGATTTAAAGATCTCAGCATTGCCATCCAGCATAATAACATTTGCATTATAGAGATTCCAGGAGAAGAGAAAGAAAAGAGGGAAGTAAATTTATATGAAGAAATAATAGCTGAAAACTTCCCTAATCTGGAGAAGGAAACAGATATCCAAATCCAGGAGTCACAGAGATCCTCCAATGAAATCAACCCAGGGAAGTCCATAAAAAGACACATAGCAATTAAAATAGCAAAGTATAGTGATAAAGGAATTTTAAAGGCAGCAAGAAAAAAAAAAAAAATGAAAGCAGTTACATACAAGGGAAATCCCATAAGACTATCAGATTATTTTTCAGCAGAAACTTTGCAGGTCAGAAGGGAGTGGCATGATACATTAAAGTGCTGAAAGGAAAAAAGCTGCAGCCAAGAATACTCTAACCAAATCAAAGACCAGTAATAGATATGCAAAGCATAAAGAGAAAGAATCAAAGTATATCAGTAATTAAAAGCAACTGATTGTGAGAGAAGAGACCATGAGAAGAAAGGAATGGAGAAAAACTCCAAAATACACCTTAAAACAAGTAACAAAATGACAATATATACATATCAATAATTATTTCAAAAGTAAATGGACTAAGCACTGTAATCAAAAATATAGGGTCAACACCCAAAAAACAATTAACCCAGTTAAGAAATGGTCAGAAGACATGAATAGACATTTTTCCAAAAACATCCAGATGGCTAACAGACACAGGAAAAGTTGATCAACATCACTTATCATCAGGTAAACACAAATCAAAACCACAATGAGATATCATCTCATACCTTTCAGGATGGCTAAAATTAACAACACAAGAAACACCAGGTGCTGGTGAGGGCAGAGAAAGGGGAACACTTTTGCACTGTTGGTGGGAATGCAAACTGGTGCAGCCACTCAAGAGAACAATATGGAAGTTCCCCAAAAAGTGAAAAATAAGACTACTCTATGATCCAGCAATTGCACTACTAGGTATTTACCCAAAGGATACAAAAATACAGATTGAAAAGTGTACATGCACCCTGATGTTTACAGCAGCATTATTAACAATAGCCAAACTACGGAGAGAGCCCAAATATCCATTGACTAATGAATGGATAATGAAGAGGTGGTATATATAGAATATGACTCAGCTATTAAAAAAATGAAATCTTGCCATTTACAATGACATGGATGGAGCTACAGTGTATTATACCAAGTGAAATAAGTCAGTCAGAGAAAGACAAAATCCATACGATCTCACTCATATGTGGAATTTAAAAGAAAGAAAACAGATGGGGGAGCTTGGGTGGCTCAGTCAGTTAAGTGTCTGCCTTTGGCTCAGGTCACAATCCCATGATCCTGGGACTGAGCCCTGCATCGGGCTCCCTGCTCAGCAGGGAGTCTGCTTCTGCCTATCCCTCTGATCCTTCTCCCCACCTGTGCTCTCTCTCTGTGTCTCAAATAAATAAATAAAATCTTTTAAAAAAGAAAGAAAACATGAATATATGGGAAGATGGAGGAAAAGGAGAGAGGGAAACAAACCATAAGAGACTCTTAATGATAGAGAATGAATTAGGGTTGATGGAGGGAGGTGGGTGGTGGGTGGGCTAGATGGATGATGGGTATTAAAGAGGGCACTTGTTGTGATGAACACTAAGTATTGTATGTAAGTGATGAATCACTGAATTCTACTCCAGAAACCAACATTGCACTGTATGTTAACTACCTAAAATTTAAATTTAAAAAAATAATAATAAAATAAAATATATACATAGGGTGACAGAATGCATAAAAGAAATAAGACCCATCTCTCTGTTGTCTACAAAAGTCTCATCTGAGACCTAAAGACACCTGTAAACTGAACGTAAAGGGATAAGGAAGCATTTATCATGCAAATGGATGTGAAAAGAAACCAGGGTAGCAATACTTATATCAGACAAAATAGAATTTAAAACAAAGTCTGTGACAAATGACAAAGAAGAACAGTATATAACCATTAAGGAAACAATCTCACAAGAAGATATAACAAGGAGAGAGGAAAAGATGGTGGAGGAGTAGGAGACCTAAACTTTGTCTGGTCCCGGGAATTCAGCTAGATAGGGATCAAACCATTCTGAACACCTATGAACTCAACAAGAGATCGAAGAAAAGAATAGCAGCAACTCTCTAAACAGAAAAACGACCACTTTCTGGAAGGGAGGACATGCAGAGAAGTGAATCCAAGGCAATCTTCGGGAAGATAGACGGCGGGGGAGGGGCCTCTGTCAGCCTCTACTGGCAAGTGATAGAGCAGCAGAGCACAAAATTGGAACTTTTAGAAGTCGGGTCTGCTGAGGGATATCAACCAGTGGCTGATGGGGGGGCGGAACCCTCGCTGGGACAGTGTGGTCTCAGGACCCTCGGGATCACAGAAAAACCGGGGTGCCTGAGTGTGGCATAGCTCCCAGGTATCGGAGCAAGGAAGCCGGCTGCAGAGATGGAGCTGAGGAGTGGGCTCTCAGCTCGGGGTTGCCATAACCCGTAATCCTCGGCACAGTCAAGACACTGCTCTTCCAACAGGGAGCCAACAAGCAGCAGAACCAGGGAGACTCCCCTTCTTCCCCTGGGAAAGCTGCACAGGAACACACCACAGGAATCCGCTGGGTTTGGAGACTCCACACGGGGTCATGTGCCAGAGATAGAAACACTCGGTCACGGACCAGGTGAGCACAGAGTGCGGCCGGAGACCAGGGAGACAGGAGGGACTGACTGCTTTTCTCTGGAGGCTCACTGAGGATTGGGACCTCAAGTTCTCAGCTCCACTGGGGCAGAGATTGGGAGGCTGCCATTTTCACTCTCATCCTACAAAGCTGTAGGGAAAGCTTCAGGGGAAAAAAGCTCCCAAGAGTGAACCTGAGCAGATTACTTAGCCCAAGCTGGCAAGGTGGGGGGGGGGCATTCCGCCTCCAGTAAAGACATCTGAGAACCACTGTGACAGGCCCCACCCCCAGAAGATCAGCAAGAAGAGCCAGCCAAGACCAAGTTTACTGATCAATGAGAACGGGTAGAACTCCAGCACTAGGGGAATACTGCACATAAAATTCACAGCTTTGGTTCCATGATTCTTAAGTCTTTCAAAGTTAATTTTTCTTAACTTTCTTTTTCTTTTTTCTTTTTCTTTAATTTTTCTTTTTCCTTTTTCCCTTTCTCAACCAACATCTTATCAATCCCTTTTTTAGAAAGCATTTTTTATTTTCATTTTTAGAGTCATATTCTATCCCTTCATAGTAGTTAAAATTATTTTTGGTATATATGTGTGTGTGTGTGTGTGTGTGTGTGTGTGTGTGTGTGTGTGTGTGTGTTGTTCTTTCTTTAAAATTTTGGGATACAATTTCTTCTAACAGACCAAAATATACCCTAAATCTCTAGTGTATGGCTTTGTTCTAGTCTCCTGCCTGATCATATTCTCTCCTTTTTTTTAATCCTTCCTCTTTTCAACCAACTTCATATCAATTCCCTTTATAAAATCTTTTATAATTTTCATCTTTACATGCATATTCCATCCCTTATCGTATTTAAGCTTATTTTGTACACATATAAGTTTTTCTTTCTTTAAAATTTTGGGAGGGACTTTCTTCTAGCAGACCAAGATATGCCCAAAATCTAGTGTGTGGCACCAGCCTGATCATATTTGATCATATTCTGTATTTTGTTAGTTAGTTTGTTTGTTTTTATCTTTTTTCCTTTTTTTTCTTTTTTCTTTCTTTTCCCCCAATTTCAGGTCTCTTCTGATTTGTTTAGTGTATATATTTCTGGGGTCGTGTTACCCTGTTAGCATTTTGTTCCCTCATTCATCTATTATCCTTTGGACAAAATGAAAAGAAGGAAAAATTCACCTCAGAAAAAAGATCAAGATGCAGTACCGAATGCCAGGGACATAATCAATACAGACATTAGTAAGACGTCGGAAATAGAGTTCAGAATGATGATTTTAAAGATACTACCTGGACTTCAAAAAGGATGGACGATATTAGAGAAACCCTTTCTGGAGAAATAAAAGAACTAAAATATAACTAATCGAAATCAAAAAGGCTATTAGTGAGGTGCAATAAAAAATGGAGGCTCTAACTGCTAAGATAAATGAGGTAGAAGAGAGAATTAGTGATATAGAAGACCAAATGATGGAAAATAAAAAAGGGGAGAAAAAGAGCGATAAACGACTACTGAATCACGAGGGCAGAATTGGAGAGATAAGTGATACCATAAGACAAAACAACATAGAATAATTGGGATCCCAGAAGAAGAAGAAAGAGAGAGGGGGGCAGAAAATATATTGGAGCAAATTATAGCAGAGAACATCCCTGATTTGAGGAAGGAAACAGGCATCAAAATCCAGGAGGCACAGAGAAAGCCCCTAAAAATCAAAATATAGGTCAACACCCTGACATCTAATAGCAAAACTTACGAGTCTCAGAGACAAAGAGAAAATCCTGAAAGCAGTTCGGGAAAAGAGATCTGTAACCTACGATGGTAGAAACATTAGATTGGCAGCTGACCTATCCACAGAGACCTAGCAGGCCAGGAAGGACAGGCATGATATCTTCAGAGCATTAAATGAGAAATATATGCAACCAACAATACTATATCCAGCTAGGCTATCATGGAAAATAGAAGGAGAGAGGAAAAAGCTTCCAGGAAAAACAAAAACTAAAGGAATTTGCAAACACAAAACCAGCCCTCCAAGAAATATTGAAAGGGGTCCTCTAAGCAAAGAGAGAGCCTAAAAGCAACATCGACCAGAAAGGAACACAGACAATATACAGTAAGAGTCACCTTACAAGCAATACAATGGCACTAAATTCATATCTTTCAATAGTTACCCTGAATGTAAATGGGCTAAATGCCCCAATCAAAAGACACAGGCTATCAGATTGGATAAAAAAACAAGACCCATCAATACGCTGTCTGCAAGAGACTCACTTTAGACCCAAAGACACCCCCAGATTGAAAGTGAGGGGGTGGAAAACAGTTTACCATGCTAATGGACACCAAAAGAAAGCTGGGGTGGCAATCCTTATATCAGACAAATTAGATTTTAAACCAAAGACTGTAATAAGAGATGAGGAAGGACACTATATCCTACTTAAAGGGTCTATCCAACAAGAAGATCTAACACTTTTAAATAACTATGCCCCGAATATGGGAGCAGCCAATTATATAAGGCAATTAATAACAAAAGCAAAGAACACATTGATAACAATACAATAATAGTGGGGGACTTTAACACCCCCCTGACTGAAATGGACAGATCATCTAAACAAAAGGTCAACAAGGAAATAAAGACTTTCAATGACACACTGGACCAAATGGACTTCACAGATATATTCAGAATATTACATCCCAAAGCAACAGAATACACATTCTTCTTTAGTGCCCATGGAACATTATCCAGAATTGATCATATCCTAGGTCACAAATCAGGTCTCAACTGGTACCAAAAGATTGAGATTATTCCCTGCATGTTTTCAGACCACAATGCTTTGAAACTAGAACTCAATCACAAGAGGAAAGTCGAAAAGAACTCAAATACATGGAGGCTAAAGAGCATCCTACTAAAGAATGAATGGGTCAACCAGGAAATTAAAGAAGAATTAAAAAAATTCATGGAAACCAATGAAAATGAAAACACAACTGTTCAAAATCTTTGGGATACAGCAAAGGCAGTCCTGAGAGGAAAGTATTTGGCAATACAAGCCTTTCTCAAGAAACAAGAAAGGTCTCAAATACACAACCTAACCCTACACCTAAAGGAGCTAGAGAAAAAACAGCAAATAAAGCCTAAACCCAGCAGGAGAAGAGAAATAATAAAGATCAGAGCAGAAATCAATGAACTAGAAACCAAAAGAACAGTAGAACAGATCAATGAAACCAGGAGCTGGTTCTTTGAAAGAATTAACAAGATTGATAAACCCCTGGCCAGACTTATCAAAAAGAAAAGAGAAATGACCCAAATTCACAAAATCATGAATGAAAGAAGAGAGATCACAACCAACACCAAAGAAATACAATTATAAGAACATATTATGAGCAACTCTATGCCAGCAAATTAGATAACCTGGAAGAAATGGGTGCATTCCTAGAGATGTATCAACTACCAAAACTGACCCAGGAAGAAATAGAAAACCGGAACAGACCTATAACCACTAAGGAAATTGAAGCAGTCATCAAAAATCACCCAACAAACAAAAGCCCAGGGCCAGATGGCTTCCCAGGGGAATTCTATCAGACATTTAAAGAAGACTTAATACCTATTCTCCTGAAACTGTTCCAAAATATAGAAATGGAAGGAAAACTTCCAAACTCATTTTATGAGGCCACCATTACCTTGATCCCAAAACCAGACAAAAACCCCATCAAAAAGGAGAATTACAGACCAATATCCTTGATGAACATGGATGCAAAAATTCTCACCAAAATACTAGCCAATAGCATCCAACAGTACATTAAAAGGATTATTCACCACGACCAAGTGGGATTTATCCCTGGGCTGCAAGGTTGGTTCAACATCCGCAAATCAATCAACGTGATACAATACATTAACAAAAGAAAGAACAAGAATCATATGATCCTCTCAATAGATGCAGAAAAAGCATTTGACAAAGTACAGCATCCTTTCTTGATCAAAACTCTTCAGACTATAGGGAAAGAAGGTACATACCTCAATACCAAAAAAGCCATCCATAAAAACCTACAGCGAATATCATTCTCAATGGGCAAAAGCTGAGAGCTTTTCCCCTAAGGTCAGGAATGCGGCAGGGATGTCCACTATCACCACTGCTATTCAACATAGTATTAGAAGTCCTAGCCACAGCAATCAGACAACAAAAAGAAATCAAAGGCATCCAAATCGGGAATGAGGAAGTCAAACTCTCCCTCTTTGCAGATGATATGATACTTTATGTGGAAAACCCAAAACACTCCACCCCAAAACTGCTAGAACTCATACAGGAATTCAGTAAAGAAGCAGGATATAAAATCAATGCACAGAAATCAGTGGCATTCCTATACACCAACAACAAGACAGAAGAGAGACAAATCAAGGAGTCGATCCCATTTACAATTTCACCCAAAACCATAAGATACCTAGGAATAAATTTAACCAAAGAGGCAAAGGATCTGTACTCAGAAAACTATAAAATACTCATGAAAGAAACTGAGGAAGACACAAAGAACTGGAAAAACGTTCCATGCTCATGGATTGGGAGAACCAACATTGTGAAGATGTCAATGCTACTTAGAGCAATCTACACATCCAATGCAATCCCCAACAAAATACCATCCACTTTTTTTCAAAGAAATGGAACAAATAATCCTAAACTTTGCATGGAACCAGAAGAGACCCCGAGTAGCCAGAGGAATATTGAAAAAGAAAAGCAAAGCTGGCGGCATCACAATTCCGGACTTCCAGCTCTATTACAAAGCTGTCATCATCAAGACAGTATGGTACTGGCACAAAAACAGACACATAGATCGATGGAACAGAATAGAGAGCCCAGAAATGGGCCCTCAACTCTATGGTCAACTCATCTTCGACAAAGCAAGAAAGAATGTCCAATGGAAAAGACAGTCTCTTCAACAAATGGTGTTGGGAAAATTGGACAGCCACATGCAGAAGAATGAAACTGGACCATTTCCTTACACCACACACAAAAATAGACTCCAAATGGTTGAAAGACCTAAACATGAGACAGGAGTCCATCAAAATCCTAAAGGAGAACACAGGCAGCAACCTCTTCGACCTCAGCCACAGCAGCTTCTTCCTAGAAACATCGCCAAAGGCAAGGAAGCAAGGGCAAACATGAACTATTGGGATTTCATCAAGATAAAAAGCTTTTGCACAGCAAAAGAAACAGTCCACAAAACCAAAAGACAACCGACAGAATGGGAGAAGATATTTGCAAATGACATATCAGATAAAGGGCTAGTATCCAAAATCTATAAAGAACTTCTTAAAGTCAACACCCAAAGAACAAATGATCCAGTCAAGCAATGGGCAGAAGACATGAACAGACATTTTTCCAAAGAAGACATCCAAATGGCCAACGGACACATGAAAAAGTGCTCAACATCGCTCGGCATCTGGGAAATCCAAATCAAAACCTCAATGAGATACCACCTCACACCAGTCAGAATGGCTAAAATTAACAAGTCAGGAAACGACAGATGTTGGCGGAGATGCAGAGAATGGGGAACCCTCCTACACTGTTGGTGGGAATGCAAGCTGGTGCAGCCACTCTGGAAAGCAGTATTGGAGGTTCCTCAAACAGTTGAAAATAGAGCTGCCATATGATCCAGCAATTGCACTACTGGGTATTTACCCCAATGATACAAATATAGGGATCTGAAGGGGTACGTGCACCCTGATGGTTTTAGCAGCAATGTCCACAATAACCAAACTGTGAAAAGAGCCAAGATGTCCATCAACAGATGAATGGATAAAGAAGAGGTGGGGGTGCCTGGGTGGCTCAGTTGGTTAAGCAAGTGCCTTCGGCTCAGGTCATGATCCTGGAGTCCTTGGATCGAGTTCCACATCAGGCTCCCTGCTCGGCAGGGAGTCTGCTTCTCCCTCTGACCCTACCCCCTCTCATGTGCTCTCTCTCTCTCTCTCTCCTTCTCTCTGTCTCAAATAAATAAATAAAATCTTAAAAAAAAAAAGAAGAGGTGGTATGTATATACAATGGAATATTATGCAGCCATCAAAAGGAATGAAATCTTGCCTTTTGCAATGACATGGGTGGAACTGGAGGGTATTATGCTAAGCAAAATAAGTCAATCAGAGAAAGACATGTATCATATCACCTCACTGATATGAGGAATTCTTAATCTCAGGAAACAAACTGAGGGTTGCTGGAGTGGTGGGGTGTGGGAGGGATGGGGTGCCTGAGTGATAGACATTGGGGAGGGTATGTGCTATGGTGAGTGCTGTGAATTGTGTGAGACTGTTGAATCACAGACTTGTACCTCTGAAACAAATAACACATTATATGTCAAAGAAAAAAAAAGAAGATAGCAGGAGGGGAAGAATGAAGAGGGGGAAATCAGAGGGGGAGATGAACCATGAGAGACTATGGACTCTGAGAAACAAACTGAGGGTTCTAGAGGGGAGGGGTTGGGGGAATGGGTTATCCTGGTGATGGGTTTTAAAGAGGGCAAGTTCTGCATGGAGCACTGGGTGTTATATGCAAACAATGAATCATGGAGCACTACATCAAAAACTAATGAGGTAATGTATGGTGATTAACATAATGTAATAAAAAAATGCAGGAAAGAAAAAAAAAGGACATTTCACCACCTTCCAAATAATCTTCCACTTCGTTTTCACAAATCACAACTCTGGAACTCCATGCAGCATTCTTGAAGATGGGATCCTTCATTTCTGTTGTATTTAACCTTTATTTTCTGGCGTGGGAAGCCACAAATCCTATTGTGAATTTGACTAAAGCTGTGAATATTCTTCCCCTCAAAAATGTACATGTATGCACATTGAACATTTTCAAGGGGCTTAAATATGCCCTGAAACTATGACACAAATTACGATTCTCTGTCTTAGTGGTAAAACCTGTTGCCAAGCCCCATCTTTCCCCTTCAGCTTAGGTAAAACAGCAGTTTGTATTAAATAAGAAATTTGGAGACTATGTCATCTTTTTTGTTTGTTTATTTATTTATTTATTTAATAATTTATTGTCAGTAAGAAAGACTGGTTGATGGTAGTTTTCAGTAAAAACCTTTACAAGACCATTGCATCACAAATATACAGACACTATAAAAAGTGTGTCATGATGGTTTTGGTTCTAAACAGGTATGCAGAAGTTCCCCTTACACTTCTCAGTAGTGAAAAATGTTTATAATTCTAAGATATAGTAACCCATTTAAGACATGTCCATGTAGAAGATCTTTCCTCCTATGTACAGCTAGAAATGAAGACTATATTGAAATATCTTAATGAAATGTCATACTTCAATGGAA
The DNA here is from genome assembly GCF_037043125.1 of Eumetopias jubatus. Lineage (NCBI taxonomy): Eukaryota > Metazoa > Chordata > Mammalia > Carnivora > Otariidae > Eumetopias > Eumetopias jubatus. The sequence goes on from NW_028274817.1 coordinate 64,257,080, forward strand.
GAGGACATATAATGAAACCCTGGTTATATTAAAAAATCGGGGTGCTAGGTAATTATGCTAACACCACCAAACTTTGGTCAAAAACAGATGCACCAAATATCTTGAAAATCTAGTTAAAACTATGAAAAATCAAATCTGTACATAAAATTTACAAAAAAGAGGAATATTAAAATAATCAAATCTATATAAATACATGAATCATGCTAACAAGATGATCGGACAGATTTTCGTTTCATTATTTAAAACTAAGTTTTTATTTAAATTCCAGTTAGTTAACATACAGTGTAATATTAGTTTCAGGTGTACAATATAGTGATTCAAAACTCATAAAACACCCCATGCTCATCACAACAGTTGCACTCCTGAATACCCATGACCTATTTAACGCATGCCCCAACCCACCTCCCCTCTGATAACCATCAGTTTGTTCTCTATAGTTGAGTCGCTTTCTCGATTTGCATCTCTTTCCCCCCCCCTTTGTTCATTTGTTTTGTTTCTTAAATTCCACACATGAGTGAAATCATATGGTATTTGTCTTTCTCTGACTGACTTATTTCACTTAACATAATACTCTCTGGCTCCAACCATGTCATTGCAAAGGCAAGATTTTATTTTTTTTATGACCAAGGAATATTTCACTGTAAATATATAGGTTTATCAGTCAATGGACAGATGGGATGTTTCCACAATTTGGTTATTGTAGATAATGCTGCTATAAACAAGGGGGTGCATGTATCCTTTTCAAATTAGTATTTTTGTACTCCTTGTGTAAATACCTAGTAGTGCAATTGCTGGATCATAGGGTAGTTCTATTTTTCACTTTTTGAGGAACCTCTATCCTGTTTTCCACAGTGACTGCACCAGTTTGCATTCCCACCAACAGTGCATGAGGGTTCCCCTTTCTCCACATCCTCACCAATTTGTGTTGTTCCTTGTGTTGTTGATTTTAGCCATTCTGACAGGTGTGAGGTGATATCTCATTGTAGTATTGATTTGTATTTCCCCGATGATGAGTGATATCGAGCATCTTTCTATGTGTCTCTTGTCCATATGGATGTCTTCTTTGCAAAAATGTCTATTCATGTCTTCTGCACATTTCTTAATTGAATTATTCATTGTCTGGGCGTTGAGTTTTGTAAGTTCTTTACATATTTTGGATACTGACTCTTTATCAGATATGTCATTTGCAAATATCTTCTCCCATTCTGAAGATTGCCTTTTAGTTGTGTTGATTGTTTCCTTCACAGTGCAGAAGGTTTTTATTTTGATTAAGTCCCGAGAGTTTAATTTTGCTTTTGTTTCCCTTGCTTCAGGAACTTTGTCTGTATGCTGTAAAATAGTGTTTTAATCCTTTCAGAATCCTAGGTCTCTAGCTGATGAACAAAATTCTTCTGTCCCCACCAGAATTTTGATATGACTTTTGCCAAGTAGGGCATTGCCCTTTGTTTTAAGAATATGTCCTAGCTTCTTTTTTTTGGGGGGGGGGAATTAGTATATTTTATTTTCTTAATTTTATTATATTATGTTAATCACCATACATTACATCATTAGTTTTTGATGTAGTGTTCCATGATTCATTGTTTGCATATAATACCCAGTGCTCCATTCAGTACATGCCCTCTTTAATACCCATCACCAGGTATCTTCTTTCTATTAAGATTTATTTATTTATTTTAGAGAGAGAGAGTGCATGGGGGAGAGGGAGATAGAAAATCTCAAGCAGACTCCCTGCTGAGTGCAGAGCCAGACACAGGCTCTCTCTCAGGACCCTGAGATCATTACCTGACTTGAAATCAACACTTAACCAACTGAGCCACCCAGGTGCCCTTGTCCTATCTTCTTTATATTCTCTACTAGCCATGAAAAGTTTTCCAGGATTTATTTTTGTATTTTATATTACAAAACAATAAGATCGTTTTCATTTTATACATAAAAATATAATATTTAATATAATTTTCTCCTTTAAATCATCTGCCACTTACACTACGTTCAATGCCTTCAACACTTTCTGAAAGTTTCTGCTGTCTAAAATTTCTTCATTGAACATTTATCCATTCAAACAATTCAGCAAGAACATGTAACAATTGTAAATAGAAATCCACCAAACACCAGAGCACCAAAATACATAAACTATTAGCAAATATTAAGGAAAAATTGGCAGTAACACAATAATAATTGGGGACTTTAACATCCCACTTACATCAGTGGATAGATCATCCAGACAGAAAATCAATAAGGAAGCAGTGACATAGAATGAAGCATTAGACCAGGTGGACCTAACAGATAATTGCACCTGAAGGCAGCACATTACACATTCTTTTCACATTCACATGGAACATTCTCCAGAATAGATCACGTTAGGCAACAAAACAAGTCGCAAGAAATTTAAAAAATAAAAATTATATTATACATCTTTTCCAACCACAACAGTATGAAACTAGAAATCAATCAGAACAAAAAAATCTGGGAAAACCACAAATACATAGAGACTAAATAGCATGCTACTAAACAATGAATGAGTCAACAAAGAAATCAAGGAGAAAATTAAAAAATACATGGAACACAAATGAAAATGAAAACACAATGGTCCACAATATTGGGAATGCAGCAAAATCTGTTCTAAGAGGGACATTATTAACAATACAGGCCTAAAACAAGAAGGAAGAAAAAATCTCAAATAAAGAATCTAATCTTGTACCTAAACAAGCTAGAATAAACAACAAAGCCCAAAGCCAGTAGAAGGAAGGAAATAATAAAGATGAGAACAGAAATAAATAGAGAATAAAAAAGTATTTGAACAGATCAGTGAAACCAGGAGCTGGTTCTTTCAAAAGATCAACAAAATTGATACACCTTTAGCCAGATTCATCAACAACAATAAAAAAAAAAGAGAGAGGACTCAAATAAATAAAATGAGAAGTAAACGAGGAGAAATCACAACCATTACCAAAGAAATCCTAGGATACTAAGAGAACATCATGAAAAATTATATGCCAACAAATAGGAAAAATCTAAAACAAATAAATTCCTAGAAATATGTAATATTCCAAAATCGAATCAGGAAAAAATAGAACATTTGAACAGAGCAATTATGAGCAATGGAATGGAATCATTAATCAAAAAGCTCCCAAGAATGAAAAGTCCAGGATGAGATGACTTTACAGGTGAATTTTACCAAATATATAAAGAGCTAAAACCTATTTTTTTTTCAAAGTATTCCAAAAAATATGAGGAGGGAGAGCTTCCAAATTCATTCTACAAAGCCAGCATTATGTTGATATCACAACCAGATAAAGCCTATAAAAAAAGAAATTTAAGTCTAGTCTGAGGAACATAGATGTAAAAATCCTCAAAAAATGTTGGCAAACTGAATCCAACAATACATTAAAGAAATCACCATGACCAAGTGGAATATATTCCAGGGATGCAAGGGTATTTCAATATTCACAAATCAATCAACATCATACATCACATTAAGAAGAGAAAGGATAAAAACTATATAATCACTTCAATAGATGCAAAAAAAAACATTTGGCAAAATACAACATTCATTCAAGATAAAAGACTCTCAATAAAGTAAATTTAGAGGGAACACACCTCAATAGTGTATTATGTATGTATGTTTTCCATATATGAAAAACCCACAGCTAACATCTTCCTTAGTGTGGAAAAAGTGAGAATTTTTCCACTATGATTATCAGACATTTGGTGTATGTGCTTGGCTGAGGAGCCAATGGGGCGAAGCTACCATCTGTGGGATTATGACTGAACGCCTCCACTATGATTATAAACAAGACAAAGATGTCCACTCACACTTTTACTCAACATAGTACTGGAAGTCCTGGTCACAGCAATCAGATAAGGAAAAGAAATAAAAGGCATCCAAATTAGTGAAAAAAAGAGATAAAACTGTCAGTATGTGCAAATTACATGATGCTATATACGGAAACCCAAAAGACTCCACCAAAAGGAAACCTCTAGAACTGATAAATTCAGTAAAGTCACAGAATACAAAATTAATATAAAGAAACTGCATTTCTGTACACTAATGAAGTACAAAAAAGAGAAATTGAGAAAGTAATCCTATTTACAATTGCAACAAAAAAATAGCTACATAGGAATAAGCTTACCAAAGAGGTAAAAGACCTATACTCTGAAAATTATATAACACTGATGAAATAAAATGAACGTAAGGCAAATGAAAAGATATCCTGTGCTCATGGATTGGAAGAACCAATATTAAAATGTATTTACACAAAGCAATCTACAGATTTAATTCAATCCTTAAAATTTTTTTAAAAAATAAATTTTTGAGAAATAAAGATATGGATGGTGTTTTTGAGGGAAATAAATAGTATACCAGATTTGGAGAAGAATCAAGAACAATGATCAGTGGCAAGGGGAAGCACAGATAAAAAGAGGGAACCAGCACATAAGTTCTTACCTAGAGCCCAAAGCCCCATTAGTTACATTACTTAACTTTTTATTCTATAGCCAGATTGTGCTCTTTTTCGAATGATACTGAAATTGGCTAATATATTTTTAGTTTCTTTTCGAATTTGAACATAATGTAGTCTAGGTAAGACTGAAGGTGACCGAACCCCTCCATTATCTCTTTTAGCTACCCCTCTTTGACATGTTAATGAGGTAACTATATGTAAAAACACCAGATAACCATTAGATAATTTTTAAAAATTATTTCTTAAATTTTCATATTTTTTTAAGTTTTAATTTTAATTCCAGTAGAGGTAACATATATTAGTTACAGGTGTACAATATAGTGATTCAACAATTGTATAAATTACTCAGTGCTCATTAAGATAAGTGTACTCTTTAATCATCATCACCTATTTCACCCATCTCCCCGCAAAGGCCTCCCCTCTGGTAACCATCAGTTTGTTCTTCATACTTGAGTCTGTTTCTTGGTTTGTCTTTCTGTTTTCTTTGTTTTGTTTCTTAAATTCCACATATGAGTGAAATCGTATGGTATTTGTTTTTTTCTGACTGACTTATTTCACTTACATGATACTTATTTCACTTACATGATACCTTGACATTTGTCATTGCAAATGTCAAGCTTTCATTCTTTTTTTATGGCTGACTATTATTCCATTGTATATATACCACCTCTTCTTTACCCATTGATCTATAGATGGATACTTGGGATGCTTCCATAATTTGGCTATTGTAGATAATGATACAATAAACATAAAGGTGCATATATCCTTTCAAATTCGTGTTTTTCTATTCTTGGGTAATTACCCACTAGTGTGATTACTGGATCATAGGGCACTTCTATTCTTAATTTTTTGAGGAACCTCCATATTGTTTTCAAAAATGTCTTCACCAGTTTGCATTTCTACCAACAGTGCAAGAGGGTTCCTTTTTCTCCACATCCTCTCAAACACCTGTTGTTTCATGTATTATTGGCTTTAGCCATTCTGGCAGGTGTGAGGTGATATCTCATTGTAGTTTTGATTTGCATTTTTCTGATGATGAGTAATGTTGAGCATCTTTTATATGTCTGTTGGATGTCTGGATGTCTTCTTTGGGGAAATGTTTGTTCATGTCTTTTGCCTATTTTTTACGTGGCTAGTTTGTTTTTGTGATGTTGAGTTGTATGTGTTTTGTTTTGTTTTTTTTTTTTTTGGAGTTTGTGTACTAACATTTTATGGGATATGTAATTTGCAAATATCTTCTCCCATTCAGTAGTTTGTCACTTAATTTTGTTGATTGTTTCCTTCATTGTACAGAAGCTTTTTATTTAGATGTAATCCCAATGGTTTATTTTTGTTTTATTTCTTCTGCCTTAGGAAACATATTTAGAAAAATGTTGCTATGGCCAATGTCAGAAAGATAACTGTATGTGCTCTTGTCTAAGATTTTTATGGTTTCAGGTCTCACATTTAGGTCTTTAATCTATTTTGAGTTTATTCTTGTGTATGGTGTAAGAAAGTGTTCCAGTTTCATTCTTTTGCATGTAGCTCTCCAGTTTTCCCAGGACAATTTGTTGAAGAGACTGTCTGTTTCCCATTATATGTCCTTGCCTCTTTTGTTAAAGATTAATTGACCATATAATCATGGGTTTGTTTCTGGACATTCTACCTGTTCCACTCATTTACGTGTCTATTTCTGTGCCAGTAACATAATGTATTGATAGCTATAGCTTTGTAGTATAACTTGAAATCTGGAATTGTGATACCTCCAGTTTTGTTTTTCTTTTTCAAGTTTACTTTGGCGATTCAGGATCTTTTGTGGCTCCATAAAAATTTTAGGATTATTTGTTCTAGTTCAGTGAAAAATGCTATTGATATTTTAATAGGGATTGCATTAGATATATACATTGCTTTGGCTAGTATGGACATTTTACAATATTTATCTTTCAAGTCCTGAGATTGAAATGTCTTTCCCTTTGTTTGTTTGTGTCATCTGCAATTTCTTTCATCAGTGTTCTTTAGTTTTATAAGTCTTTCATCTCCTTGACTAACTGTATTCCTAGGTATTTTACTATTTTTGGTGCAATTGTATTTTTTTATTTTTATTATTATTATGTCATGTTAATCACCATACATTACATCATTAGTTTTTGATGTAGTGTTCCATGATTCATTGTTTGTGTATAACACCCAGTGCTCCATGCAGTACGTGCCCTCTTTAATACCCATCACCAGGATAATGCATCCCCCCACCCCCTTCCCCACTAGAACCCTTTAGTTTGTTTTTCAGAGTCCATAGTCTCTCATGGTTCATCTCCCCCTCTGATTTCCCCCATTCATTTTTCCCCTCCTGCTCTCTTCTTTTTTTTCTCTGAACATATAATGTATTATTTGTTTCAGAGGTACAAGTCTGTGATTCAACAGTCTTACACAATTCACAGCACTCACCATAGCACATACCATCCCAAATGTATATCACCCAGCCACCTTACCCTCCCACCTCCCACCCCCCAGCAACCCTCAGTTTGTTTCCTGAGATTAATAAATCCTCATTCAGTGAGGTCATATGATACATGTCTTTCTCTGATTGACTTATTTCACTCAGCATAATACCCTCCAGTTCGATCCATGTCATTGCAAATGGCAAGATTTCATTCCTTTTGATGGCTGCATAATATTCCATTGTGTATATATACCACCTCTTCTTTATCCATTCATCTGTCGATGGACATCTTGGCTCTTTCCATAGTTTGGCTATTGTGGACATTGCTGCTATAATCACCGGGGTGCACATACCCCTTCGGATCCCTATATTTGTATCATTGGGGTAAATACCCAGTAGTGCAATTGCTGGATCATATGGCAGCTCTATTTTCAACTGTTTGAGGAACCTCCAATACTGCTTTCCAGAGTGGCTGCACCAGCTTGCATTCCCACCAACAGTGTAGGAGGGTTCCCCATTCTCTGCATCTCTGCCAACATCTGTCGTTTCCTGACTTGTTAATTTTAGCCATTCTGACTGGTGTGAGGTGGTATCTCATTGAGGTTTTGATTTGGATTTCCCAGATGCCGAGCGATGTTGAGCACTTTTTCATGTGTCCGTTGGCCATTTGGATGTCTTCTTTGGAAAAATGTCTGTTCATGTCTTCTGCCCATTGCTTGACTGGATCATTTGTTCTTTGGGTGTTGACTTTAAGAAGTTCTTTATAGATTTTGGATACTAGCCCTTTATCTGATATGTCATTTGCAAATATCTTCTCCCATTCTGTCGGTTGTCTTTTGGTTTTGTGGACTGTTTCTTTTGCTGTGCAAAAGCTTTTTATCTTGATGAAATCCCAATAGTTCATGTTTGCCCTTGCTTCCTTGCCTTTGGCGATGTTTCTAGGAAGAAGCTGCTGTGGCTGAGGTCGAAGAGGTTGCTGCCTGTGTTCTCCTTTAGGATTTTGATGGACTCCTGTCTCATGTTTAGGTCTTTCAACCATTTGGAGTCTATTTTTGTGTGTGGTGTAAGGAAATGGTCCAGTTTCATTCTTCTGCATGTGGCTGTCCAATTTTCCCAACACCATTTGTTGAAGAGACTGTCTTTTTCATTGGACATTCTTTCTTGCTTTGTCGAAGATGAGTTGACCATAGAGTTGAGGGTCCATTTCTGGGCTCTCGATTCTGTTCCATTGATCTATGTGTCTGTTTTTTTGCTAGTACCATACTATCTTGATGATGACAGCTTTGTAATAGAGCTTGATGTCTGGAATTGTGGTGCCACCAGCTTTGCTTTTCTTTTTCAACATTCCTCTGGCTACTCGGGGTCTTTTCTCGTTCCATACAAATTTTAGGATTATTTGTCCCATTTCTTTGAAAAAAGTGGATGGTATTATGATGGGGATTGCATTGAATGTGTAGATTGCTCTAGGTAGCATTGACATCTTCACAATATTTGTTCTTCCAATCCATGAGCATGGAACGTTTTTCCATTTCTTTGTGACTTCTCAAAGAAATTGAGGTTCTTTCATGAGTATTTTATAGTTTTCTGAGTACAGATTCTTTGCCTGTTTGGTTAGATTGATTCCTAGTTATCTTACGGTTTTGGGTGCAATTGTAAATGGAATCCACTCCTTAATTTCTCTTTCTTCTGTCTTGCTGTTGGTGTATAGGAATACCACTGATTTCTGTGCATTGATTTTATATCCTGCTACTTTACTGAATTCCTGTATGAGTTCTACCAGTTTTGACGTGGAGTCTTTTGGGTTTTCCACATAAAGTATCATATCATCTGTAAAGAGGGAGAGTTTGGCTTCTTCTTTGCCAATTTGGATGCCTTTGATTTCTTTTTGTTGTTTGATTGCTGTAGCTAGGACTTCTAATACTATGTTGAATAGCTGTGGTGATAGTGGACATCTCTGCCGTGTTCCTGACCCTAGGGGAAAAGCTCTCAGTTTTTCCCCATTGAGAATGATATTTGCTGTGGGTTTTTCATAGATGGTTTTTATGCTATTGAGGTATGTACCCTCTATCCCTATACTCTGAAGAGTTTTGATCAAGAAAGGATGCTGTCCTTTGTCAACTGCTTTTTCTGCATCTATTGAGAGGATAATATGGTTCTTATTCTTTCTTTTATTAACGTATTGTATCAAATTAATTATTTGTGGATGTTGAACCAACCTTGCAGCCCACGGATAAATCCCACTTTGTTGTGGTGAATAATCCTTTTAATGTACTGTTGGATGCTATTGGCTAGTATTTTGGTGAGAATTTTTGCATCCATGTTCATCAAGGATATTGGTCTGTAAGTCTCCTTTTTGATGGGGTGTTTGTCTGGTTTTGGGACCAAGGTAATGGTGGCCTCATAAAAGGAGTTTGGAAGTTTTCCTTCCATTTCAATTTTTTGGAACAGTTTCAGAAGAATAGGTAGATGTTTGGTAGAATTCCCCTGGGAAGCCATCTGGCCCTGGGCTCTTGTTTGCTGGGAGATTTTTGATGACTGCTTCAATTTCCTTAGTGGTTATAGGTCTGTTCAGGTTTTCTATTTCTTCCTGGTTCAGTTTTGGTAGTTTATACAACTTTAGGAATGCATTCGTTTCTTCCAGATTATCTCATTTGCTGGCATAGAGTTGCTCATAGTATGTTCTTATAATTGTTTGTATGTCTTTGGTGTTGGTTGTGATCTCTCCTCTTTCATTCATGATTTTAGTTATTTGGGTCATTTCTCCTTTCTTTTTGATAAGTCTGGCCAGGAGTTTATCAATCTTGTTAATTGTTTCAAAGAACCAGCTCCTAGTTTCGTTGATCTGTTCTACTGTTCTTTTGGTTTCTAGTTCATTGATTTCTGCTCTGAGCTTTATTATTTCTCTTCTCCTGCTGGGTTTAGGCTTTATTTGCTGTAGCTTTCTCCAGCTCCTTTAGGTGTAGGGTTAGGTTGTGTATTTGAGACCTTTCTTGTTTCTTGAGAAAAGCTTGTATTGCTATATACTCTCCTCTTAGGACTGCCTTTGCTGCATCCCAAAGATTTTGAACAGTTGTATTTTCATTTTCATTGGTTTCTGTTATTTTTTTTTAAATTCTTCTTTAATTTCCTGGTTGACCCATTCATTCTTTAGTAGGATGCTCTTTAGCTTCCATGTATTTGAGTTCTTTCCGACTTTCCTCTTGTGATTGAGTTCTAGTTTCAAAGCATTGTGGCCTGAAAATATACAAGGAATGATCCCAATCTTTTGGTACCAGTTGAGACCCGATTTGTGACCTAGGATGTGATCTATTCTGGAGAATGTTCCATGGGCACTAGAGAAAAATGTGTATTCTGTTGCTTTGGGATGGAATGTTCTGAATATATCTGTGAAGTCCATTTGGTCCAGTGTGTCATTTAAAGCCTTTATTTCGTTTTTGATCTTTTGCTTAGATGATCTGTCCATTTCAGTCAGGGGAGTGTTAAAGTCCCCCACTATTCTTGTATTGTTGTCAATGTGTTTCTTTGCTTTTGTTATTAATTGCCTTATATAATTGGCTGCTCCCATGTTAGGGGCATAGATATTTACAATTGTTAGATCTTCTTGTTGGACAGACCCTTTAAGTAAGATATAGTGTCCTTCCTCATCTCTTATTACAGTCTTTGGTTTAAAATCTAATTTGTCTGATATAAGGATTGCCACCGCAGCTTTCTTCTGGTGTCCATTAGCATGGTAAGTGGTTTTCCACCTCTTCACTTTTAATCTGGGGGTGTCTTTCGGTCTAAAATGAGTCTCTTGCAGACAGCATATTGATGGGTCTTATTTTTTTATCCAATCTGATAGCCTGTGTCTTTTGATTGGGGCATTTAGCCCATTTACATTCAGGGTAACTATTGAAAGATATGAATTTAGTGCCATTGTATTGCCTGTAAGGTGACTCTTACTGTATATTGTCTGTGTTCCTTTCTGGTCGATGTTGCTTTTAGGCTCTCTCTTTGCTTAGAGGACCCCTTTCAATATTTCTTGGAGGGCTGGTTTTGTGTTTGCAAATTCCTTTAGTTTTTGTTTTTCCTGGAAGCTTTTTCTCTCTCCTTCTGTTTTCCATGACAGCCTAGCTGCATATAGTATTCTTGGCTGCATATTTTTCTCATTTAGTTCTCTGAACATATCATGCCAGTCCTTCCTGGCCTGCCAGGTCTCTGTGGATAGGTCTGCTGCCAATCTAATGTTTCTACCATTGTAGGTTACAGATATCTTCTCCCAAACTGCTTTCAGGATTTTCTCTTTGTCTCTGAGACTCGTAAGTTTTGCTATTAGATGTCAGGGTGTTGACCTATTTTTATTGTTTTTGAGGGGCTTTCTCTGTGCCTCCTGGATTTTGATGCCTGTTTCCTTCCCCACATTAAGGAAGTTCTCTGCTATAATTTGCTCCAATATACCTTCTGCCCCTCTCTCTCTTTCTTCTTCTTCTGGGATCTCTAATATTCTAATGTTGTTTCGTCTTATGGTATCACTTATCTCTCCAATTCTGTCCTTATGATCCAGTAGTCGTTTATCTCTCTTTTTCTCAGCTTCTTTATTTTCCATGATTTGGTCTTCTATATCACTAATTCTCTCTTCTACCTCATTTATCCTAGCAGTTAGAGCCTCCATTTTTATTGCACCTCATTAATGCCGTTTTTGATTTCGATTGGTTATATTTTAGTTCTTTTATTTCTCCAGATAGGGTTTCTCTAATATCTTCCATGCTTTTTTCAAGCCCAGCTAGTATCTTTAAAATCATCATTCTGAACTCTATTTCGGACGTCTTACTAATGTCCCTATTGATTAGGTCTCTGGCAATCAGTACTGCCTCTTGATCTTTTTTGGGGGGATGAGTTTTTCCGTCTTGTCATTTTGTCTAAAGGAGAATAGATGAATGAGAGAACAAAATGCTAACAGTGTAACACGACCCCAGAAAAATATACACTAAACAAATCAGAAGAGACCTGAAACTGGGGGAAAAGAAAGGGAAAGAAAGAAAAAAGAAAAAGATAAAAACAAACAAACAAACAAACAAAACAGAATATGATCAAATATGATCAGGTTGGTGCGTAGATCAGTGCCACACACTAGAATTTGGGCGTATCTTGGTCTGTTAGAAGAAAGTACCTCCCAAATTTTTAAAGAAAGAAAAACATATATGTACAAAAATAAGGGTAAATACGATGAAGGGATGGACTATGAATGTGAAGATGAAAATTATAAAAGATTTTATAAAAGGAATTTATAAGATAAGAAGTTGGTTGAAAAGAGGAAGGATTTTTTTAAAAAAGGAGAGGATGTGATCATGCAGGAGACTAGAACAAAGCCATACACTAGAGATTTAGGGTATATTTTGATCTGTTAGAAGAAACACTATCCCAAAATTTTAAAGAGAGAACAACTTATATATACATATACCAAAAATAAGTTTAACTAGGGATAGAATATGACTTTAAAAAGGAAAAATAAAAAAGATTTTTTTAAAAAGGGATTGATAAGATGTTGGTTGAAAAAGGGTAAAAGAAAAATTCAAAAAAAGGAAAAAAGAAGAAGAAAGTTAAAAAAATTAACTTTGAAATTCTAAAGAATCATGGGAAAAAAGCCATGAATTCTATGTGCAGTATTCCCCTAGCGCTGGAGTTCTGTCATTCTCATTGATCAGTGAACTTGGTCTTGGCTGGTTGTTCTTGCTGATCTGGGGGAGGAGCCTGTTGCCATGATTCCCAGATGTCTTTGCCTGAGGTGGAATTGCCCTGCCTTTGCCAGTCAGGGCTACGTAATCTGCTGGGGTTTGCTCTCAGGAGCTTTTGTTCCCTACAAGCTTTCCATACAACTTTGGAGGATGAGAGTGAAAATGGTGGCCTCCCAATCTCTGCCCTGGAGGAGCTGAGAACTTGGGGGTCCACTCCTCAGTGAGCCCCCAGAGAAAAGCAGTCAGTCACTCCCATCTCCCTGGTCTCCGGCCGCACTCCATGCTCACCCATCTGTGACTGAACGTTTCTATCTCTGGCACACGACCCCATGTAGAGTCTCCAAACCCAGTCGATTCCTGCGGTGTACTCCCACGCTGCTACTCCCAGTGGAGGAAAGGGAGTCTCCCCGGATCTGCTGCTTGTTGGGTCCTCTCTGGAAGAGCAGTGTCTTAACTGTGCCTCGGATCATGGTTTATGACAACCCTGAGCTGAGAGCCCACTCCTGGGCTCTGTCTCTGCAGCCGGCTTCCCTGCTCCAATACCTGGGAGCTCTGCTGCACTCAAGCACCCCCGGTCTTCCTGTGACCCCGAGGGTCCTGAGACCACACTGTCCCAGCGAGAGTTCCTCCCCCCACTTAGCCACTGGAGCGATGTCCCTCAGCGGAGCAGACTTCTAAAATTTCTGATTTTGTGCTCCGTGGCTCTATCATTTGCCAGAAGTGGCAGATGGAGGCCCCCTCCCCCGTCCTCTATCCTTCCGAATATCACCTCGGATTCACTTCTCTGCTCATCCTACCTTCCAGAAAGTGGTTGCTTTTCTGTTCAGAGAGTTGCTGCTAGTCTTTTCCTCAATCTCCTATTGAGTTCGTAGGTGTTTAGAATGGTTTGATCCCTATCCAGCTGAATTCCTGGGACCAGACTAAATCCAGGTCTCCTACTCCTCTGCCTTCTTGCTCCTCCCCTGCAAGGTGGTGAAATGTTCTTAATGCAAAGGCATTAAATGATAAGGTTTCAAGAGTCCTTTGGCTTTCGTGATTGCAAAATGCCACCATCCAAATTAACATGACATGTTTGTGTGCCTCTGAAAAAAGTGTTTCTGTGGAAGATGCCATATTTAGGGAACAAGATTCAGTGATGGAAGTGAGGGCCTAGATAAGAAGACAGATCTGGTACTCTAAGAGCCCACTAAAGAAACTTTTCTAAGGAAAAAAAATGTAGCTCCTTTGGGTCCTGAAACTGACCAAATTTTTTAAAATCAATTTTGATTCAAAATTTAATTACTGATGCACATTATAATAGCACCACCTTGTGGAATATAGTAAAAATTCATGCATGTGTTTAGGTGGCGGCTCAGTCAGTGGTTCTCAAAGTGTTGTCCGTTGCTTGGGGGTACCTGAGACACATTCAGGGATCCATAGAGCCAAAACTATTTTTATAGTAATACCCAGATACCATTTGCCTTTTTCATTGTGTTGGCATTTGCACTGATGGTGCAAAAGAAATATGGGTAAAACTATAAACACCTTAGCATGAATCATGAAAATGCTTCAAAAATTATATTATTTGTCCTTGTATTCTTCACTGCCATGAATATGAAGGATAAAAAAAGCTGGTTTACTTAAGAGCATTCTTATGAAGTAGCAAAATAAAATAATTTAAGATGAAACCATAGAAACTCATGGCATAAGAATTCACTTTGTTGTCAATTTTCCTTGCAAAAAAATACCTCCAAGAACTAAGGAATCTCTGACAGTAGCAGAGACTTGTGAGCATTGCAGAGAAGAAAGTTGGGTTTTAGTCCTCACTCCTGCACTCATCAGCTTTAAGTTTCAGTTTTCTCAACTTATCTAAAAGGGAGATATTCCTAGGAGTTGCTGCAATGAGAAATTGTGAAGATTAAAAACTGGCAATTGTTGGCTCTTCTAGTTGTCCTTTCTTTCTCCCACTGTCAAGAGTTAATCAAAGCATTTAATCTTCACCAAAACTCTATGAAGTTGATTTTTTTGTTTTTATTTAAATTCCAGTTAGTTAACATACAGTGCAATATTAGTTTCAGGTGTACAATATAGTGATTCAAAACCCATAAAACATCCCATGCTCTTCACAACAATTGCACTCCTGAATCCCCATGACCTATTTAACACATGCCCCAACCCACCTCCCCTCTGATAACCATCAGTTTGTTCTTTAAAGTTGAGTCGCTTTCTTGATTTGCATCTCTTTTCCCCCCTGTGTTCATTTGTTTTGTTTCTTAAATTCCACACATGAGTGAAATCATACGGTATTTGTCTTTCTCTGACTGACTTATTTCACTTAACATAATACTCTTTGGCTCCATCCATGTCATTGCAAAGGCAAGATTTTATTTTTTTTTTTTATGACCAAGGAATATTTCACTGTAAATATATAGGTTTATCAGTCAATGGACAGATGGGATGTTTCCACAATTTGGCTATTGTAGATAATGCTGCTATAAACAAGGGGGTGCATGTATCCTTTCGAATTAGTATTGTTGTACTCCTTGTGTAAATACCTAGTAGTGCAATTGCTGGATCATAAGGTAGTTCTATTTTTCACTTTTTGAGGAACCTCTATCCTGTTTTCCACAGTGACTGCACCAGTTTGCATTCTCACCAACAGTGCATGAGGGTTCCCCTTTCTCCACATCCTCACCAATTCGTGTTGTTTCTTGTGTTGTTGATTTTAGTCATTCTGACAGGTGTGAGGTGATATCTCATTGTAGTATTGATTTGTATTTCCCTGATGATGAGTGATATCGAGCATCTTTCCATGTGTCTCTTGTCCATATGGATGTCTTCTTTGCAAAAATGTCTATTCATGTCTTCTGCCCATTTCTTAATTGGATTATTCATTGTCTGGGTGTTGAGTTTTGTAAGTTCTTTATATATTCTCCCATTCTGAAGATTGCCTTTTAGTTGTGTTGATTGTTTCCTTCACAGTGCAGAAGTTTTTTATTTTGATGAAGTCTCAAGAGTTTAATTTTGCTTTTGTTTCGCTTGTCTCAGTAGACATCTAGAAATGGCCGATGTCAAAAAGTTTACTGCCTTTGCTTTCCTCTAGGACTTTCATGGTTTCAGTTCTCATATTAAGGTTTTCATCCATTTTGAATTTATTTTTGTGTATGGTGTAAGAAAGTGATCCAGTTTCATTCTTTTGCATGGTGCTGTAGAGTTTTCAAGCACCATTTGTTGAGGAGACCATCTTTTTCCTGTTGAATATTCTTCCCTGCTGTATTGAAGATTAGTTCACCATATAGTTGGGGTTCATTTCTGGGATTATCTATTTTATTCTATTGATCTATGTCTCTGTTTTTGTGCCAGTACCATACTGTTTTGATCACATTTGTAATATAACTTGAAGTCTGAAATTCTGAAACCTTGCTTTTCTTTTTCAAGGTTACTTTGGTTATTTGGGGTCTTTTGTGGTTCCATAAAGTTTTTAGCATAGTTTGTTCTAGGTCCATGAAAAACGCTGGTGGTATTTTGATAGGGATTGCATTAAATGAATAGATTGCTTTGGGTGGTGTAGACATTTTAGCAATATTTATTCTTCTGACCCTTTAGTATAGAATGTCTTTCCATTTCTTTTTGTCATCTTCAATTTCTTTCATCAGCGTTTTACAGTTTTTAGATTACAGGTTTTTCACCTCTTTGGCTATATTTATTCTTAGGTATCTTATTGGATTGGATGCAATTGTAAACAGGATTGATTCCTTGATTTCTTTCTGCTGCGTCATTATTTATGCATAGAAATGCAACAGATTTCTGTACATTAATTTTGTATATTGCAACATTACTGAATTCAGATTTCAGATCTAGGCAACTTTTTTTGTAGAGTCTTTCAGATTTTCTATACAGAGTATCATATCATATGCAAACAAAGTTTAACTTCTTCTTTGCCGATTTGGATACCTTTTATTTATTTGTGTTGTCTGATTGCTGTGGCTAGGACTTCCAGTCCTATGTTAAATAACAGGGAAGAGTGGACATCCTTGCCTTGTTCCTGACCATAGAGGAAAAACTCTCAGTTTTTCCTCATTAAGGATGATGTTACCTGTGTTTTTTTTTTCATATATAGCCTTGATATGTTAAGGTATGTTCCCCCTAAACCTACTTTGATGAGGGTTTTTAACATGAATGGATGTTGTACTTTATCCAATGCTTTTTCTCCATCTATTGAGTGTCATATGTTTCTTATCCTCTCTTTTATTAATGTGGTGTATCATGTTGATTGCTTTGGGAATATTGAACCACTTTGCAGCCCAGGAATAAATTCCACTTGATTGTGTGAATGATTCTTTTAATGTACTGTTGGATTTGATTTGCTAGTTTTGTTTTGTTTTGTTTTGTTTTGTTTTAGATTTTTTGCATCCATGCTCATCAGGATATTGGCCTTTTTTATTGGAGTCTATCTGGTTTTGTTATCAGGATAATGATGGCTTCATAGAATGAATTTGGAAGTTTTCCTTTCTTTTCTATTTTTTGAAATAGTTTGAAAAGAATAGGTATTAACTCTTCTTTAAATGTTTGGTAGAATTCCCTTGTGAAGCCATTTGGCCCTGCACTTCTGTTTTCTGGGAACGTTTGATTACTGATTCAATTTCTTTGCTGGTTATCAGCCTGTTCAAATTTTCTATTTGTCCTGTTTCAGTGTGGGTAGTTTATATGTCCTGGAAATATCCATTTCTTCCAAGTTGTCCAGTTTGTTGGCGTATAGTTTTTCATAATATTATCTTATAATTCTTTGTATTTTTGTGGTGTTGATTGTTATTTATCTTCTTTCATTTGTGATCTTATTTATTTGTACCCTTTCTCTTTTCTTTTTGATAGATCTGGCTAGGGGTTTATCAACTTTATTTTATTTTTTTATTATGTTCAGTTAGCCACTGTATAGTACATCATTAGTTTTTGATGTAGGGTTCAATGATTCATTAGTTATGTCTAACACCCAGCGCTCATCACAACACATGCCCTCCTTAATACCCATCACCCTCTGCCCACCCCCTGCCCTCTGAAACCCTCACTTTGTTTCCCGGGTTCTATAGTACCTCATGGTTTGTCTCACTCTCTGATTTCTCCCCTTTCAGATTTCCCTCCCTTCCCCTATGATCCTCCATGCTATTGTTTATGTTCCACATATGAGTGAAACCATATGATAACTGTCTTTCTCTGTTTGACTTACTTCACACAGCATAATCCCTTCCAGTTTCATCCATGTCCATGCAAATGATGGGTATTCATCCTTTCTGATGGCTGAATATTATTCCATTGTATATATGTACCACATATTTGTCCATTCATCTGTTGAAGGGCATTTCAGCTCCTTCCACAGTTTGGCTATTGAGGACATTGCTGCTCTGAACATTTTGGTGCATGTTCCCCATCTTTTCACTACATCTGTACCTTTGGGGTAAATACCTAGTAGGGCAATTGCTGGGTCATAGGATAGCTCTATTTTTAACATCTTGAGGAACCTCCATACTGTTTTCCAGAGTAGGTGTACCAGATTGCATTCCCACCAACAGTGTGAGACGGTTCCCCTTTCTCCACATCCTCACCAACATTTGCTGTTTCCTGTTTTTTTTTTTAATTTTTGCCTTTCTAATTGGTGAAAGGTGGTATCTCATTGTGGTTTTGATTTGTTTTTCCCTGATGGCTAGTGATGTTGAGCATTTTTTCATGTGTCTGTTAGCCATTAGTAAGTCTTCCTTAGAGAAGTGTCTGTTCATGTCTTCTGCCCATTTTTTGACTGGGCTATTTTTTTTTTTTTTTTTTTTTGGAGTGTTGAGTTTGAGAAGTTCTTTATATATCTTGGGTATCAGCCCTTTATTTGTAATGTCATTTGCAAATATCTTCTCCCATTCCGTGGGTTGCCTCTTGGTTTCTATACACAAACAATGTAACTGTAGAAAGAGAAATTAAGAAATCGATCCCATTCACAATAGCAACAAAAACCATAAGATACCTAGGAATAAACCTAACCAAAGAGGTAAAGGATTTGTACTCTAGAAACTACAGGATACTTATGAAAGAAATTGAGGAAGACACAAAAAGATGGAAAAACATTCCATGCGGGTACCTGGGTGGCTCAGATGGTTAAGCATCTGCCTTCAGCTCAGGTCATGATCCCAGAGTCCTGGGATCAAGTCCCGCATCAGGCTCCCTGCTCCTTGGGAGCCTGCTTCTCCCTCTGCCTCGCTCTCTCTCTCTCTCTTTCATGAATAAATAAATAAAATCTTTAAAAAAAATCCATGCTCATGGACTGGAAGAATAAACATTACTTAAGTGTCTATCTTGCCCATAGCAATTTACACTTTCAATGCATCCCTATTAAAATACCATTGGCATTTTTCAAAGAGCTGGAACAAACAATCCTAAAATGTGTATGGAACCAGAAAAGACCCCAAATCGCCAAGGGAATGATGAAAAAGAAAAACAAAGTTGGGGGCATCACGTTGCCTGACTTTAAGCTATATTACAAAGCTGTGATCACCAAGACAGCATGGTATTGGCACAAAAACAGACACATAGGCCAGTGGAACAGAATAGAGAACCCAGATATGGACCCTCAACTCTATGGTCAACTATCTTTGACAAAGCAAGAAAAAATATCCAATGGAAAAAAGACAGTCACTTCAATAAGCAGTACTGGGAAAATTGGAGAC
This sequence comes from Eumetopias jubatus, assembly GCF_037043125.1. Lineage (NCBI taxonomy): Eukaryota > Metazoa > Chordata > Mammalia > Carnivora > Otariidae > Eumetopias > Eumetopias jubatus. Next base: position 64,276,359 of record NW_028274817.1, read on the forward strand.
CTACATATAGAAGAATGAAACTGGACCATTCCCTTACACCATACACAAAGATATACTCAAAATGGATGAAAGACCTCAATGTGAGACAGGAATCCATCAAAATTGTAGAGGAGAACATAGACAATAATCTCTTCAACATCAGCCACAGTAACTTCTTTCAAGACACGTCTCTAAAGGCAAGGGAAACAGAAGCAAAAATGAACTTTTGGGACTTCATCAAGATAAAAATCCTCTGCACAACAAAGGAAACAATCAGAAAACTAAGAGGCAACCCATGGAATGGGAGAAGATACTTGCAATTTTATTAATTTTTTCAAGGAAACTGCTCTTGGTTTCATTGATTAGTTCTACTTTTTTTAAATTTCTATGTGATTTATTTCTGCTGTAATATGTATTATTCTTTTCCTTCTGCTAGCTTTAGGCTTCATTTGTTTGTTTGTTTTTTTCTAGCTCTTTTATGTGTAAGATTAGGTTTTATATTTGAGATTTTTCCTTGCTTCTTAAAGTAGGCCTGTATTGCTATATACTTCCCTCTTAGAACTGCTTTTGCTTCATCCCAAAGGTTTTGGACCACTGTGTTTTCATTTTTATTTATTTCCATCTAGTTTTTAATTTCGTCTTTGATTTCATCATTGACCCACTCATCCTTTGGTAGCATGTTGTTCACCTTCATGTATTTGTGGTTTTTCCAAATTTGTTCTTGTAGGTGATTTCTAGTTTCATATTGTTGTGGTCAGAAATGTGCATACTTTGATTTCAATATTTTTGTATTTGTTGAGACCTGATGTGACCTAATATGTGAATTATTCTGGAGAATGTTCCATGTGCACTTGAAAAGAATGTGTATTCTACTGGTTTAGGTTGTAATGTTCTAAATATATGTGTTAAGTCCATCTGTTCCAATGTGTCATTCAAAGCCATTATTTCCTTGTTTATTTTCTGCTTTAGGAAATCTGTCCATTGATGTAAGTAGGGTGTTAAAATTCCCTATGCTTATTTTATTATTATCAGTGAGTTCTTTTTTGTTCACTATTGTTTTATGTATTTGTGGGCTCCCATCTTGGGTGCATAAATATTTACAATTGTTACATCTTGTTTGGTTGTCCTCTTTATTATGGTATAGTTCCCTTCTTTGTGTCTTGTTACAGTTTTTGTTTTAAAGTCCATTTAGTAACATATATATATATATATATAGATATATATATATATACTCCAGCTTTACTTTGACATCCACTTGTTTGATAAATGTTTCGCCATCCCCTCACTTTCATTCTGCATGTGCCTTTATTTAGGTCTAAAATGAGTCTCTTGTAGGCAGTATATAGATGGGTCTTATTTTTTTATCCATTCTGACACCCTATGTCTTTTGATTGGAGCATTTAGTCCATTTACATTTAAAGTAATTATTGATAGATATGTATTTATTACTATTTAATTACTGGGTTTTGTCATTGTTTCTGGAGATTTCTCTGATTCTTTCTTGTTTTTGTAACTTTTGGTCTCTCTTTTGCACTCAGTGAGTCCCCTTTAATATTTCTTACAGGGCTGGCTTAGGGGCCATGAACTCCTTTGGCTTTTCTTTGTCTGGGACACTCTATCTCTCCTTCTGTTCTGAATGATAGCCTTGCTGGATAGAGGATTCTTGCCTGCAGATTGTTCCTATCAGAACATTGAATATATCATGCCACACCCTTCTGACTTGCCAAGTTTCTGTTGAGAAATCTCCAGCTAGCCTTATGGGATTTCCCTTGTAAGTTAAGGACTTCTTTTGTCTTGCTGCCTTTAGGATTTTTTTTTCTTTATCATTATATATTGCAAATTTAATTACAATGTGTCTTGGTGTTGGTCTTCTTTTGTTGATTTTTAATTGGAGTTCTCTGTGCCTCCTGGATCTGGATGTCTGTTTTCTTCCCCAGATTAAGACAGTTTTCAGCTTTTATTTCCCCAAATAAATTTTCTTCCCACTTTTCTCTCTTTTCTCCTTCTGGGATTCCTACAATATGAATATTATTACTTTTGAGGGAGTCATGAGTTCCTGAAGCCTATTCTCATGTTTGATAATTCTTTCTGTCTTTTGTTCAGCTTCATTGTTTTCCATTCTTTTGTCTTCTCTATCACTAATTCATTCCTCTTCTTCCATCCTGCTGTTTATTGCATCAAGCCTGTTTCCAATCTTACTTATTACTTTCCTCATTTCTGATTCATTGTTTTTTAACTCTTTTATTTCTGTGTTAATTGTCCCCCTGATGCCTTCTATTCTTTTCTCAAGCCCAATGAATATCTTTATGATTGTTGTTTTAAATTCTCCATCAGGCATGTTACTTATATCTGTTTCACTTAGATCTCTGGCCATGGCTTTAGCTTATTCTTTCATTTAGGATAAATTCCTCCCTCTTGACATTTTTGTCTAAGATCTGCTTTCTCTGTGTTAGAAAAACCTATTATGTTTCCTCCTCCTGAAAATAAAGTCCTTATGAAAAAGAGGTCATGTAGTGTGTAGGTCAAGGCACTTGCTTCAGGGATATTCTCTGGTTTGTGCTTCATGTGTTCTGCTGTTCTGCTTTGGTTGCTCTATCCTTGAGGCCAGTGGTCTTCAAAGGCTCTTTTTTTGCTGTGGGCAGCAAAAAAGTGTGTATTGAACCCTCACCTTATAACACTCAACAAAAATTAGGCATGGATTAATGGCTTAGAAGTAAGACCAAAAACTGTAAATTTCTAGATGAAAATGTCAGGAAAATCTCCCTCATCTTTGAACAACCTTTTTTTAGATATATGTGGTGAGAAAACAGGTATTTTGAGTTCCCACCAAGGCATTTTCAATATAACAACCTTGTTCACACTGAATATAGACATTTAGATAAGGAACTGATGTTAGGATTCCTGTTACAAGTTCCGACTTTGCTTGCTTGGTTGCATTTTAAAATAACCTCTTGGAGATGTGCCATAAATAGTGACATCTTCCCCAACCAGGTTATAAGTAATAGCTTATTGATGCCCTGCTATCTCCTGCTCATTTGTGACCAGGGATGGAAAACTGTCCTTTTCCCCAGCTCATTTCACTCCCTGTTTCTGGGATCTGTCATGAATAAATCATATAACTTTATTTCCTTTGTGTGAGCATATTAAAACTGTTTTCAATCAAAATGACCCCAGTGTTTTATTGCCCTAAAATGGGAGCTTGGATACTAAAGAACTTACCTGCTGACACTGTGTAAATAGTTTATGCCTCCTCATTCAGCAGGCCACTGTCTGTATATTCTTAATTTAATGCATGAACCACAGGTCCCCTGACACAATAGAACATCAAATACACAAGCAACCAAAGCAAAATTAAGTGGGACAACACGAAATTAAAATATTTCTGCATAGCAAAAGAAAAAAAATCAATAAAATGAATAGCCAAATTACAGAATAAGAGAAAATGCTGATAAACTATCTATCTGATAAAAGGTTGATATCCAAAGTACATATGGAGCTCATACAACTCAGTATCAAAAAAAACCCAAATGATATAACTTAAAAATGAGTAGATGACTTGATTAAACAATTTTCCCAAGAAGATATACAAATGGCTTATAAGTACTAAAAAAGGTGTTCAATATCAGCAATCATCAACAAAATGCAAATCAAAACCATATTGAGATATCATCTCATACCTGGTAGAATGGCTATAATCAAAAAAAAAAAGAAAGAAAGAATAAATTCTGGAAACAGTATGGAGAAAAAGGAAAGTTTGTGCACTGTTCTTGGCTATGTAAATTGGTACAACCACTTTAAATACAGTATAAAATTTCCCCAAAAATCTTAAAATAAAACTACAGTATGCTTCAGCAATCTCACTTTTGGGTGTATATACAAAGGAAATGGAATCACTGTCTCTAAGAGATGTCTGCACTCTCATGTTCATACAAAAAGATAAACTCAAAATGGATGAAAGACCTCAATGTGAGACAGGAATCCATCAAAATCTTAGAGGAGAAAACATGCAGCAACCTCTTTGACCTCAGCACAGCGACTTTTTCCAAGACACGTCTCTAAAGGCTAGGGAAACAAAAGCAAAAATGAACTGTTGGGACTTCATGAATATAAAAAGCTTATACACAGCAAAAGAAATAGTCAACAAAACTAAAATGCAACCTATGGAATGGGAGAAGATATTTGTAAATGACATCAGATAAAGGCATAGTATCCAAGATCTATAAAGAACTTCTCAAATTCAACACCCCAAAAAACAAATAAGCCAGTCAAAAAATGGGCAGAAGATATGAACAGACATTTCTCCAAGGAAGACATACAAATGGCTAACAGACACATGAAAAAATGTTCAACATCACTAGCCATCAGGGAAATACAAATCAAAACCACAATGAGATACCACCTTTCACCAATTAGAATGGCAAAAATTAACAAAACAGGAAACAGCAAATGTTAGCAAGGATGTGGAAAAAGGGGAACCCTTTGGTGGGAATGCAAGCAGGAACACCTACTCTGGAAAACAGTATGGAGGTTCCTCAAGATGTTAAAAATAGAGCTATCTTACAACCCAGCAATTCCACTACTAGGTATTTACCCCAAAGATACAGATGTAGTGAAAAGAAGGGGCACATGCACCCGAATGTTCAGAGCAGCAATGTCCACAATAACCAAACTGGAAAGAACCAAAATGTCCTTCAACAGATGAATGGATAAAGATGTGGTTCATATATACAATGGAATATTACTCAGCCATCAGAAAGGATGAATGCCCAACTTTTGCAATAACATGAATGGGACTGGAGGAGATTATGCTAAGTGAAATAAGTCAATCAGAGAAAAACAATTATCATATAGTTTCACTCATATGTGAAATATAAGAAACAGTACAGAGGATCATATGGGAAGGCAAGGAAAACTGAATGGGAAGAAATCAGAGAGGGAGACAAACCATGAGAGACTCTTAACTCGGAAACAAACTGAGGGTTGCTGGAGGGGAGGTTGGTTGGGGGATGGAGTAACTGGGTGATGGGCATTAAGGAGGGCACGTTGTGTGATGAACACTGGGTGTTTTACACAACTGATGAATTATTGAACGCTACATCTGAAACTAATAATGAACTGTATGTTGGCTAATTGAGTTCAAATAAAAAAAATCAAGCCTGCATATCTCTGTTCCCCACGCAGCAAAAATGCCTGGAGAAGGATTCCAGTTTGGTACTCTGAACCCCAGGCTTCCAGGTCTAGCCCACCTTGGGCTCCTCACAATTTCTCTGGCCTCATATTCATCATCTCAATACAACGATTTGATCTACTTACGTTACATATTATTGTAAGCGACCAATATATCATAGAAAACATTTTGAGGAGGTTAAAAACTCCACATCAATACAAATTAGTATTTCTTCCATTGGTTGACATTGAATACTGGTATGTTACACACCACCAGGTCCTTAAATGTGAGTTCATTGATGGATTAATATTTTTTAAGTATAAACTGTTTGTAACTTTGGCGAATGAGTGTGGTATGTTGCCACCATTGAGTTCTCTCACCTGTGGCTCATCCTGCCTAAACTTCATCCAGTGGGACCCTGCACTTGCTTTGGTCCAACATTAGAGCGATAAGCTAGTGTGACCATTAGATGGCACTAGTTACCAGGTGAGCCTTAGGTCCCTTCAGAAATTGATCATTTTCCCTAAGGAGCTTCTTCAGGTTTGTTTGTTTTTTAACTTAAAAAAATCATTATTATAAAGGTCACTGTGAATATATATCAAACAGTATAAGAAATAAAAAGAAAATCTCAAAAGAAAACAACAATAAAAGCCATATATGAAAAACCCACAGCTAACATCATCTTTTATGGGGAAAAAGTAAGAGGTTGTCCCCTAAGGTCAGGAACAAGCAAGGATGTCCATTCTCACCACTTTTATTCAACATAGTACTGGAAATCCTAGCCACAGCAATCAGGGAAAAAAAAAAGAAATACAAGGCATCCAAATCAGCAAGGAAGAAATTAAACTTTCACTATTTGCAGATGACATGATGTGGCATATAGAAAACCCAAAAGACTCACCAAAAAACTGCTAGAACTGATAAACAAATTCAACAAAGCAGCAGGATACAAAATCAATGTACAGAAATCCGTGGCATTTCTATACACCAAAAATAAAGCAGCAGAATGAGAAATTAAGAAAACAATCTCATTTACAATTGCACCCAAAATAATAAGATGTCTAGGAATAAAACTAACCAAAAGGTGAAAAACCTGTAATATGAAAACAATGAAACACTGATGAAAGATATTGAAGAGGACACAAAGAAATGGAAAGACATTCCATGCTCATGGATTGGAAAAACAAATATTGTTAAAATGTCTATACTACCCAAAGCAATCTATACATTTAATGCATTCTCTATCAAAATACCACCAGCACTTTTCACAGAGCTAGAACAAACAATCCTTAAATTTGTATGGAACCACAAAAGACCCTGAATAATGAAAGCAATCTTTTTTTTAAGATTTTATTTATTTATTTGACAGAAAGAGACATGGCGAGAGAGGGAACACAAGCAGGGGGAGGGGGAGAGGGAGAAGCAGGCTTCCCATGGAGCAGGGAGCCCAATGTGGGGCTTGATCCCAGGACCCTGGAATCATGACCTGAGCCGAAGGCAGACACTTAACGACTGAGCCACCCAGGGCCCCTAGTGAAAGCAATCTTGGAAAAGAAAAGAAAAGCTGGGGGCATCACAATTCCAGACTTAAAGTTATATTACAAAGCTGTAGTAATCAGAATAGTATGGTACTGACAGAAGAAACAGACACATAGATCAATGGAACAGAATACAAAACCTAGGAATGAACCCACAACTACATGGTCAGTCAATCTTGGAGAAAGAAAGAATATCCAATGGGAAAAAGAATGTCTCTTCAACAAGTGGTGCTGGGAAAACTGCACAGCAACATACAAAAGAAAGAAACTGGACCACTTTCTTACACCATATACAAAATAAATTCAAAATGGATTAAAGACCTAAGCGTGAGACCTGAAACCATAAAAATCCTAGAAGAGAACACAGGTAGAACACAGGTAGTAACTTCTCTGACATGGCTATAGCAACTTCTTTCTGGATATGTCTCCTGAGGCAAGGGAAACAAAACAAAAAATAAACTTTTGGGACTTGATCAAAAGAAAAACTTCTGCACAGCAAAGGAAATAATCAACAAAACTAAAAGACAACCTACAGAATGGGAGAAGATACTTGCAAATGACATATCCAAATATATCCAAAATATATTTAAAAACTTATAAGAATCACACTTAAAAACCAAATAATCCAATTAAAAATGGGCAAAAGACATGAGAAGATACTTTTCCGAGGAAGACATCCAGATGGCCAACAGACAAATGAAAAGATGTCATCATTTACCACCAGGGAAATGCAAATCAAAAGCAAAATGAGATATTACCTCACACCTGTCAGAATGGCTAAAATCAACAACACAAGTAACAACAGGTTTTGGAAGGGATGTGAAGAAAGGGAAATATTTGCACTGTTGGGGAAATGTCAACTAATGCAGCCACCCTGGAAAACAGTATGGAGGTTCCTTAAAAAGTTAAAAAAAAGAACACTCTGTGATCCAGCAATTGCACTACTAGGTATTTACCCAAATAATACAAAAATACAGGGACATTTGGGTGGCTCAGTGGGTTAAGCATCTGCCTTTGGCTCAGATAATGATCCCAGGGTCCTGGGATGGAGTCCTCCATCAGGCTCCTTGCTCAGCAGCGAGCCTTCTTCTCCCTCTGCCTGCTGCTCCCCCTACTTGTGCTCTCTCTCTCTGACAAATAAAATCTTTAAAAAAATAATACAAAAAGACTAATTCAAAGGGATGCATGCACCAAAGTTTATAGCAGCATTATCAACAATAGCCAAATTATGGAAACAGCCCACGTGTCCATTGATTGATGAATGGATAAAGAGGTGGTATATACATTCAATGGAATATTACTTAGCCATAAAAAAGAATGAAATCTTGCCATTTGCAATGATGTGAATAGAGCTAGAGAGTATTATGTGAAGCGAAATAAGTCAGTCAGAGAAAGACAAATAACACGATTTTACTCATATGTGGAACTTGAGAAACAAAACAAATTAGCAAAGGGAGGAAAGAGAGAGAGAGAGAGAGAGAAATCAATAAACAGGATCTTAATTATAGAGAACAAACTGATGGTTACCAGAGGGGACGGGGGTGTGGTTGGTTTGAATAGGTGATGGGGATTAAGGATTGCACTTGTCATGGTAAGCATCAGGTGATGTGTTAATTTGTTGACCCACTATATTGTATACCTGAAACTAATAAAACACTATGTTAACTAACTGAAATTAAAAAAAAAACTTGAAAAAATAAATTTTAAAAATACAATAAACATGTTTTTATGGGTCATTTCAAAATTGCCTTGCTCAGTTCCCTACCTTCTTTTAAAAGGCACATTGATTATAGAGAGAGATTACTAAACCTAAAGCCACAATCAACTTATTTTTGCCAACTTCTCAAAAACAGTTTTATATAGAGTTGATATTCTGTAGAGGTTGGGGCTACTATGGATCTTCAGCATGTCCCAAATGGTCACAACATAAGTCTAGTTTTCCTCAGAATTAGAAAATATTCAGTCATTGATACTGAAATCACATGCTTTTCCTGCTCTGTCTTTTCTGCATTTCCAACTCACAAATCATTGTTCTTGGCAATCTTCCCTTCTATTGAAAATAAAGAAAAAAAAAGAAAATAAAGAGAAAGTCAATTATCATATGGTTTCACTTATTTGTGGAACATAAGGAATAGCATGGAGGACATTAGGAGAAGGAAGGGAAAAATGAAGGAGGGGAAATCGGAGGGAGAAATGAACCATGAGAGACTATGGACTCTGAGAAACAAACTGAGGGTTTTAGAGGGGAGGGGCGTGGGGGGATGGGTGAGCCCAGTGATGGGTATTAAGGAAGGCACATACTGCATGGAGCACTGGGTGTTATACAAAAACAATGAATCGTGGATCACCACATCAAAAACTAATGATGTATTGTATGGTGACTAACATAACATAATAAAATAAAATTTTAAAAAAATGAAGAAACATTTGGTACCTGACTTTTTTCCCTGGCCCTCCTCCTGGTTATTATTAAGCTCTTAGTTAAACTCTATGACTAAAATTTTCCTGCTTTCTTGGTAGTAGCCCTGGTATTGACAAGCACTAGGTCAGTGTTCCTGGTAAAGTAGATTTATCTGGTTCCCAAAATAACAGGTAGAATCATGAAAAAAATCTTAACTTTACTTCTGCATTTTTAATTTCCATTTCTATTTTGAGAAGGAATAGGCAAAATCAGAGATCAGTGGTCATTAAGCCACTTTAAGGAAATGGCCTGGATTGAGCAGAGCTTCTTTGGGGATGCTAAGGGAAGGTTTCCAGTTCCTTTCTCTATTCTGTAAAGAATGAAAATTTCATAAGGGAAAATCTACCTGAGTCTGTTGGCTGTGACCAGTTCTCTTTTTTCATTCCCATTTTTCCCAGAGACCAAGAATGGAAGGAAAAGAAAAGCAAAGAAAAGTAGATTTTACAAACTACAGAATCATTTTAAGGAGAGAAGTAAGGGTGGAAATAAAGATACTGGGAAATATTAAAAGTGAGTTTATCATTTAAAAAACACCTGCTTTGGGGCGCCTGTGTGGCTCAGTCGTTAAGCGTCTGCCTTCGGCTCAGGTCACGATCCCGGAGTCCTGGGATCGAGCCCCGCATGGGGCTCCCTGCTCCGCAGGGAGTCTGCTTCTCCCTCTCCCACTCCCCCTGCTTGTGTTCCCTCTCTCGCTCTCTCTCTGTCAAATAAATAAATAAAATCTTTATTAAAAAAAAAAACAAAAAACACCTGCTTTAAGCCTCCTCTCCTTCCAGTTCAAGACCTGTCTTACTCTTCTTCCTAAAACCTTTCAAATTCAAATAATGTAGTATACACTCTACCTACATATATATCTACATTTTTATGTCTTTTTTTCCACCTCAACCCCCAAAATTTCTTGTGCTTCATTTCAAATTTGTGACCCAAAATGGCAATTACAGAAATGTTTCTGTTCAAGAACTTGGCCCCAGAGCTTTAATCACTAAGACAGGTCCTTTGACCCAAACTATGGACTAATTCCCCTACTCTGATTCACTACATGTTAGGTAGATAATTGGTGAGAGAGTATAAAAACATTATATATATATATATATAGTTCTTAGTGTATCTGGTGAATACACCTCAACATTCAGTAACCAGTGTAATTATAGTTGGTATTAGGGAGAGACAAATTCCCCTGAACCATGCAAGAGACATTGAAAAACAATCAATGTCCACACATTGGACATTGTGTCCAGATTGAGCTTGTCCATTAGTCTGGACAAGTCCAAGTCCAAATTGGACTAGTCCAAATTAAGCTTGTCCATTAGTCTGGAGTTCAGAATTTGGGGAGTTGGTAATAAGCTTGATATTCATGACACAACTAAAGTTCCACATACTTAGCCAGGTTTTTGCTGATCAACCCAATACAAAATGTTTTTTCCCTTTTGTAAGCATTTACTAGATTATGGGTTACTTATTATATATGTTCATTATTTTTTCACATGTCTTATCTACTCCATACCTTTGTAAGAGATATCCTAGGTACAATTCCTCTTGATCTCTGCCACCATAATGCCTGGATAGTACTTCTCATACCATAAATACCTTTTTGTCTATTGATTCAGAGGCATATGTAGCCCAAAGTGGCTGGGCTACTACTACAAATCATTTTTGTGTTTTCTGGTGAAAGAATTCCTCCCTTTGGAACTGATATCTATAGGCCAGTAGACTATAAGTTTATAGGGACATAAAGCAAAAGTTTTGCCAGTGGATCACTAAAGGTAACAGTGAGTGTTGCTATTCCCATTTCTACCCCCTTGATTCCTGGATCCATAAATTTTGGCTATGGGAGAAACAGCAACAGATATTGGATGTTGATTTATAGCATATACAGCCTTCTAGAGAACATTGTTCCAACCCTTCACGGTATTGCCACCTAGCTGGTGCAGTAACTGAGTCTTCAGAAGGCTAGTCTACCATTCTATCCAGCCATCTGGTTCAGGTTGATGGAAAAATGAAAAGAGCAGGATTCCAAGAGCATGGACCCATTGCCACAATTTATTTGCTGTGAAGTGATTTTCTGATTAGGAGTAATGCTGTGCAGAAAACTATGATGTGGATAAAGCATTTTGTAAATCCATAGATGGTAATTTTTGCAGAAGCACTTTGCATGCAAGGAAGGAAAATCCATATCCAGAGTAAATGTCGATTCCAGTAAGAACAAATTGCTGCCTCTTCCATGATGGAAGCAGTCTAATGTAATCAACCAATATATTCAAAAGTCTGTCACCAAGGAGTTGGCTGATCACCTCAGGGAATGGTGACATATCAGTGGCTCAGTGTTGGTCTCTGCTGCTGGCAAATTAAACACCTAGTGATCCACTAAGTGATCATTGGTGAGTGAAAGTCTTTGTTCCTGAGCCATGTATAAATCCCATCCTTGCCACCATGGCTACTTTGTTGATCAGCTCATTGTCAATGACAGGAGTGGCTGGGAGAAGAAGCTGGCTGCTATCCACAGTTTGGGTCAACCTATTCACCTGATTATTAAAATTCTCTTCTCCTGAGGTTACCCTTTGGTAAGCATTCACATGGGACACAAATATCTCCACATTTATTACCAATTTAGAGAGGTCTATCCATATACCTTTTCCCCAGATCTCCTTGCCACCAGTTTTCCAATCACATTTCTTCCAAATCCCTGATCAACCAGCCAAACCATTGGTCATAGTACATGAATCGGTATATAATCACATGTCTGGTCATTTGTCCTTCTAAGCAAAGTGAACAACCAGGTACATGCTCAAAGTTCTGCCCACTGGGAGGATTTCCCTTTACCACTGTCCTTCAGGAATGTCCCAGAAAGGGAATGTAGTGCTACAATTGTCACTTTCAAGTGGTACTGAATATCATGCAGAATCATCTGCAAACCAGGCCTGAGTCTTTTCTTCCTTTGTCAACTGATTATAAGGAACTCTTCAGGAGGCCATAGGTATAGGGTGGTAGAGAGAAGGTAGTACAGCAAGAGTAAGAATCATAGTTTGGGCTATGAATAAGCCTTCAGGCTTATTCAAGCTTAATTTCATATATTCCATGTCCATTTGATCATAAAAGTGCTGCTATGAATGCCTAATTCTATGACTTATGGGTCAGACAACACGAATTCAGGGTGAACTGTTCAGATCTCATGGTAACTTAGAGGCCCATGATTAAGTGTTCAGTCTCTACTAAGACCCAGTAGCAAACAAAGAGCTGTTTCTCAAAAAGAAAATAGCTATCCACAGAGGAAGGAGCAATTTGCTCCAAAATCCTAAGACTCTGTGCTGTGATTCATGCTGGACCCACTTTGACACGGACATGAGCTAAAAGTCCAGGTGATCACCTAACCTTCATAAGTTTCTACTCTAACTGGTGGACTACAGTGACATTTTGCGTCTCCTGGAATTAGTGTCAGTTCAGAGCCAGTGTCCAGTAATCCCCAAAAGCCTGATTATATTTTTCCCAATGCAGTCATCCTGATAAAAAGCTATAGGTCCCTTGTGACAGGCTAGGAGGAAGATTAACATTACAATTCTTTGTCAGTGTCCTCTTTCTCAAGGGTACTTTGTCATCTTTTTCATTCAAATAATTCTGTGTATATAAACTGACTCCAGTCTGGGAATTGAGATACCGTGACTCTCTGTTTTGATAATTCAAGTTAGATTTCTGTTTACTTGACCTAAAACACTTCTGCTTATACGAATCAAGTGAGAATTTATTAGACTGTTGCTCTATGTCTCCTCTTGGGACACCATGATCAATTAGCCAACATTATAGGTTTCTGTGAGCCAGATTATTCTGAGTGCTGCTTTGACTCTATTGTACATGATGGTAACCCTGGCCACCTTGTCTTTGGCTATTAAGTGCCACCACTTGGTCCTTTGCCAATTCAGAAAACTCCTCAATATTCTGTTTTTCCAGAATGACTCTTGGAGCCACAATCAGTACTGTAAGTCAGGGTTCTCCAAAGAAACAGAGCCAGTAGAATATGGCTTTTCTTTTCAATTTCTGTTTTTTCAGTAATTGACTCACTTAATTGTGAGGCCTTAAAAGTCCAATATTTGTAGGGAAGGCTACCATCTCAGAAAAGAATTGATGTTGTATTCTTGATTCTAAAATCTGGAGGACAAGCAAGCAGCCTGGAAATTCAAGCAGGATTTTGATGTCACAGTCTTGAGGCAGAATTTTTTTCTGGGAAACCTCAGTTTTTATTCTTAAGACATTCAACTGATTGGATGAGGTCCACTAATATTATTGAGGGTGATCCCCTTTACTTAAAGTCAATTAATTGTAAATTTAAGTCATGTCTATGACTTAGAATATACCTTTATAGCAACATTTAGATTAGTGTTTGACTAAAAAACTGTGCACCATAGCCTAGCCAAGTGGATGTATACAATTAACCATCACAAGCTGTTTCAAGGTAATATTCTGACATATATTTTATTAAAAATATATACACTGAAGATCCTTAAAAGTAGTCCAGTTAGGTAAATAAGTGGTTTCAGTAGCTTTGTAGCTCCATAAGAGAAATACACCAACAAAAAGCTTGCTTGTGGTAATGCTGGACAACTATATGTAAAAGAATGAAACTGGACTACTTTCTAGCACCATACACAAAAATAAACTTGAAATGAATTAAAGACCTAAGCATGAGACATGAAAACATAAAAATCCTAGAATAAAACACAGGCAGTAATTTTTCTGACATCAGCCATAATAAAATTTTTTCTAAATATATCTCCTAAGGCAAGGGAAACAAAAGCAAAAATAAACTATTGGGACTACATCAAAATAGAAAGTTTTACACAGCAAAGAAATACATCAACAAAACAAAAAGGCAACCTACTGAATGGGAGAAGATATTTGCAAATGATATACCCAATAAGGGGTTAATGTCCAAAATATAAAAAGAACTCATACAACCCAACATCAAAAAAAAATCTGATTAAAACATTGGCAGAGGACCTCAATAGACATTTTTTCAAAGAATAAAGATGGTCAACAGACATATCAAAAGATGCTCAACATCACTAATTATCAGGGAAATGCAAACCAAAGCCACAAGAAGATATCACCTCATGCCCGTTAAAATAGCTAGAATGAAGACAAGAAACAACAAAGGTTGGTGAGGTTCTGGAGAAAAAAGAACCCTTCTGCACTGTTGGTGGGAATGTAAATTTGTACAACTACTGTGGAAAACAGCATGGAGGTTCCTCAAAAAATTAAAAATAGAAATACTGAATGATCCAATAATTCCATTATTTGGTGTTTACCCACGGAAAATTAAAACACTAGCTAGAAAAGATATATGCACCCCCATGTTTACTGCAGCACTATTTACAATAACCAAGACATAGAAGCAACCCAAGTGTCCATCAATTGAGGAATGGATGGGGAAGATGTGGTATATATACACAATGAAGTATTACACAGCCATAAAAAAGGATGCAATGGTGCCATTTGAGACAACATAGAATGACCTGGAGGGTAGTATGCTAAGTGAAGTCAGAATGAGTAAGACAAATACCATATGATTCCACTCATAAATGGAATATTAAAAATCAATAAACAAACAAAAAGCAGAATCAGAACTATAAATACAAAGAACAAACTGATGGTTGCCAGAGGGAGGGGGTTGGGCAAAATATGTGAAAAGGAGAGGGAGATACAGACCAGTTATGGAATGAATAAGTCATGGAAATAAAAAGCAGAGCATAAGGAATACAGTAAATGATATTGTAATAGTGATGTAAGGGACAGATGGTAGCTATATTTGTGGTGAATACAGCATAATGTATAAACTTGACAAATCACTAAGTCATACTCCAAAAACTAATATAACATTGTACATCAACTAGACTCAAATTTTAAAAAAATTAAACTTGCTTGTGAATGCCAAGAGAAGAGATGCTAAGGTCTTTGAAGCATTCATCAGAGAAAGGAAATATTCCATTATTACAGCAATCTGGATTATTTTAGGAGCCACCTTCGCACATCCAACCATCCTTATGTGGCATGTTTCTACTGGAAGGAAAGTAATCAGAAAGGCCTCAAGACTGACACAGCTGAGGGGGGGCAGAGCAAGATGGCAGAGGAGTAGGAGAACTGGATTTCGTCTGGTCTCAGGAATTCAGCTGAATGCGGATCAAACCATTCTGAACACCTACTAACTCAACAGGAGATCGAAGAAGAGAGTAGCAACAACTCTCTGAACAGAAAAGCGACCACTTACTGGAAGGTAGGATGTGCGGAGAAGTGAATCCAAAGCAATATTCGGGAGGATAGACGGCGGGGGAGGGGCCTCCGTCGGCCACTTCTGGCAAGTGATAGAGCCTCAGAGCACAAAATCGGAACTTCTAGAAGTCAGCTCCGCTGAGGGACGTTGCTCCAGTGGCTAAGCTGGGAGTGGAACCCCCGCGGGATAGTGTGGTCTCAGGACCCCGGGGTCACAGAAAAACCGGGGGTGCCTGAGTGCAGCAGAGCTCCCAGGTATTGGAGTGGGGAAGCCAGCTGCAGAGACGGAGCTGAGGCGCGGGCTCTCAGCTTGGGGTTGCCATAAACTGTGATCCGTGGCCCAGTCAGGCCACTGCTCCTCTGGCAGGGACCCAACAAGCGGCAGAGCTGGGGAGACTCCCCTTCCTCCCCGGGGAGGAGCGGTGCAGGAGTGCACCTCAGGGATCTGCTGGGTTTGGAGACTCCACACTGGGTCAGGTGCCAGAGATAGAAACTCTCAGTCACAGGCCTGCTGAGCATGGAGTGCAGCCGGAGACCGGGGAGACGGGAGTGACTGCTTTTCTCTGGGGGCGCATTGAGGAGCGGGGACCTGAGTTCTCAGCTCCTCCAGGTGGAGATTGGGAGGCCCACGCTTTCTGGAGAAATAAAAGAATTAAATATAACCAAGGCGAAATCAAAAAGGCTATTAATGAGGTGCAATAAAAAATGGGGGAACTAACTGCTAGGATAAATGAGGCAGAAGAGAGAATCAGCGATATAGAAGACCAAATGATGGAAAATAAAGAGGCTGAGAAAAAGAGAGAAACAACTACAGGATCACGAGGGCAGAATTCGAGAGATAAGCGATCCAATTACACGAAACAACATTAGAATAATTGGGATCCCAGAAGAAGAAGAAAGAGAGAGAGGGGCAGAAAGTATATTGGAACAAATAATAGCAGAGAACTTCCCTAATGTGAGGAAGGAAACGGCATCAATATCCAGGAGGCACAAAGAACCCCTCTCAAAATCAATAAAAATAGGTCAACACCCCGACATCTAATAGTAAAACTTACGAGTCTCAGAGACAAAGAGAAAATCCTGAAAGCAGCTTGGGAGAAGAGATATGTAACCTACAATGGTAGAAATATTAGATTGGCAATAGACCTATCCACAGAGACCTGGCAGGCCAGAAAGGACTGGCATGATATCTTCAGAGCACTAAATGAGAAAAATATGCAGCCAAGAAGACTATATCCAGCTAGGCTGTCATTGAAAATAGAAGGAGAAATAAAAAGTTTCCAGGACAAACAAAAACTAAAGGAATTTGCAAACACAAAACCAGCCCTACAAGAAATATTGAAAGGGGTCCTCTAAACAAAAAGAGAGCCTAAAAGCAGAATCGATCAGAAAGAAACACAGACAATATACAGTAACAGTCACCTTACAGGGAATACAATGGCACTAAATTCATACCTTTCAATAGTTACCCTGAATGGAAATGGGCTAAATGCCCCAATCAAAAGACACAGGCTATCATATTGGGTTAAAAAACAAGACCCATCAATATGCTGTTTGCAAGAGACTCATTTTAGACCAAAAGTCACCCCCAGATTGAAAGTGAGGGGGTGGAAAACCATTTACCATGCTAATGGACAGCAAAAGAAAGCTGGGGTGGCAATCCTTACATCAGATAAATTAGATTCTAAAACAAAGACTGTAATAAGAGGTGAAGAAGGACACTATATCCTACTTAAAGGGTCTATCCAACAAGAAGATCTAACACTTGTAAATATCTATGCCCCTAGCATGGGGGACAACCAATTATATAAGGCAATTAATAACAAAAGCAAAAAAACACATTGACAACAATACAATAATAGTGGGGGACTTTAACACCCCACTGACTGAAATGGACAGATCATCTAAGCAAAAGATCAACAAGGAAATAAAGACTTTAAATGACACACTGGACCAAATGGACTTCACAGATATTTTCAGAACATTCCATCCCAAAGCAACGGAATACACATTCTTCTCTAGTACCCATGAAACATCTTCCAGAATTGATCAAATCCTAGGTCACAAATCAGGTCTCAACCAGTACCAAAAGATTGGGATTATTCCCTACATATTTTCAGACCACAATGCTTTGAAACTAGAACTCAATCACAAGAGGAAAGTCGGAAAGAACTCAAATACATGGAGGTTAAAGAGCATCCTACTAAAGAATGAATGGGTCAACCAGGAAATTAAAGAAGAATTTAAAAAACTCATGGAAACCAAGGATAATGAAAACACAACTGTTCAAAATCTTTGGGATACAGCAAAGGCAGTCCTGAGAGAAAAGCATATAACAATACAAGCCTTTCTCAAGAAACAAGAAAGGTCTCAAATACACAACCTAAACCTACACCCAAAGGAGCCGGAGAAAGAACAGCAACTAAAGCCTACACCCAGCAGGGGAAGAGAAATAATAAAGCTCAGAGCAGAAGTCAATGAAATAGAAACCAAAAGAACAGTAGAACAGATCAACGAAACTAGGAGCTGGTTCCTTGAACGAATTAACAAGATTGATAAACCCCTGGCCAGACTTATCAAAAAGAAAAGAGAAATGACCCAAATCAACAAAATCATGAATGAAAGAAGAGAGATCACAACCAACACCAAAGAAATATAAACAATTATAAGAACATATTATGAGCAACTCTATGCCAACAAATTAGATAACCTGGAAGAAATGGGTGCATTCCTAGAGATGTATCAACTACCAAAATTGAACCAGAAAGAAATAGAAAACCTGAACAGACCTACAACCCCTAAGGAAATTGAAGCAGTCATCAAAAATCTCCCAAAAAACAAAAGCCCAGGGCCAGATGGCTTCTCAGGGGAATTCTATCAGACATTTAAAGAAGAATTAATACCTATTCTTCTGAAACTGTTCCAAAATATAGAAATGGAAGGAAAACTTCCAAACTCATTTTATGAGGCCACCATTACCTTGATCCCAAAACCAGACAAAGACCCCATCAAAAAGGAGAATTACAGACCAATATCCTTGATGAACATGGATGCAAAAATTCTCACCAAAATACTAGCCAATAGGATCCAACAGTACATTAAAAGGATTATTCACCACGACCAAGTGGGATTTATCCCTGGGGTGCAAGGTTGGTTCAACATCCGCAAATCAATCAACATGATACAATACATTAACAAAAGAAAGAACAAGAATCATATGATCCTCTCAATAGATGCAGAAAAAGCATTTGACAAAGTACAGCATCCTTTTTTGATCAAAACTCTTCAAGTATAGGGATAGAAGGTACATACCTCAATATCATAAAAGTCATCTATGAAAAACCTACAGTGAATATCATTCTCAATGGGGAAAAGCTGAGAGCTTTCCCCCTAAGGTCAGGAACATGGCAGGGATGTCCACTATCACCACTGCTATTCAACATAGTATTAGAAGTCCTAGCCACAGCAATCAGACAACAAAAAGAAATCAAAGGCATCCATATCGGGAAAGAGGAAGTCAAACTCTCACTCTTTGCAGATGATATGATACTGTATGTGGAAAACCCAAAAGACTCCACCCCAAAACTGCTAGAACTCATACAGGAATTCAGTAAAGTAGCAGGATATAAAATCAATGCACAGAAATCAGTGGCATCCCTATACACCAACAACAAGACAGAAGAGAGATAAATCAAGGAGTCGATCTCATTTACAATTGCACCCAAAACCATAAGATACCTAGGAATAAATTTAACCAAAGAGGCAAAGGATCTGTACTCAGAAAACTATAAAATACTCATGAAAGAAATTGAGGAAGACACAAAAAAATGGAAAAACGTTCCATGCTCATGGATTGGAAGAACAAACATTGTGAAGATGTCAATGCTACCTAGTGCAATCTACACATTCAATGCAATCCCCATCAAAATACCATCAACTTTTTTCCAAGAAATGGAACAAATCATCCTAAAATTTGTATGGAACCAGAAAAGACCCCGAATAGCCAGAGGAATGTTGAAAAAGAAAAGTAAAGCTGGCGGCCTCACCAATTCCGGACCTCCAGCTCTATTACAAAGCTGTCATCATCAAGACAGTATGGTACTGGCACAAAAACAGACACATAGATCAATGGAACAGAATCAAGAGCCCAGAAATGGACCTTCAACTCTATGGTCAACTCATCTTCGACAAAGCAGGAAAGAATGTCCAATGGAAAAAAGACAGTCTCTTCAACAAATGGTGTTGGGAAAATTGGACAGCCACATGCAGAAGAATGAAACTGGACCATTTCCTTACACCACACACAAAAATAGACTCCAAATGGTTGAAAGACCTAAATGTGAGACAGGAATCCATCAACATCCTAAAGGAGAACACAGGCAGCAACCTCTCCGACCTCAGCCACAGCAAATTCTTCCTAGAAACATCGCCAAAGGCAAGGGAAGCAAGGGCAAAAATGAATTATTGGGACCTCATCAAGATAAAAAAGTTTTGCACAGCAAAAGAAATGGTCAACAAAACCAAAAGACAACCGACAGAATGGGAGAAGATATTTGCAAATGACATATCAGATAAAGGGCTAGTATCCAAAATCTATAAAGAACTTCTTAAACTCAACACCCAAAGAACAAATGATCCAGTCAAGAAATGGGCAGAAGACATGAACAGACATTTTTCCAAAGAAGGCATCCAAATGGCCAATAGACACATGAAAAAGTGCTCAACATCACTTGGCATCAGGGAAATCCAAATCAAAACCTCAATGAGATACCACCTCACACCAGTCAGAATGGCTAAAATTAACAAGTCAGGAAACGACAGATGTTGGCAGGGATGCGGAGAAAGGGGAACCCACCTACACTGTTGGTGGGAATGCAAGCTAGTGCAACCACTCTGGAAAACAGTATGGAGGTTCCTCAAAAAGTTGAAAATAGGGCTACTGTACGACCCAGCAATTGCACTACTGGGTATTTACCCCAAAGATACAAATGTAGGGATCCAAAGGGGTACGTGCACCCCAATGTTTATAGCAGCAATGTCCACAATAGCCAAAGTGTGGAAAGAGCCAAGATGTCCATCGACAGATGAATGGATAAAGAAAAAGTGGTATATATATACAATGGAATATTATGCAGCCATCAAAAGGAATGAGATCTTGCCATTTGCAACGACGTGGATGGAACTGGAGGGTGTTATGCTGAGTGAAATAAGTCAATCAGAGAAAGACATGTATATATGACCTCACTGATATGAGGAATTCTTAATCTCAGGAAACAAACTGAGGGTTGCTGGAGTCGTGGGGGGTGGGAGGGATGGGGTGGCTGGGTGATAGACATTGGGGAGGATATATGCTATGGTGAGCGCTGTGAATTGTGCAAGACTGTTGAATCACAGATCTGTACTTGTGAAACAAATAATGCAACATATGTTAAGAAAAAAGAAGAAGATAGCAGGAGGGGAAGAATGAAGGGGAGTAAGTCAGAGGGGAAGACGAACCATGAGAGACGACGGACTCTGAAAAACAAACTGAGGGTTCTAGAGGGGAGGAGGGTGGTGGGATGGGTTAGCCTGGTGATGGGTATTAAAGAGGGCACATTCTGCATGGAGCACTGGGTGTTATGCACAAACAATGAATCATGGAACACTACGTGAAAAACTAATGATGTAATGTATGGTGATTAACATAACAATAAAAAATTTTTTAAAAAAGACTGACACAGCTGAGTAAAAGTGAACTGACATATGTATTTGCAATCTGGAAAGTCTGCCTCAGTGTTGGTTGAAAAAAAGATGGTAATATTTCTCTATTAGCTCTTGAATTGTGGCAACCAACAGATGTTACAGCCAACAGAGATGTCTGCCTGAGCTATGTTACAAATTAACACCACGGTGGATTTTCTGGATACAGGTTACATCAGAATCAGTGTGACATACAGATTGGCAAACAATCCCAACAAAATAATGATGTTTGTAGAACATAGTACTGGATACTGGTTATATTTGAATGCCAAATACCTTTGGAAATCATTCCCATGGTCTTTATTTGTAAGAGCACTAAATTGGACAGGTTTCCTTTAATGAAGTAGAAAAAAAAAGTGATGTAAGAGTCTATGCAAAACAAAAACTTAGTCATTTAACACTATGGTTTGGTTCAAGTAATTCAATGTTCTAGCAGGCTAGCATGTTAATATCTTTCTCATGATTAGACCTGGTTTCATAGTAGGTCATGATGCCATGTGAAATTACATCTTATTTATGGTAGCAATTGATGGCAAAGGAAAATCTGCCTTCTATTTCAACGCTTCCTATAAAAAGACTGATGCCCTTATTCATGTTTGAATTTACTTCTCTGATTATTTAGCTTAAGCAAAGAATTAGAAAAAATTTTCCCGCTCAGATCAGTGTGTATATATCAGTATCACAGGAAAGAATTTTGAACAGTTGTCTGGTAGAGGAAGGATAAGCTTCCTAGTGGTTAATTAAAAAAAAGAGATAGAAATCTTTACAATAAAGTCCCTTTGTGTAAAATGAACAAATTGAAAGAAAACCAGAAACTGAAGGATTCTCTCTTCCTCTAAGCAGAAGCACTGGTCAGAGTTACTAACTGGTTCTTCTACAGCCCCAACATAATTCTTCACACTAGCACTCTTCATATTTGAAAGTCGCATGCATAAAACATCTTTTCTGATAATCTGAATTCTCCTTTATGTTATCTAACAATGTTTAACTCCATGGCACTAGCATGAGCCTTCTGTGGGGCTGATATTCACAACATTGAGGTACTAAGCCCCTTCATGAGGAATACATAAAACATTGAAACAACTCAGCAACCCACCTCTCCTGTCTCCATATTTATCCCTCCCTTCTCCTCTCCTCCCTGTCCCTCTCAGACCCTGCTCTGATTAATATATTTGGAGATGTTTGTGAGGAGATGGTGAATATTAACTTTGACAGTGATGTGTCTTGTTAAATAGAAGGCAAGTTGGAGGTTCTGAGCTAATGCAAAACCTGAAGAGAAGTATGTGAGGGAACTTAAAAGAAAGCTACATAAACTTCTTATATCTCTGATAATCATCTCAAGATTCTAGACTGCTAAGATTTACCAACCATGTTTGGTGATATTTGCCACTAAAGTTTCCATCCCTGGGACATGCATGCAGAATATCATGTATTCAAAGCTGCTTAAAATGATCATTCCCAAGCCTGGCTGTACCAGGCCCTAGAAGGATGTCCAGGGGACAGAGCCTTGTGTCAGTCAATGGACAAATGCAGCTTCCATGGTTTGAACAAAAGAACTGGGGAAACCTGAGAGCCTGGCATCAGGGGAAATTAAGCAAGGGGTATAGGAGTCTTCTGCACCAACTCTGCAACTTCTCTATAAACCTAAAATCACTCCAAAGTAAAAAGTTTATTTAAAAAAAATCCTTCCCAGGGTTTTTTTTGTTACAATTATTTTTTTCTTGAGATGATATCTTTTAAGATCTACTCTTTTGGCAGCTTTCAAATACACAGTACAGTATTATTAACTATACTAACATTATACCCTGAGGACTTATGCATTTTATAACTGGAAGTTTGTACGTTTTGACCAACTTCACTCATTTTGCTCACCCCTGCCTCTGGAAACCACCAGTCTGTTTTCTGTAATTATGAGTTTGCTTTTTTTTTTTTTAGATTCTAAATATAAGTGAGATCATAGAGTATTTGTCTTTCTCTGACTTATCTCACCTAGCATAATGCCCTCAAGGTCCATCAGTGTTGTCTCAAATGGCAGGTTTTCCTTCTTTTCTATGGCTGAATAATATTCACTTGTGTATAGATTTTACACACACACACACACACACACACACACACGACTTATTCACTCATCCATCAATGGACCCAGGTTGTTTTCATGTTTTGCCTATTGTACATAGTACAACAATGAACATACACGTACAGATAACTTTTTGGGTTAGTATTTTCTTTTCCTTTGAGTAAATACTCAGAAGTGAGTTTGCTAAATCATATAGTGGTTCTATTTTTACTTTTTTGAGAAAACTTCATACTGCTTTCCATAGTGGCTGTACCAAATTACATTTCCACCAACAAAGCACAAGTGTTCCCTTTTCTCAACATCTTCACCAAATCTCATTATTTCTTGCCTTTCTGATGAATGCCATTTTAACAGGTGTCAGGTGATATCTAATTGTGCTTTTGATTTGCACCTACCTGATGATTAGTGATGCTGAGCACTTTTTCATGCTCCTGTTGGTCAACTGCATATCTTCTTTGAAAAAATGTCTATTTAGATCTTTTGCCTATTTTTATTCTTTTTAATTTTTTAAGATTTTATTTATTTATTTTACAGAGAGAGTGTGTGAGTGGAGGGGGGGGAGAGGGAAGGAGAGGGAGAGAAAGAATCTCAAGCAGACTCCACACTGATCATGCAGCCCAATGTAGGGCTCAATCCCATTACCCTGAGATCATGACCTGAGCTGAAACCAAGAGTTAGTCACTTAACTGACTGAGCCATCCAGGCACCCCATCCTTTGCCTATTTTTAATTGGATTGTTTGTTTTGTTCCCAAGACTTATGACTAAATGAGAACTTTCACAGGTATCAGAGATTCAAATATCTTCAAATTCCAGAAAGCCAATCTAAATGAGTGCTACCCTATCTGAAGAACAGCTTATAATCAGCTTCAGCCTATTATAGCCATTAAATAGAATTGCCGTAGCTTTTCACTATTTTAAGATTCAGAAGTCAGACTTTTAGGTTAGATTACTCAAATTTTTAATGTGGGCAATTAATTAAAACTTGTTTATTTGGTGTTTTGGTGTTTTTTAATACCTATAGACCATACAAAGCCCAACAACCACTTTGCAATTTTTGGGTTAAGTCCTACAAAGTTCACACTCAACAAACAAAGAAACATCCCTGTCATTTTTACACACATCATCAGATATAGCAAATTCTATATCTAAAGTGAATGAGAAAAGGGAATAGGAAAATGAATTATACTTTATTGTACACTTCAAATGTGCCAAGCACTGTGCTCAATGTTTTACTTTTGTCATTTCCTTTAATATTTAAATTTCCCTAAGAAGTGAAGGTCCTTACTATCCCCATATTACAGATAAGAAACTAAAGCTTAAAGCACCGGAGTGGCCCAGTTGGTTAAGCGTCTGCCTTTGGCTCAGGTCACAATCCCAGGGTCCTGGGATCGAGTCCCACATCAGGCTCCCTGCTGAGCAGGGAGTCTGCTTCTCCCATTCCCTCTGCCCCTCCCCCCACTCATGTTCTCATTCACTCCACTCTCTCTCAAATAAATAAATAAAAATTTTAAAAAATCTTAAAAAAAGAAACTAAAGCTTAGGGAGGATATATAACTTGACCAAAGTCACATGTGACTAAGAAGTAATGGAAACATAGAATCCAGGTTTTTCTATCGACCTTTTGTTCATTCTATCTTAACAGGTCATTTACCCAAGAATTAACAGGGGCTTAAACTTTGGCCCCCTTTTATTAATGTGGGATCATAGGCTGTAATGTCAGTACTCAGAGAGTAAAAACAACAACAAAAAACTTGGTGTTTTTCTTCTCTCCCCACCCTTCAAGTCTTTAATATCCATTTTCATTATTACTGCTAAAGTCACTAGATAATTTTGCCATCTTTAAAAAAAAAACAATTCCCATGAAACAAGGTTTTTATTGACTCTGCTTCCAAATCTCATGTGATGTATTTAAATTTTAGTGCTTTTCCCTAAGGCAAAAATCTTAAAGTGCTTTTATTTCTCCTATTGTGAGGGGGAAAAAAACACATTTTCTAATATTTTTCTCTGGGAAGATTCCTTATTAGCTAGCAAAGATCATATCAGAGCCAAGTTCTCAGGCAGCCTTTATAAGGAACTGATTTTATAGGGAAACATCCCTCTATCTCTCTCCCTCCACCAATATCCCACACCACTACCTTTCATATACATATGGGTAACAATTACTATTAAACAACTCCAAAAGACATTCAACATTTCTCTTATTTGCCTCTGGTTGGTAATACCCACAGTTAACTGGAAATTAACACCAGATGCTCAAAAAGGAAAAAGTTACCCATAAAATGACCCAGATTGTTATACTAAGATATTTTGAAAGTTTTATGGCCTTATTCACAGTATTGACTTTCTTTCTTTATTTTATTTTATTTTATTTATTTATTTGACAGAGAGAGAGAGAGAGAGCACAAGCAGGGGGAGTGGCAAAGGGAAAGGGAGAGGGAGAAGCAGGCTCCCCACGAAGCAGGGAGCCCAATGTGGGCTCAATTCCAGGACCCTGGGATCATGACCTGAACCGAAGGCAGACACTTAACCAACTGAGCCACCCAGGTGCTCCAACACAGTATTGACTTTCAAAGTAAACAAAATAAAACAATTAACCAGTAAATTTTGAATAATATGGATATGTATATACATACATACACATATGGAAGGGTATCTGCTAATTGTTTTGTTTTTTGGATGATGCTATCTGTCCATATTATAGAGCTTTTAAATAATTCATTTGGATAAATAATCTTGGTATGTAGTCTTGGAGGATAGGGCCACAGATCATCAGTCCTGTGTCACAAATAAGTCCAATGTGCACCAAACTCCTCTAGGCAAAGCTGAATCTATTCTTTAAAAAGAGCAGGGGCTTTGCTGTCATCGGGAACTTCTATGCTGACTCAAGGACTATTTAATGAGCACCTACATGTCCAGAACCTATCCAAGTCAATTCGATATCACAGAAGTTTGAGGGTAGGGAAAAAGGAGAAGTATAGTTTATATACACAAGGAGTTGATAGTCCACTTGAGTTGGGGGTGTCCTTCATGAAACATTTGTGAAGCACCAAGAAAGATTTCTGCAATATGAAAGTAAGCCACATATGGGGTAAAAAAATGATTAAGATGTATTCTTTTGCCCCCAAGAGTGTTCTCAGATACATAATGTAATGGAGACTGGTTCAAATCACAACTTAGTTTCATCAGGTTCCAAAGGCTGGAATCAAGAGGAAACAGTCCCATTTAAGGCTATAGTTGTTAAATTATAATACAAGTTTCAAAGATTTTCACAGGAAAAGTCACAAAATAAAGGGTGATAATATATGAAAGTCTCTCTTTGTATCTCTCAATCTCTGACTGTCTCTCTCAGGGTCATTCTGAAGAAAGACTGTTATCTCTAATGTCAGCCTACACTTTCTAAACCTTTCACCCACTTAGTCACTACAATCAAAACTTCCCTAACACCCTCCATCATGCTTTCCTCACTCCAAACCTGTTTATACCATTCTCTCTGCCTACATAATTTTCCAACATGTGCAAACACTACCCATCCTTCAAAATCCATAACAAATGCTATCTACATATAAATGAATGAAACCTTCCTTGATACCCACACTTGCCCCAGTCTGAATTTCTCCTCACTAGTCTTTCTCTCTCTCTTTCCTTGGAACCTTTGATGGTTGAGGCTATATTTTCCTTATCTTTGTGTAACTCTCTCTACTGTCTCCCATCTCCCACCCCAGACTCACCCAGTTCAGGAGATATCAAAATTATCCACTGAAAATGAGGAGGCAGACATTGTGTGGAGGCCTTAGTGAAATTAATCTGAAGGCTTAAATCCTTCTTGTCACCCTCAACTTCTTTACAATTCACCCTCACCTACCAGACTATCAACATTCATATTCATCCTTACCTCCCTTTCCCTGGTCTTAAATATGAAGATGTTTTCCTTCTATCAAACCAATTCTCCCTGAACTTCACCCTTGGCTATGTCTCTTCTAACCTCCCTCTTGCTCCATTATGTATCCCCTTCCTCTCCTTCAACCTATAAGCCTGCTCAGTCCTCTTCCAAGCTATATAAAGGTACAAGAAACTTGTCTCCACAACCCCTGCATGTTGTTCCCTCTCTCTCCTCTTTGAAACCACCAAACTTCTTGAGTTGTCTACCTTCGCTGTCACTAATTTCTTATCTTCCATTCTCCTGTCTATGTAGTCTGTCTTCAACACCCTATACTCCAATGCCATTCTTTTCATTTAGGCTACTAATCACTTGCCAAATTAAATGTATTTTTTTCAAGCCTTCTATTAATGGACTTTTTCACTGCATTTGACACTCATGATTATGTCTCCATGTTGATACATTATATCTCCTTGGTTTTCACAATAGCACATTCTCATGCCTCTCTGACCTTTTCTTCCCTGCCTCCTTCATTGGTTCTTGATCTTCACTTGTTCCTATAAATCTTGATGTTCATCATCATTCTATTTCCATTTTCTATATACACCTTCTTGTGCAACTCTTTATCTTCAATGAAGATCTTTTTAGGCATCGGAACCAAAGATCCATCTGCCTGCTAGATCTCTCTACTTGCATGTCTTAAAGATATTTTGACCCAGAGAGACCTATAACTTACTTTTGACTCTACTTTCTTTTTTACTACCTCTCCAGACTCATATCCAGTCAATCAAAATCCTTCATATTTTGCCTTATAAAGACTCGTAAAATCTTTCCCCTTATCTTTTCTGGCCTCACCGTCTTTACTTTCACTGCCTTAGTTGAGAAACTCATCAACTCATACCTGGATCATTGCAGTGACTTCCTATTTGGTCTCTTGGAATCCAAACTTGCCCCTTAGTCTTTAAAGTGAAATGGTCAAGTACATGTACATTGGGGCCAGACTGCCATGGTTCAAATCCCAGGGCTCTATCACTTATTAGCTGTGTGATACTGCACAAGTTACTTAACCTTCCTATGCCTCTATTTCCTCACCTCTAAAGTATAGATAAGAATAGCATCTAACTCATAGGGATGTTATGAGGAGTAATTGTGTTAATATACAAATAAAGTCCATAGCTATGCCTGGCACAGGAAGGGCTACATAAATGTGAGCTACTATTAATATAGTAAAAACAGGGGCGCCTGGGTAGCCCAGTTGGTTAAGCAGCTGCCTTCGGCTTGGGTCATGATCCTGGGGTCCTGGGATTGAACCCTGCATCGGGCTCCCTGCTCAGCAGAGAGCCTGCTTCTCCCTCCCCCTTTGCCTGCCTCTCTGCCTGCTTGTGCTCTCTCTCTCTCTGTCAAATAAACAAAATCTTTAAAATAATAATAATAATAATATAGTAAAAACATGATAAAGTATCTGTACTCAGGTATTCGTCCCTCATGTTTTCCATGCCCTAAAAGACATTACCAAAAGTCTTACTTCATGATATGTCCCTTGCCTACTTCTCCTGACCTATCTCTTATCATCCACTAGCTCAAACACGCCAACACATGAGAATTTATAGATCTATATACATGATACCAATTTATTTTTTTCCTACATTGCTCTATTTATAGTGGCTCCCCTTGAAATTCATTGCCTGCTACTCTTTATCTAAGAGGGTAATCATCTTTAAGACCCAGTTTACCCTCCAATGTGACTGTTATTAGTAATAGTATTGCAATTGTGATGACTAATTCTCAAAGTTGTAATTTTTGTTAAAGCTTCCATGTGATCAGCAGTTGATGGGGGCTGTAATTTTTAAACTTAGTAAGCTATAAATGTTAGGAAAAAACTGAGTTGTTCCTACTTTTTATGTATGTCCTAGAATCTCTCTCACATTAATAACAATACATTAATTGATAACAAATGATTAGTCTAATGTTTAATAATAGTGATTAGAGTAAAATTCTTCATAATAAAAAAAATCCGATTGTGCATCAGCTCTTCCAAGTTAAATTAGATACACCTTTTCTGTGCTCTTGTAATATGTCATGTATGTCTATCCACTACACTTACTCCCGGTTTTACAATTATTCATTACTTGCACCTCTCTAAACTATGGGTCCCTTGTAGACAGGAAAAGGTCTTATTACCAGTGACTATCATAATGCAAAGCACATAGTAGGCACACAGTAAATAGTGGTAAATAAACAAATGTTGAAAAATATCTCTTTAGACTCCTTAATTATTTATTCATCACACCTTTACCAGATATATTTTACGTGGCAGTCACAAAATCTGTGCAAAACATTAATGATATGAAGATAAATGATTCCTTATCTAGCTAACCAGGGGCTCAAAGTCCCACTGAGGAGACAAGTACACATATAATTGCAGTATAGGGTGATAGGCACTATCGACCTATAGTAGCAATGATTTAAACACTGCCACTACCAAACTCTCCCTATTCTGGGTTATTCCTGAAGTACCTCTCTTTACAAATTTCTATTAAGTACATCATGGGCATGCATTCTGAGAAGTTAGTAACTCACCTGAAATATTGTACAGAAGAATTTGTGGAAGTTTACAAACCAAGAAAAGCATTATGCACTTACATCATTTCAGTAACCAAGAGTAACTAAGACTTCAGGAAAAATCTAAGAAAATAAAATTTCAGTGACTACAAAAGAGATTCCATCACCAAGATTCTATATTTTTTAGTAAAAACCTAAAATCTTCATCCTTATCTATGCCAGTGCTCAAATTATAATGTTCCCCCAATGCTGCTAAATCTGAATGATACATACTTTTCATTCATGTAGTCACTAAAATGTATTCATTTACTAACATATCATAAAGGCCTGCTCTGTTTAGACAATGAAAATGAAGTAGTATACAAGACAAACACAATCTGCCCTTGCCCTCACCAAATTTACAGACCAGTGAGAGAGACAGTCTGTCGTGGAGTCAAAATTATAGTATAGTTCAGTAAACATATTTTATTTAACATCTCCATTTCCAGCCTTGTTAAGTTAGGGTTGATTAAGTCAGATGGAAAGTCATAGGAACTTCCATCCATTGTCTTCATCAGTAAAGGCATTTCCAGTAAAGGCAGAAGTGGGTAGATGGCTATTATAATTACTTAACTGATAGTAATCAGATAGTGTTTATGGATCCTCTTCCCTGGTTAACCCTGCATTTTAGCACTAGTTTTCTAGAGGGTTAATGACTTTATATAGCCTATAAAATGAATGCTACTGAATTTCAGGAACTTTGGCATATCTCAGAAAGATATGTGCAGTCATAGGATTCTTTGAGGGCCATCTCTCACATTATACTACACAGACATGGAACTATTTCCCTACGAGTCCTTTATGTTGCATATCTCCTACAGTCTTTTCCCTTCTCTTCTTGTTACCTAGATGGTGTCAGAGGGCAGTCAGTCAATTTTGCTGTGGGAGAATAAAAAAAATAAATCAGGATATCTATGAATTTGTTTTCATCCAGGAATTGTTAAGCTTGGTTGAGATGCTTACTCATTTTTTTAAAAATGCCGGTTCTATTGTTGTTTCTTTTAAGGCCCCTGGGAACAAGGCCAGCCCTATGAGTAGGCAGAGTAATAATCATGTAAGGAATATGATTTCAGGATCTCCAAAAGTTTCTCTTCTCTTTGTCAAGCATACAGCTTTCTCAAGCTCCCTAAATATAACAGTGCATGAAATTCCGATTTGACAGTGTTTCAAAAGTTTTTTCTTAGCCCTGGTGACAACCCAGGTGATTTGATTGAAGGATGGCTCAAAAGGTTCCACCTTTCTAAAAATATCTCTCTCAGGGCAATCTAAAGAGTACACAAAATTCTGTCAATATCTAATTTGAATGAAAGCACTAAAGATCCTCATTATGGCACAAGTTGTACATAGCAGAAAGAATCCTTTAACTGATTATATAAATTCCAAGGGTACTGAGAAGGGGAAAAGAGGATGTCAATGCAGTATAAATTAGCAAACGTATAAAATGTCCGTTATGTGCAAGGAAATGTATTAGGTAATGGTCATAGACAGATGGAAAGACATGGTCTCTACTTCAAGGAGCTTACAAATAAAACAAAGATAAAGACACTGGGTATGATATAAAATACTAAAAGACAGGAAGATTAAAAAGTAAAGACAAATAAATGTCCAAGAAGAAAATCTCTTACTTTTTATTCTGTTTGAAAAGAGGTGGATCACAAAAGACAACCTTGAAATTAAAGGAGCTAATTACCATTAAATCAGCTGTATAAGAGATATTAAAAGGACTTCTTTAAGTGGGAAAAAAGGTAATAATTATAAATAAGAAGAAAGAAAAAATTTTATAATGGCAAACATACACCAAAGTTAGTATATAATTGTTCATAGGAATCTGTTGTCACACTATGTATTTCTGTGGTTCTCTATTAAATTGTTTTCTCTTCCATTTTCTTTTTTATTATTTAAATTCAATTAGCCAAAGCATAGTACATCATTCATTTTGGTTGTATTGTTCAACAATTCATCAGTTGTGTATAACACACAGTGCTCATCACATCACCATTTCTCATTTTGGCTTTTGAGTTGTCTCTTTTTTTTTTTCTTAGTTAATATAGTTAAAATATTGTGAATTTTCTTTTTTTAAAACTGGTTGTTACTTCCATTACATAAAATGTTTCCAAACATAAGATCAACAAGAAAACAGTGGCTTTGAATGACACACTAGACCATAAAGGCCCAATTGATACATATAGAACATTCCAACTCCAAAACACAGAATACACATTCTTTTCAAGTGCAAATGGAGTACTCCCCAAGATAGACCACATGTCAGGCCACAAAATGAGTCTCAATAAATTAAGGAGGATAAATATCATATCAACCATCTTTTCCAACCACAATGGTATGAAACTAGAAATCAATCACAAGAAAAAAAAACTGGAAAAGACACATACATGAAGGCTAAATAATATGGTACTAAATAATGAAAGTATCAAGTAAGAAATCAAAGAAGAAATCAAAAACCAAATGAAGGTGAATGAAAAGAAAAACATAATGGTCCAAAATCTCTGTGATGCAGGAAAAGCAGTTTTAACAAGAAAGCTTATAGCAATTCAATCCTAACTCAACAAAAAAGAAAAATCTCAAATAGACCAGGTAACTTTACATCTAAATGAGCTAGAAGCTTTTTATTTTGATGAAGTCCAAAAAGTTTATTTTTGCTTTTGTTTCCCTTGCCTGAGGAGACATATTTAGTAAGAGGTTCCTATGGCTGATGTCAAAGAGATTGCTGCCTGTGTTCTCCAGGATTTTAATGGTTTCCTGTCTCACAATTAGGTCTTTAGTCCATTTTGAATTTATTTTTGTGTATGGTGTAAAAAAGTGGTCCAGTTTCATTCCTCTGTATGTTGCTGTCCAGTTTTCCCAACACCATTTGTTGAAGAGACTATCTTTATTCCATTGCATATTCTTTCCTGCTTCATCAAAGATTAATTGACCATATAGTTGTGTGTTCATTTCTGGGTTTTCTATTTTGTTATTTTTATCTATGTGTCTATTTTTGTGCCAGTACCATACTGTATTGATTACTACAGTTTTGTAATATAATGTGCAGTCTGGAATTGTGATGTCTCCAGCTTTGCTTTCCTTTTTTAAAGCTGTTTTGGCTATTCAGGATTTTTTTGTGGTTTCATACAAATTTTAGTATTGTCTCTTCCAGCTTTGTGAAAAATGCTGGTGGTGTTCTAATAAGGATTGTATTAAATGTGCAGGTTGCATTGGGTGGTATACACATTTTAACAATGTTTGTTCTTCTGAGCCATGAGCTAGAAATGTCTGTCCATTTCTTTGTGTCATCTTCAACTTCTTTCACTGGTGTTTTATAGCTTTCAGAAAACACGTCTTTAACCTTTTTGGTTAGGTTTATTCCTAAGTATATAATGGATTTTTGTGCAATTGTAAATGGGATTGATTCCTTGATTTCTCTTTCTACTGTTTATTTACTCGTATATAGAAATGCAACATATTTCTGTACATTGATTTTGTATTCTGCAACTTTAATGGAATCATGTATCAATTCTACCAAATTTTTGGCAGAGTCTTTCAGGTTTTCTCCATAGAGTATTATGTCATCAACGGATAGTGAAAGTTTGACTTCTTCCTTGCTGATTTGGATGCCTTTTATTTCTTTTGTTTCTGATTGCTGTGGCTAGGACTTCCAATATTGTGTTAAATAACAGTGGTGAGGGTGGACATCTCTGTCACAACTGTCAGAATAGCTAAAATCAACAACACAAGAAACAGTTATTGGCGAGGATGTGGAGAAAACCCCTCTTCCACTGTTGGAGGGAATGCAAACTGGTTCAGTCACTCTGGAAAACAGCATGGAGTTTCCTCAAAAAGAGAAAAATAGAACTATCCTATGACCCAGCAATGGCACTACTAGGTATTTACCCAAATAATACAAAAATACTAAGTCAAACAGAGGCATGCACCCTAAAGTTTATAGCAGCATTATCCACAATAGCCAAATTATGGAAATAGTCCAAAAAATGTATATGTGTAGAATTATATGGGAATAACTATGCAAAACTCATTGAAATTACACTGTGTATAAACCATCATTCAAGTAATTTTTTTTAAGATGAAAGTTTTTCTAAGGTATGCATAGAATCATACGGGAATACCCATAGGCTTAACTCACTGAAACTACACTCTGTATAATGCATCTTACAATTAACATGTTTCGTTAAGAGACCAAAAAAGAGCTAGGAAATATTTTCAGACGACAATGCTTTGAAACTAGAACTCAATCACAAGAGGAAGTCAGAAAGAACTCATATATGGAGACTAAAGAGCACCTTACTAAAGAATGAATGGATCAACCAGGAAATTAAAGAATAATTAAAAAAAAAATAACAGAAACCAATGAAAATGAAAACACAACTGTTCAAAATCTTTGGGATGCAGCAAAGGCAGTCCTAAGAGGAAAGTATATAGCAATACAAGCCTTTCTCAAGAAACAAGAAAGGTCTCAAATACACAACCTAACCCTACACCTAAAGGAGCTGGAGAAAGAACAGCAACTAAAGCCTACACCCAGCAGGAGAAGAGAAATAATAAAGCTCAGAGCAGAAATCAATGAAATAGAAACCAAAAGAACAGTAGAACAGATCAACGAAACCAGGAGCTGATTCTTTGAAAGAATTAACAAGATTGATAAACCCTTGGCCAGACTTATCAAAAATAAAAGAGAAAGGACCCAAATAAATAAAATCATGAATGAAAGAGGAGAGATCACAACCAACACCAAAGAAATACAAACAATTATAAGAACATACTATGAGCAACTCTATGCCAGCAAAAGAAATAATCTGGAAGAAATGGATGCATTCCTAGAGATGTATAAACTACCAAAACTGAACCTGGAAGAAATAGAAAACCTGAACAGACCTATAACCACTAAGGAAATTGAAGCAGTCATCAAAAATCTCCCAGCAAAGAAGAGTCCAGGGCCAGATGGCTTCCCAGGGGAATTCTACCAAACATTTAAAGAAGAATTATTACCTATTCTTCTGAAACTGTTCCAAAAAATAGAAATGGAAGGAAAACTTCCAAACTCGTTTGATGAGGCCACCATTACCTTGGTCCCAAAACCAGACAAACACCCTATCAAAAAGGAGACTTACAGACCAATATCCTTGATGAACATGGATGCAAAAATTCTCACCAAAATACTAGCCAATAGGATCCAACAGTACATTAAAAGGATTATTCACCACGACCAAGTGGGATTTATCCCTGGGGTGCAAGGTTGGTTCAACATCCGCAAATCAATCAATGTGATACAATACGTTAATAAAAGAAAGAACAAGAACGATATTATCCTCTCAATAGATGCAGAAAAAGCATTTGACAAAGTACATCATCCTTTCTTGATCAAAACTCTTCAGAGTATAGAGATAGAGGGTACATACCTCAATAGCATAAAAGTCATCTATGAAAAACCCACAGCGAATATCATTCTCAATGGGGAAAAACTGAGAGCTTTCCCCCTAAGGTCAGGAACACGGCAGGGATGTCCACTATCACCACTGCTATTCAACATAGTATTAGAAGTCCTAGCCACAGCAATCAGACAACAAAGAGAAATAAAAGGAATCTGAATTGTCAAAGAAGTCAAACTCTCACTCTTTGCAGATGGTATGATACTGTATGTGGAAAACCCAAAAGACTCCACCCCCAAACTGCGAGAACTCATACAGGAATTCAGTAAAGTGGCAGGATATAAAATCAATGCACAGAAATCAGTGACATTCCTATACACCAACAGCAAGACAGAAGAAAGAGAAATTAAGGAGTGGATTCCATCTACAATTGCACCCAAAACCGTAAGATACCTAGGAAAAAATCTAACCAAAGAGGCAAAGAATCTGTACTCAGAAAACTATAAAATACTCATGAAAGAAATTGAGGAAGACAAAAAGAAATGGAAAAACATCCCATGCTCATGGATTGGAAGAACAAATATTGTGAAGAAGTCAATGCTACCTCGGCAATCTGCACATTTAATGCAATCCCTATCAAAATACCACCAACTTTTTTTCAAAGAAATGGAACAAGTAATCCTAAAATTTGTATGGAACCAGAAAAGACCCCGAATAGCCAGAGGTACGTTGAAAAAGAAAAGCAAAACTGGTGGCATCACAATCCTAGACACCAAGCTCTATTACAAAGCTGTCATCATCAAGGCAGTATGGTACCGGCACAAAAACAGACACATAGGTCAATGGAACAGAATAGAGAGCCCAGAAATAGACCCTCAACTCTATGGTCAACTAATCTTCGACAAAGCAAGAAAGAATGTCCAATGGAAAAAAGACAGTCTCTTCAACAAATGGTGTTGGGAAAATTGGACAGCCACATGCAGAAGAATGAAACTGGACCATTTCCTTACACCACACACAAAAATAGACTCCAAATGGTTGAAAGACCTAAATGTGAGACAGGAGTCCATCAACATCCTAAAGGAGAACACAGGCAGCAACCTCTACGACCTCAGCCACAGCAACTTCTTCCTAGAAACATCACCAAAGGCAAGGGAAGCAAGGGCAAAAATGAACTATTGGGACTTCATCAAGATAAAAATGTTTTGCACAGCAAAAGAAACGGTCAACAAAACCAAAAGACAACCGACAGAATGGGAGAAGATATTTGCAAATGACATATCAGATAAAGGGCTAGTATCCAAAATCTATAAAGAACTTCTTAAACTCAACACCCAAAGAACAAATGATCCAGTCAAGCAATGGGCAGAAGACATGAACAGACATTTTTCCAAAGAAGACATCCAAATGGCCAATGGACACATGAAAAAGAGCTCAACATCACTCGGCATCAGGGAAATCCAAATCAAAACTTCAATGAGATACCACCTCACACCAGTCAAAATGGCTAAAATTAACAAGTCAGGAAACGACAGATGTTGACAGGGATGTGGAAAAGGGGAACCCTCCTACACTGTTGGTGGGAATGCAAGCTGGTGCAGCCACTCTGGAAAACAGTATAGAGGTTCCTCAAAAAGTTGAAAATAGAGCTACCATACGATCCAGCAATTGCACTACTGGATATTTACCCCAAAGATACAAATGTAGGGATCTAAAGGAGAATGTGCACCCTGATGTTTATAAGAGCAATGTCCACAATAACCAAACTATGGAAGAGCCAAGATGGCCATCGACAGATGAATGGATAAAGAAGATGTGATATATATATATATGTATATATGTATATATATATATATATATATATATATATATATATATATATATAATGGAATATTATGCAGCCATCAAAAGGAATGAAATCTTGCCATTTGCAATGACATGGATCGAACTGGAGGGTATTATGCTGAGTGAAATAAGTCAATCAGAGAAAGACATGTATCATATGACCCCACTGATATGAGGAATTCTTTTTTTTTTTTAAAGATTTTATTTATTTATTTGAGAGGGAGAGAATGAGAGACAGAGAGCACAAGAGGGAAGAGGGTCGGAGGGAGAGGCAGACTCCCCGCCGAGCAGGGAGCCCGATGCAGGACTCGATCCCGGGACTCCAGGATCATGACCCGAGCCGAAGGCAGTCGCCCAACCAACTGAGCCACCCAGGCGCCCCAGATATGAGGAATTCTTAATCTCAGGAAACAACCTGAGGGTTGATGGAGTGGTGGGGGGTGGGAGGGATGGGGTGGCTGGGTGATAGATATTGGGGAGGGTATGTGCTATGGTGAGTGCTGTGAATTGTGTAAGACTGTTGAATCACAGACCTGTACCTCTGAAACAAATAATACATTATACATTAAAAAAAAGAAGATAGCAGGAAGGGAAAAATGAAAGGGGAGAAATTGGAGGAGGAGACGAACCATGAGAGACTATGGACTCTGAGAAACAAACTGAGTTCTAGAGAAGAAGGGCGTGGGGGGATGGGTTAGCCTGATGATGGGTATTAAGGAGGGAACATACTGAATGGAGCACTGGGTGTTATATGCAAACAATAAATCATGAAACACTACATCAAAAACTAATGATGTAATGTATGATGATTAACATAACATAATAATAATAAATAAATAAATAAAATGAAATATAGATTGCAGCAAAAAAAGAGCTAGGAAAAAAAACAAAGCATGAAGCTATTGGAAGCAATAAACTAGTAAAAATTAGAGCAAAATATATAATAGAGACTAAAACAACAGAAATGATCAATGACTCTAAGAACTGATTCTTTCAAAAGACTAACAAAATTGATAAATTTTTAGCCAAACTCATCAAGAATAAAGGGGAAAAGACTCAAATAAATAAATTCAAAGAAGAAAGAGGAATAACAACCAAAACCACAGAAATAGAAATGATTAAAAGAATACTATGAAAAATTAGGTGTCAAAAAATTGGACGACCTTGAGGAAATGGATAAATTTCTAGAAACATATAATCTTCCCGAACTGAATAAAGAAAAAATACATAATTTAAACAGACCTATTACTAGGAATGAAATTGAATCAGTCATAAAACTCCCCACAAACAGAAGTCCACAACCAGATGAAATCACAGGTAAATTCTACCAAGCATTTAAAGAAGGATTAATACTCATTCTACTCAAACTATTCCAAAAACTAAAAGACGAAAGAAAGTTTCCATACATTCCATGAAAACAGCATTACCTTGATACCAAAACCAGACAAACACACCACAAAGAAAAAAACTACCAGCCAATATCCCTGATGAACATAGTTACAAAAATCCTCAACAAAATATTAGCAAACTACATTCAACAATATATTAAAATGATTATTCATCAGGATCAAGAGGGATTTACTCTGAAGATGCAAGGATGGTTCAATATTCATGCATCATTAATGTGATACACCACATTAACAAAATGAAGGATAAAAATCATATGAACATTTCAACAGATGCAGAAAAAAAATTGACAAACTTCAACATCTGTTTATGATAAAACTCTCAACAAAGTGGGTTTAGAGGGTACATATGCCAACATAATACAGGCCATATAAGACAAACCTACAGTTAACATCATACTCAATGATGAAAAACTGAAAACTTTCCTCTAAGATCAGGAGCAAGAAAAGGATGTCCATTCTCACCACTTTTATTCTACATAGTCCTGAAGTCCCAGCCACAGCAATCATATAAGAAAAAGAAATGAAAGGCATTCAAAATGTTAAGAAAGAAGTAAACTATCACTATTTGCAGATGGCATAATACTATACACAAAACCCTAAAGATTTTTACAAGAAACAATTTAAAGTAATAAATAAACTCAGTAATTTGCAGAATACAAAGTTAATACACAGAAATTGGTTACATATTTGTATACTAATAGGGAAGTAGTAGAGAAATTGAGGGAACAATCTCATTTACAATTTCACCAAAAAGAATAAAATATTTAGGAATAAAATTAACCAAGGAGGGGAAAGACTCATATTCTGGAAGCTATAAAACAGTGATGAAAGAAGTTGAAGACAACACAACAAGTTAGAAGAAAGATTAAAAGAATTAATAGTAACATGTCTATACTACCTAAAACAATCTACAAAGTCAATGCAATCCCTAGCAAAATATCAACATATTTTTTATGGAACTAGAATAATAGTCTTAAAATTAGTATGGAACCACAAAAGACCTCGAATAGCCAAAGAAATCTTGAAAAAGAAGAACAAAGTTGAAGGTATCACAATCACAGATTTCAAGATATACTACAAACTACAATAATCAAAATAGTATGGTAGTGGCACAAAAATAGACACATGGAGCAATAGAACAAATACAGAATCCAGGAAAAAAATCCATGCAAATATGGTCAATTAATCTATGACAAAAGAAGCAAGAATATACAATGGGAAAAAGACAGTCTCTTTAATAAATGGTGCTGGGAAAACTGAACAAACACATGCAAAAGAATGAAATTGGACCACTTTCTAATGCCATACACAAAAATAAACTTAAATTGGATTAAAGACATAATTGTGAGACCTGAAACCATAAAACTCCTAAAGAAAACGTAGGCAGTAATCTCTTTGACACTGGCTCTAGCAACATTTTCTACATATGTCTCCTCATGAAAGAGGAAGAAAAGCAAAAATAAACTGTTGGAACTATACCAAAATAAAAAGCTTTTTGACATCAACAAAACAAAAGCAACCTACTAAATGGGAGAAGATATTTAGAAATGTTAAGTGTGTGTGTGTGTGTGAACATTACTCAACCACGAAAAAGAATGAGATCATGCCATTTGCAACAACATCAAGGATGGACCTAGAAGGTATTATACTAAATGAAATTAATTAGATGGAAAAAAGACAAATACAATATGTTTTCACTTATATGTAGAATCTAAAAAACAAAACAAGCAAAAAATGTAGAAACAGATGCATAAATACAGAGTACAAACTGGTGATTACAAAAGGGAGGGTGTGTGGGCATATGGGCAAAATGGGAGGTACAGCCTTCTAGTTATGGAATGAATAAGTCACAGGGATAAAAGGTACAGCATAAAGAATATATAGTCAATAGTAATGTAACAGCACTGTATGGTGACAGATGCAAGCCACACTTACAGTAAGCAGAGCATGACATATACGCTGGTCCAATCACTTTGTTGTACACCAGAAACTAATGTAACATTTGGGGTCAACTAACTTCAATTAAAAATTACATAAAAAAAAAACAGAAAACAAAAACAAACAAGACAAATTTGGGCAGATCATGTCTATGACATTTTCCATCAACCATACTTATATTTCTTTTCCCCCTTTGGTCCTTTGTTCATTTTTGAGGCAAAGTCAGATTTCTTGTTCCCATGATCTCTTGCTGTCTGTAGCATAAAAAGTCAACAAAAATCATCTTGGTCAATTCATGACATTTTATGCCTTTGTAAAACAGAAAGGGGATTCCTTTGTTAATAATAACTGAGTGAACTGGGTTAAAATGGGACATTGAATGAGACAACTGCTTTTCAGAATCCTGTAAACAGGAGTCTCCCTTAATTTGAGCCATAAATACCATTTCAAAAACTCTTGCCTGAAGGGATGTGTGCAAATGTCAAGTCACACATCACCTCAGAAAAATGGAGAACCAAGTGACTCTCAATTACACGAGACATTAATCACACAAATGGATGTCAAAAGAAAGCCAGAGTAGCAATACTTATATCAGAGACAAGATAGACTTTAAAACAAAGACTGTAACAAGAGACAAGGAATGGCACTATATCATAATTAAGGGGACAGTCCAACAAGAACATCTAACAATTGTAGATATTTATGCACTCAACATGGGTGTTGAGTTAACATACATAAACCTACTGGGGCAGCGCCGGGATGGCTGTCAGTTAAGCGGCCAACTCTTGATTTTTGCTCAGGTCATGATCTCAGGGTTTTGAGACAAAGCCCCTCATTACCATCCCCCCTCTAATAAAAGAGGAAATGTTTTAAAAAAAAAAACATACAAAAGGTACTAATTGAT
Source organism: Eumetopias jubatus (assembly GCF_037043125.1). Classification (NCBI taxonomy): domain Eukaryota; kingdom Metazoa; phylum Chordata; class Mammalia; order Carnivora; family Otariidae; genus Eumetopias; species Eumetopias jubatus. Next base: position 64,317,534 of record NW_028274817.1, read on the forward strand.
AATAATATAATAGCAGTATGGGACTTTATCTGCACAGAATTGCCCCTATTTGAACAATCTGGCAGTTCCATAGAAAATACCACTCACAGGGCTTTTCTTTATTTGACCTGACACAGAGCTTGCTCAGAACAGACTTTTCACCAGGTCATTTGTTAAGACAATTCAGTGGCAATTATTTAATATTGCAGCTGCCTGAGGCATGGATAACAGCTGGAGCAAAATACAAGCTGACCAAAAAAACTTAAAATGAAAACTTAAGAATGAGATATTCACAATGGATTTTTAAAATTCTGATATAGTTTGAAAATCTAAAACTTAACATGCACATTCAGAACTGTGTGCCTGCCCAAGAATGACATAGAAGGTCCTTATCTCTCTCACCCCTGGTTGACCCAGAGGCTCTATGCAAAGAGAAAGGGAAGGCTGTCTCAGTTGTCTACTGCCTTTAGAAGCGTTGAAGGCATGACCAACATATATACAAAGTCCCTTAGCAAAGACTCAGAGATTTATTAATGAAAGATATGGAAGAAAACCTCTGTCAAATTACTACCTGACCACTAAACTAACTGAACTATACTTTTAGAAGCCACATGTAGCAAAGAATACAGACATCACAAAATTAGTTCAATAGTCACTGAACAGAAAAAGTACAAAACAAAAATAGAGTAACAACAGAAGAACCTGGGAAGAAGAAAGAATCTGATTTCAATTTTTGCCACATTATATTATGAAAATGGCCAACTGTCACCCCTTCCATGGAACACACCAAATTGCACCTATTTATGGAACAATTCCTCCTGAAGAACTGAGGGCTGACTGAACAGCTTCTAAACAACAAAAGATAGAAAGGCAAAAAGGAACAGCAAGAGAAACAGAGACATGGTAACAAAGGGAAACCCCACCCCCAGTGCTGCAAACTGCAGTGGGGAGAGATAGGACTGAGGGTCTGGGAACAGATTCCTCTGTCTTTGGACACAGAAAAAAAGCCACAGTTTTAAAGAGCAGCTAGCATATATAACAGACAACACTAGAACTCCACTAAAAGGTGGAGAAGCCATGGGAAAATTCCCTGGCACAGAGGGGCTGGACAGCATCATGATGTTCATTCCCCCTCCATCTTTTTTTTTAAAGATTTTATTTATTTATTTGACAGAGAGAGACACAGCGAGAGAGGGAACACAAGCAGAGGGAGTAGCAGGCTTCCTGTGGAGCAGGGAGCCTGATGCGGGGCTCGATCCCAGGACCCTGGGATCATGACCTGAGCCGAAGGCAGATGCTTAACGACTGAGCCACCCAGGCACCCCCCCTCCATCTTAAAAGCCCAGAAAAGTAGGGTCTGAATGCCATAGTTGGCTTGCTGTCTCAGCAAGCCTCTCATGGGCAAGTCCATACCAGCTCTCATCATGCTGGGGCACAGAAAAAATGTTGCAGTTCAAAAGGGCAGAAGAGCTGGAAGAATGCTCTCTGAGTTAGAGAAATTGAAGAATAACATGGTTTACCCTCCCACTCCATCCTAAAAGCCCAGACAGGAGCAGGGTCTGTTTGCCACAGAAGGTTTCCTGCCTCAGTGTGCCCTGCGTCCAAAAGCCTACACAAACCCTGGTCACAATGAGGCACAGAAAAAAAACTATGGTTTAATAGAGCAACTACCATACAAAAGAGCCAGGCTTAAAACTCTGCCAAATAGCAGAAGGAGTTGCTGGAACACTATCTGAATTGGAGGGGCTGACAGACATGATCTACACTCCCCTCCCATCTTGAAAGCACAGACCAGTGAGAAAGCACCCTAACCAGCATGTTGCCCCAGTGAGCACTAAGCCTATAGTTGACACCAGCTCCAGCCATCCCACCAAGGTAGACACAGGGCAATGCACGTTAGGATAACCCTGTTTAGCACTCAGCAGCACTACAGCTGCAGCCTGTGAACCAAGCTGACACAGGCACAAAGTACCCCAGAACTCACCAGGGACATGTCACTTTGGCTTCAGATGGCTTGCTAGGGCACCCCAAGTGCACAGTGCTCCAGAACTGCCCAGCTGATATCTACTTTAGATCCAGCTATCTTAGCAGTGTGCCTCCTGCACAGAGTGTCCAGGGAACCCCTGACCCAAGCATGCCTCAATTACAGCCACCCCACCAGGGTACTGCCTGTGTACAATACCTTGCAACACTCCTGCCTGCCCTGGCTTTGACTCCAGGTACCTGACCAGAACACCTCCTGTGCTGAGCATCTTGGGACACCCTGCCTTACACCTAATTCAGACTCAGCTGTCCCACCAGGTCACCCTCAGTGTAGCGAGCCCTGGGACAACCCAGCTTGCAACCACTTTGCCTTCAACTGTCCTTCCAGGGTATATTTTACATGGAGAGTATAGGGACAACACCAACCAAAGCCCACTTTACCTTTAGCTGTCCTACCAGGGCAACCCTGTGCAGAGTGCCCTAGCACCTCCTGGCCTGCACCCTGCTTTAGCTCTAGCCACCACTTCAGGGAACCCTCTATGCAGACAGTCCTGGAACACAGCAGATTACATAAACTTCAGCTTCAGCTGTCTTTCCAAGATGCCTGAAGCACAGAGAGCCTCAGGAACCCCCCAGCCTGCATACCACCTCAGCTGCAGCTATGCTGTCAGAGCACACCAAGTGAGGAGCCCTCTTGGATCCCCCAACAAACACTCACTTCAGCTTTAGCTGTCCTGCCATAGTTCCCACTGAGTGGAAAGCCCTAGGAACTCCCAGTCCACACCATATGTGAAAGACAGCCACCCTGCCAGGGCAACCTCTGCATAGAAAGCCCTTGGACATGACAGATAACACCCACTTCAGTTTCAGGTATGTTGCCAAAGTGACCTCTGTGTGTAGACCTTTGGGACACTTGGCTTGCATCTACTTTAGCCTTATCTATCCTGCCAGGGTACATGCTGCATGGAGAGCCCTAAGACCCACAACCTACACCAGCAAAATTTCCAGCCAGCCAGCAAAAGTTACTGAGCACACAAGTCTACATAGGGACAGCCATACACAAGACCATTCCTTCAAGTTTAGGAGGTAGCTGTTCTGTCTAATCCATAGAAACAAACGAGCAAAGCAAAATGCGGAGACACAGGAATATGCTCAAAAAAAACCAACAAGACAAAACAGAAAAAAAGAACTAAATGAAATGGAGATAAGAAATATGCCTGATAAAGAATTTAAAGTAATGATTGTAAAGATGCTCACTGCTCACTGGGCTGAAGAGAAGACTGGAAGAACTCAGTGAGACTTTCAATAAAGAAAAAAATTTTTAAAAAACCAATCAGAGTTGAAGAATACAATAACTGAAATAAAAACACACCAGAGGAAATCAACAGCAGATTAGTGAATGCAGAAGAATGTATCAGTGATCTGGATGACAGTGTGATGGAAAATACCCGACTGAACAGGAAAAAAAGGAAAAGAATTTATTTAAAAAGAGAATAGTTTAAGAAATCCCTTGAATAACATCAAGTGAACAAGCATTTGCATTATAAGGGTACCAGAAGAAGAAGAGACAGAGAAATGGGAAGAAAACTTTTATGGAGAAATAATACCTAAAAACTTCCTTAACTTAGAGAAGAAAAGAGACACCCAAATTCAAGAAGCACAAAGGTACCAAATAAGAAGAACCCAAGGAGGTCCAAACCACAACACATAATAATTAAAATGTTAAAGGTTAAATATAAAGAGAAAAGTTTTTTTTATTATGTTATGTTAGTCACCATACAATACATCATTAGTTTTTCATGTGGTGATCCACAATCCATTGTTTTCGTATAACAACCAGTGCTCCATGCAGTACGAGCCCTCCTTAATACCCATCACTGGGCTAACCAATCCCCCTTCCCCCCTTCCCTCTAAAACCCTCTTTGTCTCTCAGAGTCCATAGTCTCTCATGGTTCATCTCTCCCTCCATTCCCACCCCCCATTTTTCCCTTCCTTCTCCTAATGTCCTCCATGCTATTCCTTATGTTCCACAAATAAGTGAAACCATATGATAATTCACTTTCTCTGCTTGACTTATTTCACTTAGCATAATCTCCTCCAGTCCCATCCATGTTGATGTAAAAGTTGGGTATTCATCCCTTCTGATAGCTGAGTAATATTCCATTGTATATATGGACCACATCTTCTTTATCCATTCATCTGTTGAAGGGCATCTCAGCTCTTTCCACAGTTTGGCTATTGCGGACATTGCTGCTATGAACATTGGGGTGCATATGGCCCTTCTTTTCACTACATCTGTGTCTTTGGGGTAAATACCTAGAAGTGCAATTGCTGGGCCATAGGGTAGCTCTATTTTTAAATTATTGAGGAACCTCCACACTGTTTTCCAAAGTGGCTGTACCAACTTCCATCCCCACCAACAGTGTAAGAGGGTTCCCCTTTCTCCACAGCCTCTCCAACATTTGTTGTTTCTTTCCCTGTCCGTTTTTGCCATTCTAACTGGTGTAAGGTGGTATCTCAATGTGGTTTTGATTTGAATTTCCCTGATGACTACTGATGATGAACATTTTTTCATGTGTCTCTTAGCCATTTGTATGTCTTCTTAGGAGAAGTGTCTTTTCATATCTTCTGCCCACTTTTTGACTTGAATATTTGTTTCTTGGGTGTTGAGTTTGAGAAGTTCTTTATAGCTCTTGGATACCAGCCCTTTATTTGTAGTGTCCTTTGCAAATATCTTCTCCCATTCTGAGGGTTGCCTCTTTGTTTTGTTGACTGTTTCCTTTGCTGTGCAGAAGCTTTTTATCTTGATGAAGTCCCAAAAGTTCATTTTTGCTTTTGTTTCACTAGGTTTTGGAGATGTATCTTGAAAGAAGTTGCTGTGGGCGATGTCAAAGAGGTTACTGCCTATGTTCTTCTCTAGGATTTTGATGGATTCCTGTCTCACATTGAGGTCTTTCATCCATTTTGAGTTTATCTTTGAGTATGGTGTATAGAGAATGGTTGGGTTTCATTCTTCTGCATGTGGCTGTCCAATTTTCCCAGCACCATTTATTGAAGAGACTGTCTTTTTTCCATTGCATGTTTTTTCCTGCCTTATCAAGGATTATTTGACCATAGAGTTGAGGGTCCATATCTGGGTTCTCTCTTCTGTTCCATTGGTCTATATGTCGGTTTTTGTGCCAGTACCATGCTGTCTTGGTGATCACAGCTTCATAATATAGCTTGAAATCAGGCAACGTGATGCCCCCAGATTTATTTTTCTTTTTCAACATTTCCTTGGCAATTCGGGGTCTTTCTTGATTCCATACAAATTTTAGGATTGTTTGTTACAGCACTTTGGAAAATGTCATTGGAATTTTGATCGGGATGGCGTTGAAGGTATAGATTGCTCTGGGTAGCATAGACATTTTAACAATGTTTATTCTTCCGATCCATGAGCATGGAATGTTTTTCCATCTTTTTATGTCTTCTTCAATTTCTTTCATGAGTGTTCTGTAGTTCCTACAGTATAGATCCTTTATCTCTTTGGTTAGGTTTATTCCGAGGTATCTTATGGTTTTGGGTGCTATTGTAAATGGAATCGTTTCTCTAATTTCTCTTTCTACAGTTGCATTGTTATTGTATAAGAAAGCAACTGATTTCTGTGCATTGATTTTGTATCCTGTCACATTACCGAATTGCTGTATGAGTTCTAATAACTTGGGGGTGGAGTCTTTTGGGTTTTCCACGTAAAATATCATGTCGTCTACGAAAAGAGAGAGTTTGACTTTTTCTTTGCCAATTTGAATACATTTTATTTCTTTGTGTTGTCTGATTGCTGTTGCTAAAACTTCTAGTACTATGTTGAACAATAGTGGTGAGACTGGGCATCCTTGACGTGTTCCTGATCTTAAGGGACAGGCTCTCAGCTTTTCCCCATTGAGGATGATATTCGCTGTGGGTTTTTCATAGATGGATTTTATGAACTTGAAGAATGTTCCCTCTATCCCTATACTCTGAAGAGTTTTAATCAGCAAAGGGTGCTGTATTTTGTCAGAAGCTTTTTCTGCATCAATTAAGAGGACCATATGATTCTTCTCCCTCCTCTTATTAATGTGTTCTATCACATTGATTGATTTGCGAATGTTGAACCACACTTGCATCCCAGGCATAAATCCCACTTGGTCGTGGTGGATGATCCATTTAATGTATTGTTGGATCCTATTAGCTAGGATTTTGTTGAGGATTTTGGAATCCATATTCATCAGGGATATTGGTCTGAAATTCTCTTTTTTGATGGGGTCTTTGCCTGGTTTGAGGATTAAGGTAATGCAGGCCTCATAGAATAAGTTTGGAAGTTTTCCTTCTGTTTTTATTTTTTGAAACAGCTTCAGTAAAATAGGTATTACTTCTTCTTTGAATGTTTGGTAAAATTCCCCAGGGAATCCATCAGGCCCCAGACTCCTTTTTGGGGAGGTTTTTGATAACTACTTCAATCTCGTTAGTGGTTATTGGCCCATTCAGGTTGTCAATTTTTTCCTGTTTCAGGCTTGGCAGCCTATAGGTTTCAAGGAAGGCCTCGATTTCATCCAGATTGCTCAGTTTTTTGGCGTATAGTTGTTGATAATAATTTCTAATAATTGTTTCTATTTCCTTGGTGTTAGTTGTGATCTCTCCCCTTTCATTCATAATTTTATTTATTTGGGTCCTTTGTCTTTTCTTTGGAATAAGTATGGTCACTGGTTTATCAATCTTATTAATCTTTCAAAGAACCATATTCTAGTTTCGTTGATCTGATCTACTGTGTTTCTGGTTTCTAATTCATTGATGTCTGTTCTAATTTTAATTATTTCTCTTCTAATGTGTGGCTTAGGCATCATTTGTTGTTTTTTCTCTACTTCTTTAAGGTGTAGAGTTAGATGGTGAATTCAGGATTTTTCTATTTTTTTGAGTGAGGCTTGGATGGCTATGTATTTCCCCCTTAGGACCACCTTTTCAGTATCCCATAGGTTCTGGACCACTGTGTTTTCATTCTCATTTATTTCCTTGAATTGTTTAAGTTCTTCTTTGATGTCCTGGTTGACCCAAACATTCTTGAACAGAATGGGCTTTAGATTCTAAGTGTTTGAATTTCTGCCAAATTTTTTCTTGTGATTGAGTTCCAGTTTTAAAGCATTGTGGTCTGAGAATATGCAGGGAATAATCTCAATCTTTTGGTATCAGTTGAGACCTGATTTGTGACCCAGTATGTGGTCTATTCTGGAGAAAGTTCCATGTGTGCTCGAGAAGAATGAGTATTCTGTTGGTTTAGGGTGGAATGTTCTGTGTATATCTATGAGGTCTATCTGGTCCAGTGTATCATCCAAAGCTCTTGTTTCCTTGTTGATTTTCTGCTTAGATGATCTGTCCATTGCTGAGAGTGGAGTATTGAGGTCTCCTACAATTAACATATTGTTATCAATATGACTCTTTATTTTGGTTAACAGTTGGCTTATTTAGATGGCTGCTCCCATGTTGGGGGCATAGCTATTTACAATTGTTAGATCTTCTTGTTGGATAGACCCTTTAAGAATGATATAGTGTCCTTCTGTGTCTCTAATTACAGACTTTAGTTTAAAATCTAATTTGTCTGATATAAGAATTGCTACCCCAGCTTTCTTTTGAGGTCCGCTGGCATGGAAGATGGATTTCCATCCCTTCACTTTCAGTCTGGATGTATCTTTAGGTTCAAAATGAGTCTCTTGTAGGCAGCATATGGATGGGTCCTGTCTTTTTATCCAATATGCAACCCTGTGCCATTTTATGGGAGCATTTAGGCCATTCACATTGAGAGTGATTATTGAAATATATGAATTAATTGTCAACATGTTGCCTCTGAAGACATTTTTTTTATAGATTTTCCCTGTAAATTTCTGTTGTCTATGACTCTTGGGGTCTTTCTCCTTTTATAGAACCCCCTTCATATTTCTTGTAGGGCCAACTTAGTGGTCACATATTCTTTCAGTTTCTGCCGGTCTTGGAAGCTCTTTATCTCTCAATCCATTCTAAATGACAGCCTTGCCAGATAAAGTATTCTTGGCTACATGTTCTTCTCATTTAGTACCCTGAATATGTGTTGCCAGGCCTTTCTGGCTTGCAAGGTCTCTGTGGATAGGTCTGAGGTTATTCTGATATTCCTCCCTTTGTATGTATGGAATCTCTTCCCCCTAACTGCCCTTAAGATGGTTTCCTTGGTTCTAACATTTGCAAGTTTTACTCTTACATGCCGGGGTGTTGGCTGTTTTCCTTGATCTTGGGAGGGGTCCTCTCTGCCTCTAGGACACGAATGTTTGTTTCATTCCCCAGATTAGGGAAGTTCTCAGCTACGATTTGCTCAAATACATCTTCTAGTCCCCTCTCTCTCTCTCCACTCCCTCTGGGATTCCAATTATTCTGACATTGGAACACTTCATGGTGTCACTTATTTCTCTGATTTTATTTTCATGGATTCTGAGTTGTTTTCCCTGGCCTCCTTTTTTCCCTTTTTATCTGTTATATTGTCTTCCAGGCCGCTTATTTGTTCTTCTCCCTCAGTTACCCTAGCTGTTAGATTATCTACATTTGATTGGATCTCATTGATAGCATTTTTAAGTTCTGCCAATTCAGCTTTCATTTCTGCCCTTAGAGACTCTATGTTTCCATTAATTGATTTCTCCATTCTAGCCATTGTCTTCACAATTGCCAGCCTGAATTCCATCTCCAACATCTTGGTTATATCTGTATCCATTTGTAAATCTGCAGCATAAGTCATGATCTCTGAGTCTTTTCTATTTTGGGGGTTCCTCCTCATAGTCATTCTGTTGACGGGTGGTTGAGGGAATGTATAAAATCCAAATTATTGACCAGAACCCAAGCAAGATGCACATGTTTTCTTGGGACCTTAGGGTTGCTGGCCTCTTGTTTTCCCGGCCTGTCTTCTGGGGGAGGGGCCTACTGTGCTGTTACTCAGGCAACCCTGTTTGGGCGGAGTTGCCCTGCCCCCTGTGGCATGGGATTGGCTCAGTGGGAATCAGTTTTGGGGGCTTTTGTTCTCTGGTGGCTTTCCCTGGCAGCTTTCCCCGTCTCTTCCATGAGTCAGTGCAGAAGAGACCATTTCCAACCCTCTGCCTCAGAGCAGAGATACCGCAGTCTGTTCTTCAGTGAGCTCTCCAGGCCTCACTGTCTCCGTTTCTGTCGGGGCTGCTATAAACTGCAGTGTCCTGGGTTGTGCACCTCTCTGCAGCGCCCCCAGTCCTGCCTCCAGGTTGGAGGACGTCTCTTCCCTTTGTGCTTGTATAACTGCCAGCCACTCCCAGTTCTCACGCGCAACCCCCACTCCAGGTTTCTGCCCCTGGGGCTGCCCTAAAGTCCTTTCCCCGCCTCTGTCGGTCTGCAAGTCTGTGCCCCGTCCCCAGCACATGAGGCTGTCGCTCACCGGTGGTGTAGGATCCCTACAGCCAGGCACCTTCCTGCTGCCATTTATCCTCCAAAATCTGCCCATGGAATCAGGGCTCCCTGCTTCATACCTCAAAACCAACCACCTGCGATATTCTATTTGTAGAGATCCAGATCTTCTTACATCTTGGGCTGGTTTCATGGGTGCTTATAGTGGTCTGGTAGATATCCAGCTCAACTCCTGGAACCAGTTGAAATAAGGTCCCCTACTCCTCCGCCATCTTTCCTCCTCCTAAAGAGAAAAGTTTTAAAGCAGCAAGAGTGAAACAAAAAATTATACACAAGGGTAACACTATAAGACTATCGGCTTATTTTTCAGCAGAAACTTTGCAAGAAAGAAAGGATATGGCATGATATATTCAAGGTACTGGAGGGGAAAAAAATAATGACCAAGAATACCTTACCCGGCAAGATTATTATTCAGATTTGAAGGAGAGATAAACAGTTTCCCAGACAAACAAAAGATAAAAGAGTTTATCAACACTAAAATAACCTTGCAAGAAATTTTAAAAGGACTTTTTAAGTGGAAAATAAATGGCCATAAGTAGACATAAGAAAATTATGAATAAGGGCACCTGGGTAGCTCAGTCGTTAAGCGTCTGCCTTCAGCTCAGGTCATGGTCCCAGGATCCTGGCATCGAGCCCCACATCGGGCTCCCTGCTCAGTGGGAAACCTGCTTCTCCCTCTCCCACTCCCCCTGCTTGTGTTCCCTCTCTCACTGTGTCTCTCTCTGTCAAATAAATAAATAAAATCTTAAAAAAAGAAACTTATGAATAAAAAGATGTAAAATATAACACACACACATAAAACATGGAAAGGAGAGTAAAGAGAAAAACAATAGTTTTTTTTTTTGCATGTGTTTGAACTTAAATGACCATCAACTTAATATAAACTACTATATACTTAGGATGTTATATATGAACCTCATGGTAATCACAAACTCAAAACCTATGACAGATACAAAAAAACTAAAGAGAAAAAAGCCAAGCACAACACTACTCATCAGTTCCAAAGAAAGAAAGCCAAAGAAAAGGACACAACAGAACCGAGAAAAACTGCAAAAACAACCAGAAAACAAATAACAAAATGACATTAAATATATATCTATCAATAATTACTTTAAATGTAAATGACCTAAAAATTCCAATGAAAAGACATAAAGTGGTGGAATAAATTTTTAAAAAAAGAAACAAGACCGATCTATGTGCTGCTCAGAAAAGACTCACCTCAGAACTAAAGACATACAGACTAAAACTGAAGCGATGTAAAAACATTTATCATGCAAATAGAAAAAAACAAACGAAAAGTCACAGTCACAATGATTATATCATATGAAATGGACTTTAAAACAAAGTCTTTAACAAGAGACAAAGAAGGACATTATATAATGATAAAGGAATTAGCCCCACAAGAAGATATAACAATTATAAATATCTATTCACCCAACACTGGAGCACCTAAATATATAAAGCAAATATTAACAGATATTAACAGAGAAATTAATGATAGTACAATAATAGTAAGGAATTGTAATACTGCACTTACATCAATGGATAGATTATCAAAAAAAAAGAAAATCAATAAAGAAACAGTATCCTTGAATGACACATTAGACAGATGAACATAACAGATTTGTACAGCACATTCCATCCAAAAACAGCAGAATACACATTCTTTTCAAATGCACATGGAACATTCTCCAGAATAGATGACAGTTAAGACCACAGAATAGGCATCAGTATATTTAAGAAGACTGAAGTCATGCCATACATGCCCTCTTATTACTACAATGTTATAAAACTAAAAATCATTCACAAGAAAAAAAACACAAGTGCAGGATAAACATGGTACTAAGCAACCATTGGTTCAATGAAGCAATCAAAGAAGGAATCCAAAAATACACAGAGGAAAATGAAAACACAAAGTTCCAAAATGTTTGGGACACAGCAAAAGGCAGTATTAAGAGGGACATATATAGTGATGCAGACCTACTTCAAAAAAGGAAAAAACTCAAATAAAAATCTAATCTTACATATAAAGAAACTAGAAAAAGAACAAATAAAACCCAAGGTGACCTGAGGGTTGCTGGAGTGGTGGGGGGTGGGAGGGATGGGGTGGCTGGGTGATAGACATTGGGGAGGATACGTGCTATCGTGAGCACTGTGAATTGTGTAAGACTGTTGAATCACAGACCTGTACCTCTGAAACAAATAATACATTACATGTTAAAAAAAAAAAAAAGAAGATAGCAGGAGGGGAAGCATGAAGGGGGGGAAATTGGAGGGGGAGACGAACCATGAGAGACTATGGACTCTGAGAAACAAACTGAGGGTTCTAGAGGGGAAGGGGGTGAGGAATGGGTTAGCCTGGTGATGGGTATTAAAGAGGGCATGTACTACATGGAGCACTGGGTGTTATATGCAAACAATGAATCATGGAACACTACATCAAAAACTAATGATGTAATGTATGGTGATTAACATAACATAATAAAAAAAGAGAGAGAGAAAGAGGAATAAGAAAAAGAAATAAGAGGCAACCTCTGTCCCCAGTTTTTATCTAATTTTCTGTGTCTGTTTCTGTATTTTAGGAAAGGCAGCTGTGCCTCCTGCTCTTGAAGGTAATGGCTTTATGAGGAAGAAGTCTTGCAGTGCACTGCATTACAGTGCCCCTTCTTTCCCAGGACCTGGCGCTTCAGGGAGTGTTTCCTTTGTGTGTAGCATGTGCACTGGTGTTGAGTCCTGGCCACTTTTTCCTTCAGTCCATTCATCTGCAGAGGCTCTTTTTGCCTGTTTTGGGCATTGTTTCATCCCCTGTCAGTTTGAGTGTGTTTAACAAGGTGTGCAGTGGTCTGTTTGTGAAATGAGACCTGCCACTGTCCCCTATGGAACTGAGGTCCCACAAAATGTGTGAGTGAGGAGATGAGGTGTTGGTGGATTTTGGCCTGGTCTTCTTGGGGAGGGGACTTGCAGAACTAGGATTGAGGTAAGTGTGCCTGGGAAGGGTGAATCTGCCCAAGCTCAGGAAGGCAGATCTTGGGGTAAGCAAGTTATGTAGTGAGTGTTGGCACCACGCCGGTTGCCACAGGTGGCTTTGTGGTTATGCTGGGGGCAAGGGAGAGAAATGGAGTCTGCCAGTTCTTGTTTTCCTGGAGGGGTCTCCCCATGATCCCTGCTTCACTGGGCCATGCTCCGACATAAGTAAATAAGCTCCCCCCCTCTGCCCCTGGTGTTTTTCAAACTGCTGCTTCCATGCTGTATTTCTGCTGGTTGTTTGTCATGCTGTCTCTTTAAGGGCAGGGACTCCATTTCCTAATGCCCTCTGGGATCTCCCAGAGCCAAGCCCCCTGATTTTTAAAATTCCAGGCTTTAAGTCTTGCTGGTTGTCAGAACTCACAAAATTTGACCCTTCTTGCTTTCAAAGCCAAATATTATGGGGATTCATCTTCCCCATGAAGGCTTTCCACTGTAGTCTTTCATCTTTCTCTGAGCCACCAATTCCCTCCACACCATGGATGGCCATAATTTGTTTCACTCCCAAGCTGCATCTTTATCCTTCCTACCTTCTTTGTTGTGACCTCTTCTCCACTTTTAGTTGTGGAGTTTGTTCTGCCTGTCTTTGGGTCATTTTCTGGGTTATTTATGCTGATGTGAGTGTTACCTAGTTATATCCATGGGACAAGGCAAACTTAGAGTCCTTCTACTCCGCCGTCTTCCCAGTCTCTCTTTAATTTTAGTGTATTTTTATAGTAAAATTATTTATCTGAAATTCAAATTCAACTAGGCACTCTATATTTTAGCTGGTAATCTTATGACCACTGCTTAATCTGTTGCTCTATTTGTAATGCAAAGAAAGAGGGGATACATGGGTCTCTGGGAACCCCCACACTAGGACTTTTCCTCAGTCTTGAAGGTAAATAATTCCAAAGTGGTAAACTATGATTCAGTTTTCAGTTAGATTAGTAAGCGCTGTTCAGTTGTGTTCCATGTAGCTAGGGCTCTCCTCAGACAGTAATCCCCCACATATCCTCATTATAAAGGAATTGGGAAATACAGATGGTATAAAGGTGTAAGGAAGAAAATAAAAGCCACCCAGAAAGGTCAACTCCTGAGGATCTTGGGAAGACGGTCAGAGTAGGAGGATCCTGAACTCACCCCGTCCCACATTTTCAACTAGATGCCATCCACATCCAAGTCAACAGACCAGAGAGTGACCCAAAGACTGGCAGAACAAACTCCACAACTAACTACAGAATAGAAGCTGCATCTGAAAGGTTAGGAAAGTCAGAAAGGTGGAGGAAGACTGCCTGCAGGAGGGAGGGAACTATGCACATGAAGAGGGCAAAGAAATGGGCCCTTGCAACAGGGAGCTCACATGGGGAAGATACCAATAACATATGACTTTAAAAACAAGAGGGGCTGAATTCCATGAGTTTTAAGACCAGTGGGACTTGGAACCTGGAGCTTTAAAAGCCAACTCAGTACTGGGTGAGCTGGGAGGGCCAGTGGATAGCTGTGTTGCCACCCTTAAAGAGACAGCAACCCTGCGCAGAGAGAAAACATAGAAATGGTGTTAACATGCAACTAATGAATTATTGAACACTACATCAAAAACTAATGTTGTACTAGGTGCCTGGGTGGCTCAGTTGTTAAGCATCTGCCTTCGGCTCGGGTCATGATCCCAGAGTCCTGGGATCGAGTCCCACATCGGGCTCCCTGCTTAGCGGGAAGCCTGCTTCTCCCTCTCCCACTCCCCCTGCTTGTGTTCCTGCTCTCACTGTCTCTCTCTGTCAAATAAATAAATAAAATCTTTAAAAAAAACTAATGATGTACTATATGTTGGCTAATTGAACATAATAATAATTAAAAAAAAGAAAAGGCAATTTACACAATGCCAGGGGCAAGTGGGAGACAGATATGTTCATACTGATTTTGGAGCGTGTTGTGAGCTTCTCTGGGAATGAGAGAGTTGACAGGTGACATTTTCCTCACCCACCCCCACCATAAACATAGAACCACCTGTGTGAGGCAGCACTGCACAGACATTTGCTACCTACCCTGCTAGCAGTGCACCATGCCCAAGATTTCTCCTAAGGACTTGCCCACTCTAAGCCAGCTAACCTCAACCCTGGGCTTAGGGCAAATTTTGTTAAAGCCATGCATGCGCACCACCCAGCCGCCAGTTGTACCACTGCCACTGTGCATCATACACATCCCCACACCATGCCCAGCAATGTGCCCCTAGCCACTATTGCATGATGCACCTGGCAACATGCCTCCAGCCACCTTCACACACCACACCAAGCCATGTGCCACCAGCTGCCCTAGCATGCAGCCCCTACCCACTGCAGTCCTTCAGGGGATCTGACAAAGGACTAGTAGTCTGGTGCAAATTTTGCTAACACCACCGCCCAGCTCCCACATTCCCTGGTGGGCACGCTCCCTCAGAGCTGGCCTGCCTGAGGCTTACTAATACCTCAGAGATCAGGCATAGCCCACAGCAGGCAGAAAGACAGTGCAGAAGACTGCCCTGAAAGGAAATGACTCAGACACAACTGCAGGGCATAAGCAAAACACATAGGGCACTCTCCTGCAGTGTCAGATTCTGGTGAATAGGAGATACTGCACTGCAGGGCACTCCAGGACATCTTCTTCATAAAGTCATGACTTTCAAGAGCAGAAGACACAGCTGACATTCTTAACACACAAAAGATACACAGAGAGGCAGACAAATGAGGAGATGGGGAAATTTACCCTAAATGAAAGAAAAAGACAAGACCACAGCCAGAGACCTAAGCAAAACAGATATAAGTAACATGCCTGATAGAGGATTTAAAGGAATGGTCATAAGGATACTCACTGGACATGAGAAAAATGTGGAAGACATGAGTGAGACCTTTAACACAGAGATAAGGAATAACAGCAGAGATAAAGGACACAGTAAAAGAAATGAGACACATGTTTGATGTAATGAACAGCAGGATGGAAGAAACAGAAGAATGGACTGAGTAACCAAGTTGAACAAAAGAGAGAGAAAAGTATTACTCAAATGAGAATAGACTTAGGGAATGCAGTGATTCCATCAAACATAATAATATTTGTATCATAGAGGTCCCAGAAGAAGAAGAGAGAGAAAAGTGGGCAGAAAATTTATTTGAAAAAATAATAGCTGAAAACTTCTGTAATCTGGGAAAGGAAACAGAAATCCAGATCCAGGAAGCAAAAAAAAAAAAACCAACAAAATCAACAAAAACAGACCCACACCAAGACATACTGTAATTAAATCTATAAAATGTAGTGATAAAGAAAATATTTTAAAAGCAACAAGACAGAAGAAGCTATTAACTTTACAAGGGAAAACCCATAAAGCTAGCAGGAGATTTTTCTCATTTTTCCCCTTTTTTTCCAAGTTTTTATTTAAATTCCAGTTAGTTAACTTATAGTGCAATATTAGTTTCAGGAGTAGAATTTAGAGATTCATCATTTACATATAACACCCAGTGCTCATCACAACAAGTGCCCTCCTTAATACGCATCACCCATTTAAGCCATCCTCCTGCCCACCTCCCCTCCAGCAGTCCTTAGTTTGTTCTCCATAGTTAAGAGTCTGTTTTATGGTTTGCCTCTCTATTTTTTCCCCTATGTTCATCTGTTTTGTTTTTTAAATTCCACATATGAGTGAAATCGTATGGTATTTGTCTTTCTCTGACTGACTTATTTCGCTTAGCATAATAGGCTGTAGCTCCATTCACGTAATTGCAAATGGAAAGATTTCATTCTCTTTGATGGCTGAGTAATATTCCATCATAGATATATACCACCTCTTTATCCATTCATCAGTTGATGGACATTTGGGCTGTTTCCATAATTTGGCTATTGTTGGTAATGCTGCTATAAACATCGGGGTGCATGTTTCCCTTTGAATTACTGTTTTTGTATCCTTTGGATAAATACCTAATTGTGCAATTGCTGGATCATAGGACAATTCTATTTTTAACTTTCTGAGGAACCTCCATGCCGTTTTCCCCAGTGGCCACACCAGTTTTCGTTCCCACCAACAGTGTAAGAGGCTTCCCTTTTCTCCACATCCTTGCCAATATCTGTTGTTTCCTGTGTTGTTAATTTTAACCATTCTGACAGGGGTGAGGTGATACCTCATTGAAGTTTTTATTTATATTTCCCTCATGATGAGTGATGTTGAGCATCTTTTCTTGTGTCTGTTAGCTATCTGTATGTCTTCTTTGGAAAAATGTCTATTCATGTCTTCTGCCCATTTCTTAACTGGATTATTTGTTTTTTGGGTGTTGAGGTTCATAAGTTCTGAAAATTTAGTTATACCATGTCTTGGTGTAGCCCTATTTGGGTTCAACCTATTTGGTATCTTTTGGGCTTAATAGATGTAGATGTTCATTTCTCTCTCCAAGTTTGGAAAGAGATTTAAAAAGTTCATCCTAAAGCTCACCGAGGTAGGGAACTAAACTAGTAGTCTTTAAATTTGCTTTTTGTCCCTTTCTCTTTCTCTTTTCCTTTTGGAATTCCCATAATCTGAATATTGTTTCTTTTTATTGTGTCCTATAATTCTCATAGGCTTTCTTCACTCTTTTTTCATACTTTTTTTTCTTTTTGCTCCTCTCATGAGATAATTTCTAATGTCCTATCCTCCAGCTCACTGGTTATTGTTTTCTGAATTGTCAAGTCTGTTTTTGAAACTCTCTATTGAATTCTTCAGTGACTTTATCATATTTTCCAATTCTAGGATTTCTGTTACTTTTTAAAAATATTTTCTATTCCTTTGTTGAACTTCTCATTTTGTTCTTATTTTTTCACTAATTTCATTCAGCTGCTTGTGTGTGTGTTTTGGTAGCTCACTAAAGTTCTTTAAGAGGATTGTTCCGAATTCCTTGTCAGACAGTTTATAGATCACCACCTCAGTTTTTAAAGCTTTATTGGGGATGTGAGGGTGATCTGGCTGTGACATCTGTCTCCCCATTGATCGCCAGGGTTGATTCAGCTGATCTGGCTGGCTAGGTGGGTGTCCCCTTCCTCCCTCACTGTTCTATGTGCGTCCCTCCCAAAGCTGAGCGCTTGGTCGAAGAGGACGATCTTCCCCAATAGAGGAGGACCATTCTTCGGTCAGGGGTATATGAGTAGCTGCGCTCTCCTGCTAGAACCTCCAAACAAGCTCTCAAGGTCAATTTGTAGGAGAACATAGGGTAGTCCAGCTTCCAAGACTCCAGACATATCCAAATGAGGTGTTGCACGTGGCAGTCTGCCTTTCGTTAAAAAAATAATAATAAAAATAAAGCTTTATTGGTTTCCTTTGGTGGTATCATATTTACTTGTTGTTTTTTTTTATGATCCTTAATTCTTTACATTGGTATCTGTGCACTTGATTAACCAGGTTCCATTTCCAGACTTTACAGGTTCACTTTCACAGAAATATATCTTCACCAGTCAGCTCAGTTTGGGTTTTTGGCCATGTATGTTTGTAAAGTCCATGGGCAGATGGTGCCTGCTATTATGATTATTACAGGGTGAGGCAACTGCTGAGCTCTAAGATTGAGGATGTGGGGGTGTGCTATTGGCTGAGAATACTTGGATAGGACTACTAGTTTAGTTCCCTACCTCAGTGAGCTTTAGGATGAACTCTACAGTTGCCTCGATTCTCTGGTCAGGCTTATTAGTTGTTCAGGACTGGGTACTACATTCTGTAGTAGCAGGATGTTATATATTAGCTTCCTTGACCTGCCAAGGCAGCAGGATGGGACTCAATGCTTGTATAGCTTGTTGTTTGGGGAAACAAATCCAGCATCAGTGTGTGCTGTATTTCTTGGTCATATTAGGCCACTGGTTTTACTCTGTAGATTGGGAAAGCCACAAACTGTGCTCTCTGACCATGTGCCCCTGTAATCAGGGCTGTTGAATGACCTACACTGCTTATAAATGGGAGGTCTGTGCTTACACATCATTATCACTCAAAGTCCATAGTTTACATTAGGGTTCATTCTTGGTATACATTTTATGGGTTTTGACAAATGTATAATGAGTTTCCCACCATTATAATAGCGCACAAAATAGTTTCACTATTGTAAAAATCCTTTGTGCTTGACCTAATTATTCCTCCTTCCCCCATAACTGCTGGCAAACTCAAATGTTTTACTGTCTCCACTGTTTTGCCTTTTTCAATTTTCAATTGCCTTTGCCAATATTACATAGTCAGAATTATATAATATGTAGTCTTTCAGACTGGGCTTTTCATTGATTAATATGCATTTCATTACATCCATGTCTTTTCATGGCTTGATAGCTTGTTTCTTTTTTTTTATTATGTTATGTTAATCACCATACATTACATCATTAGTTTTTGATGTAGTGTTCCATGATTCATTGTTTCCATATAACACACAGTGCTCCATGCAGAACATGCCCTCCTTAATACCCATCACCAGGCCAACCCATTCTCCCACCCCCCTTCCCTCTAGAACCCTCAGTTTGTTTTTCAGAGCCCATAGTCTCTCATGGTTCATCTCCCTCTCTGATTCCCCCCCTTCATTCTTCCCCTCTTGCTATATTCTTCTTTTTTTTAAACATAAAATGTATTATTTGCTTCAGAGGTACAGATCTGTGATTCAACAGTCTTGCACACTTCACAGCGCTCACCTAGCACATACCCTCTCCAATGTCTACCACCCAGCCACCCCATCCCTCCCACCCCCACCACTCCAGCAACCCTCAGTTTGTTTCCTGAGATTAAGAATTCCTCATATCAGTGAGGTCATATGATACATGTCTTTCTCTGATTGACTTATTTCACTCAACATAATACCCTCCAGTTCCATCCATGTCATTGCAAATGGCAAGATTTCATTCTTTTTGATGGCTGCATAATATTCCATTGTATATATGTGTGTGTGTGTGTGTGTGTGTGTGTGTGTGTATATATATATATATATATATATATATATATATATATATATATACCACCTCTTCTTTATCCATTCATCTGTCGATGGATATCTTGGCTCTTTCCATAGTTTGGCTATTGTGGACATTGCTGCTATAAACATCGGGGTGCACGTACTCCTTCGGATCCCTGCATTTGTATCTTGGGGTAAATACCCAGTAGTGCAATTGCTGGATTGTAAGGTAGCTCTATTTTCAACTTTTTGAAAACCTCCATACTGTTTTCTAGAGTGGCTGCGCCAGCTTGCATTCCCACCAACAGTGTAGGAAGGTTCCCCTTTCTCTGCATCCCTGCCAACATCTGTCATTTCCTGACTTGTTAATTTTAGCCATTCTGAATGGTGTGAGGTGATATCTCATTAAGGTTTTGATTGGGATTTCCCTGATGCCAAGCGATGTTGAGTTCTTTTTCATGTGTCTGTTGGCCTTTTGGATGTCTTCTTTGGAAAAATGTCTGTTCATATCTTCTGCCCATTGCTTGACTGGATCATTTGTTCTTTGGGTGTTGAGTTTAAGAAGTTCTTTATAGATTTTGGATACTAGCCCTTTATCTGATATGTCATTTGCAAATATCTTCTCCCATTCTGTTGGTTGTCTTTTGGTTTTGTTGACTGTTCCTTTGCTGTGCAAGAGCTTTTTATCTTGATGAGGTCCCAATAATTCATTTTTGCCCTTGCTTCCCTTGCCTTTGGCGATGTTTCTAGGAAGAAGCTGCTGTGGCTGAGGTCGCAGAGGTTGCTGCCTGTGTTCTCCTTTAGGATTTTGATGGACTCCTGTCTCACGTTTAGGTCTTTCAACCATTTGGAGTCTATTTTTGTGTGTGGTGTAAGGAAATGATCCAGTTTCATTCTTCTGCATGTGGCTGTCCAATTTTCCCAACACCATTTGTTGAAGAGACTGTCTTTTTTCCATTGGACATTCTTTCCTGCTTTGTTGAAGATTAGTTGACCATAGAGTTGAGGGTCCATTTCTGGGCTCTTGATTCTGTTCCATTGCTCTATGTGTCTGTTTTTGTGCCAGTACCATACTGTCTTGGTGATGACAGCTTTGTAATAGAGCTTGAAGTTTGGAATTGTATTGCCACCCGCTTTGCTTTTCTTTTTCAACATTCCTCTGGCTATTCGGAGTCTTTTCTGGTTCCATACAAATTTTAGGATTATTAGTTCCATTTCTTTGAAAAAAGTGGATGGTATTATGATGGGGATTGCATTGAATGCGTAGATTGCTCTAGGTAGCATTGACATCTTCAAAATATTTGTTCTTCCAATATATGAGCATGGAACATTTTTCCATTTCTTCCATCTTCCTCAATTTCTTTCATGAGTATTTTATAGTTTTCTGAGTACAGGTTCTTTGCCTGTTTGGTTAGATTTATTCCTAGGCATCTTATGGTTTTGGGTACAGTTGTAAACCGGATCGACCCCTTAATTTCTTTTTCTTCTGTCCTGGTGTTAGTGTATAGAAATGCCACTGATTTCTGTGTATTGATTGTATATCCTGCCACTTTACTGAATTCCTGTATGAATTCTAGCAGTTTTGGGGTGGAGTCTTTTGGGTTTTCCACATAAAGTATCATATCATCTGCAAAGAGGGAGAGTTTGGCTTCTTCTTTGCTGATTTGGATGCCTTTTATTTTTTTTGTTGTTGTTGTCTGATTGCTGTGGCTAGGACTTCTAATACCATGTTGAATAGCAGTGATGGTAGTGGACATCCCTGCCATGTTCCTGACTTTAGGGGAAAAGCTCTCAGTTTTTCCCCATTGAGAATGATATTCACTGTGGGTTTTTCATAGATGGTTTTTATGCTATTGAGGTATGTACCCTCTATCCCTATATTCTGAAGAGTTTTGATCAAGAAAGAATGCTGTACTTTGTCAAGTGCTTTTTCTGCATCTATTGAGAGGATCATATGGTTCTTGTTCTTTCTTTTATTAATGTGTTATATCACATTGATTGATTTACAGACGTTGAACCAAACTTGCAGCCCAGGGATAAATCCCATTTGGTCGTGGTGAATAATCCTTTTAATGTACTCTTGGATCCTATTGGCTAGTATTTTGGTGAGAATTTTTGCATCCGTGTTCATCAAGGATATTGCTCTGTATTCTCCTTTTTGATGGTGTCTTTGTCTGGTTTGGGGATCAAAGTAATGGTGGCCTCATAAAATGAGTTTGGAAGTTTTCCTTCCATTTCTATTTTTCGGAACAGTTTCAGAAGAATAGGTATTAATTCTTCTTTAAATGTTTGGTAGAATTCCCCTGGGAAGCCATCTAGCCCTGGGCTCTTGTTTGCTGGGAGATTTTTGATGACTGCTTCAATTTCCTTAGTGGTTATAGGTCTGTTCAGGTTTTCTATTTCTTCCTGGTTCAGTTTTGGTAGTTGATACGTCTCTAGGAATGCCTCCATTTCTTCCAGATTGTCTAATTTGCTGGCATATAGTTGCTCATAGTATGTTCTTATAGTTGTTTGTATTTCTTTGGTGTTGGTTGTGATCTCTCCTCCTTCATTCACGATTTTGTTGATTTGAGTCATTTCTCTTTCTTTTTGAGAAATCTGGCCAGGGGTTTATCAATCTTGTTCATTCTTTCAAAGAACCAGCTCCTTGTTTCATTGATCTGTTCTACAGTTCTTTTGGTTCCTATTTCATTGATTTCTGCTCTGATCTTTATTATTTCTCTTCTCCTGCTGGGTTTAGGTTTTAGTTGCTGTTCTTTCTCCAGCTCCTTTAGGTGTAGGGTTAGGTTGTGTATTTGAGACCTTTCTTGTTTCTTGAGAAAGGTTTGTATTGCTATATACTTTCCTCTTAGCACTGCCTTTGCTGCATCCCAAAGATTTTGAACAGTGTGTTTTCATTTTCATTGGTTTCCAAGAATTTTTTTAATTCTTTTTTAATTTCCTGGTTGACCTATTCATTCTTTAGTAGGATGCTCTTTAGCCTCCATGTATTTGAGTTCTTTCCGACTTTCCTCTTGTGATTGAGTTCTAGTTTAAAAGCATTGTGGTCTGAAAATATGCAGGGAATAGTCACAGTCTTTTGATACCAGTTGAGACCCGATTTGTGACCTAGGATGTGATCTATTCTGGAGAATGTTCCATGGGCACTAAAGAAGAATGTGTATTCTGTTGCTTTCGGATGGAATGTTCTGAATATATCCGTGAAGTCCATTTGGTCCAGTGTGTCATTTAAAGTCTTTATTTCCTTGTTGATCTTTTGCTTAGATGATCTGTCCATTTCAGTCAGGGGAGTGTTAAAGCCCCCCACTATTCTTGTATTGTTGTTGATGTGTTTCTTTGCTTTTGTTATTAGTTGTCTTATATAATTGGCTGCTCCCATGTTAGGGGCATACATATTTACAATTGTTAGATCTTCTTGTTGGATAGACCCTTTAAGTAGGATATAGTGTCCTTCCTCATCTCTTATTACAGTCTTTGTTTTAAAATCTAATTTGTCTGATATAAGGATTGCCACCCCAGCTTTCTTTTTTGTCCCTTAGATTGGTAAATGGCTTTCCACCCCCTCACTTTCAATCTGGGGGTGTCTTTGGATCTAAAATGAGTCTCTTGCAGACAGCATATCAATGGGTCTTGTTTTTTTATCCAATCTGATAGCCTGTGTCTTTTGATTGGGGAATTTAGCCCATTTACATTCAGGGTAACTATTGAAAGATATGAATTTAGTGCCATTGTATTGCCTGTAAGGTGTCTGTTACTGTATATTGTCTGTGTTCCTTTCTGATCTATGTTGCTTTTAGGCTCTCTCTTTCCTTAGAGGACCCCTTTCAATATTTCTTGTAGGGCTGGTTTTGTTTCTGCAAATTCCTTTAGTTTTTGTTTGTCCTGGAAGATTTTTCTCTCTCCTTCTATTTTCAATGACACCCTAGCTGCATATAGTATTCTTGGCTGCATATTTTTCTCATTTAGTGCTCTGAAGATATCATGCCTGTCCTTTCTGGCCTGCCAGGTCTCTGTGCATAAGTCTGTTTCCAGTCTAATGTTTCTACCATTGTAGATTACAGATCTCTTCTCCCGAGCTTTTCCCGGGATTTTCTCTTTCTCTCTGAGACTTGTAAGTTTTACTATTAGATGTCGGGGTGTTTACTTATTTTTATTGATTGAGAGGGGTTTTCTGTGCCTCCTGGATTTTGATGCCTGTTTCCTTCCCCAAATTAGGGAAGTTCTCTGCTATAATTTGCTCCAATAAACCTTCTGCCCTTCTCTCTCTTTCTTCTTCTTCTGGGATTCCAATTATTCTAATGTTGTTTCATCTTATGGTATCACTTATCTCTCAAATTCGGCCCTCATGATCCAGTGGTTGTTTATCTCTTTTTCTCAGCTTCTTTATTTTCCATCATTTGGTTTTCTATATCACTAATTCTCTCTTCTGCCTCTTTTATCCTAACAGTTAGAGTCCCCATTTTTTATTGCACCTCATTAATAGTCTTTTTGATTTCGACTTGGTTAGATTTTAGTTCTTTTATTTCTCCTGAAAGTGTTTCTCTAATAACTTCTATGCGTTTTTCAAGCCCAGCTTGTATCTTAAAATCATCATTCTGAACTCTAGTTCCAACATTGTACTAAGGTCCGTATTGTGTAGGTCCCTGGCAGTTGGTACTGCCTCTTGTTCTTTTCTTTGAGGTGACTTTTTCCGTCTTGTCATTTTATCTTTCCGAAAGTGGTTGCTTTTTTGTTCATAGGATTGCTGCTATTCTTTTCTTCAATCTCATGTTTAGTTTGTAGGTGTTCTCAATGGTTTGATAACTATCTAGTTGAATTCCTGGGACAAGATGAAATTTATGTCTCCTACTCCTCTGCCATCTTGCTTCCTCCCCTTGAATTAGTGTTTTAATTTTCTCTTTGTAAATACCCAATAGTATGATTACTGCAACATATGGTAATTTATTTTTAATTTACTTTCATTTTTATTTTATTTTTTTAAGTTTATATTTAAATTCCAGTCAGTTAACATACAGTGTAAGCAAGGGAGAGTTAAGATGGCAGAATAGTAGGAGGACCCTATGCTTGTGTTGTCCCTTGAACACAGCTAAAGAATTATCAAATTTTTTTGAACCCCCAACAAATCAATCTGAAGACTGACGGAAAAAACTATGTAACTAGTGGGAGAGAAGAAGCCTCATCGTGGATGGTAGGAGGTGCAGAGACATGATTTGGGGGAGAAAAGGATCATGGGTGCTGGGGAGGGAAGGGAGCCCTGATCACAGAGAGAGGAGAGAAAAAGAGAGCAGAGCATGGGGGATTGCACAAGGAAAACACATCCCCAAAGCCATTCACTCAGAAAATGAGAGGGGCTAGTTATTGTGAGTTTTTACAAACCGTAGAGCTCAAATACTAGAGTTTTAGAAGTCCACACCATGGCTGGTGTTGAGCCCAGTGGGTGCTGCAGTGCTCCTGTGTAGAAGGAAGGCTGAGGCCTGGGAGTGGACGGAGCAATCAGAGGATCCCCTGGGATGCACTGGGAGAGACAGTTCACCTTTCTTGGAGTGCATCTGGGTGAGGTGGTATTGCCTCTCAGAGGACACAATTGCACTCCCCTGCCCCTTATGCATAGGGGCAGAGACACCTGCTGAGGATGTCTAAAATGGACACAGGGTTTTTGCTGCACTGTATTCTAAATTCCAAGCTCCCGCACATTGGTGCAACTGCACTTCTAGGACAAAACAGCACCAGCCCCAGTGCATCAAGACCATCTCCCAGAGGACCAGGATGGGTCTGCACCCTGCAGTGTCCCTAATCTTGGAGTTTTGAAACTCAGACAGTGTGCCTGAGATAAAACCAGGAGCACTGCACTGTCCAGTGGGAAGACAACCTGATCAGAGACTGAGTAAAGGCAGGTATCTGAGGGATGTTTGGGACACATGAGGGGAGAGTGTTTGCTCTCTGTGATGGCTTCCCAGACAACAGCGGTACAAAATCCCATATCTAGGGATGAAAGAATGGGTTGACAGCATTTTTATTCCCCACCCATCAACACAGGCTGACTTCAGGGAGCAGCACAGCACCAACAGTGGTAACCTAAAAAACTTACACCAGCTCTACCCCCGCACTAGGTAGGGGCTTTTATTGTTAGGGCAAGTGCACCTGAGAACAAGAGCAACAGGCCTCTCACTCAGAAGACTGGCACAAACCCCCTGTATGCACCACATATCCTGACCAAGAGTGTTACAAGCTTCAGATCTAGAGGAAATAGGATCAGGCCTCATTTAACAAGCAGATAAGAGCACACCTAGTTAAAACTCACCACACTCTGGCCAAGGTCCAAACACTCACCTCTTTAGGCAAGGAGAAACTCTGCAGAGGGCTGACCTGAGGGAAAGAGCAGCCAAATCACATTAACAGAGTGCACACAGCATACACCAGAGACACTTCCTGAAACACCAAGGCCCTGGACAGTATAAAACTTCTTCTGAATAAAGCCATTACTCCGAGCAGCAAGAAACCTAACAGGCATTCCTAACACACAAAGAAAACAGAGACCTAGACAAAATGCCAAGATGGAGGAATTCAACCCAAAAGAAAGAAGGAGAAAAGGTCATGTCCAGGGATCTAATTGAAACAGATATAAGTAATATGACTGATCCAGAATTTAAAACAACAATCATAAGGATACTAGCTGGGCTTGAGAAAAGCATAGTAGACGCCAGGGAGTCTCTTGCCACAGAGATAAAAGACCTAGAAACTAGTCAGGCCAAAGTGACAAATGCTACAACTGAGATGTGAAACCAACTGGATGTAATGACCATAAGGATGGAAGAGTCAGAAGAATTAATAAGTCATATAGAACAAAAAATTATGGAAAATAATGAAGCTAAAAAGAAGGAAAGAAAAATATTGGATCACGAATGTAAACTTAGGAAAGTCAGCAACTCCATAAAGCATAATAATAACATTCATATCATAGGAGTCCCAGAAGAAGAGAGGGAAAGGGGGCCAGAAGGGTTTTCTTTTTTTTTTTTTTTTTTGAGGAAATTATAGCTGAAAACTTCTCTTATCTGGGGACTGAAACAGACATGCAAATCAAGAAGGCACAGAGAACTCCCATCAAAATCACCAAAAGCAGGCCAACACCAAGACATGGAGTAAAATTTGCAAAATACAGACATAAGAAAAAAATCCTTAAAGCAGCAAGGGAAAAGAAATCTTTAACTTCAATGGAAGACAAATAAGGTGAGCAGCAGATCTCTCCACATAAACTTGACAGGCCAGATAGGGTGGCATGATATATTCAACATGCCATATGGCAAAAATATGCAACAAGTAATACTCTCCCCAGCAAGGCTGTCATTCAGAATCATAGGAGAGATAAAGTGTTTCCCACACAAACAAACAAACAAACAAAAAAGGATTTCATGACCACTAAACCAGCCCTGCAAAAAATATTAAAGGGAACGCTTTGGGAAAGAAATATCAAAAGTGACAAACACTAGGAAGGAACAGAGAAAATCCCCAGAAACAACAATTTAAGAAATAATAAAATGGCACTAAAACTCACATCTATCAAAAATCACTCTGGATGTAAATGGACTAAATGCTGCAATCAAAAGACATAAGGTGACAGAATGGATAAGAAAACAAAACCCATCTATATGCTTCCCATAAGAGACACATTTGAGACCTAAAAAACATATGCAGATTGAAAGTGAGAGGATAGAGAACCATGTATCATGGTAATGAACCTCAAAAGAAAACCAGAGTAGCCATATTTATATCAGACAAACTAGATTTTAAAACAAAGACTGTAAAAAGAGATGAAAAAGGGCATTATATCATACTAAAAGGGACTATCTAATAAGAAGATCTAACAATTGTAAATATTTATGGCCCCAATGTGGGAGCACCCAAATATAAAAATCAATTAATAGATCAGAGGGCAAGATGGTGGCAGAATAGGAGACCTTGTTACATCTGGTCCCTCAAATTTAGCTGGATATCTATCAAACCGTTCTGAATATGCAGGAATTCAACGTGAGATGTAAGAAGATTTATCTGGATCTCCAGAAGCAGAAAAATGACCACTTTTTGTGAGGTAGGAGGTGTGGAACTTTGAATCTTTGGGGGAAATATCTGAATATAAGCAGAGGGGGGAGGGAGACTCCGTAAACCAACTGCCGGAAAGTGATATAACACCAGAGCAAAAAAAATTGGGACCCTTGGAAATCTACTCTAGTGAGAGGCACCCCCTTTGAAAAGGGCACAGGGAGAGAGTAGGGCAGTATTCTAGGTGGATCATTGTGGTCTCAGGATTCCAGGAGACTCAGAAAGAACAGGGGAGAATGAACCAATAGAATGCCCAAGCAGTGGATCAGAGAGACTGATTATGGTCAGTGAGCCCAGAGGGGACTTTCAGCTCCAGACACTATAAACCTTGAGTCAAGCCCATAGGGAGACCGCCCTCTGCCTGACCACCCTGAAAAGAAATAGAAGGTGCAGGCTGTCTAACATCCTAGGGGAGATATAAAACTTCTTGCGCCCACAACAGGAACAGCTCTCAGGGCAGTGTGGCCCATGAAGAGATGCTGGGGCAGCACCCAGCATGACCCAGGAGCTGCGGAAGAGGGTGCACGTGCAAGCCCACAGCCTCTAGCAATTGCAAAGCCACAAAGCACAAAGTTGTTCGCGAGTCCCCATGACTCCCCCAGGAGAGGTGTGGTGGGCATGAATTGCATGAGTCTGTAGAGTTCAGTATTCGAAAATGTGGAAATGGATTGACCTGGAAGATTTGGGGGGGGCGGTGACATTGTGGCTCTGGGTCAAATATGCCTGCACAGCCATGTTTACTCTGACCCTCTAAAGAGAAACGGAAAGATGCCAAAGAACAAAAGCCCCATAGCCAACCAGCCCACATTAAGCCCATCCCCCTGACAAGGGGTGGGGCAACTTCACCCAGGCAAAGACACCTGAGAAGTCAAGCAACAAACCTCTCTCCCAGAAGACAGACTGGAAGAAGAGGTAAAAGGCAAGCTTATTTCCCACAGGACTGTAAAACTCCAGTGCAAGGGGAAAATCATATAGGAGGCTCCAGGTGATCCCTCATGAATCGCTTATACTTCACGCTAACATTTTACATTTCTTTTTTAGTTTCTTTTCTTATTCTTTTTTTTAACCCTGCTCCCATTTCAAATAGATTCTTATTTCCCAACCTACGTTTTTAAGTCGCTTCCTAATTTTTTTCACATATATGTTTTACAGATTTATGCTTCATACCAGCCCGTTTTTCACTCTATTCAATATTATCTTGATATATATATAAGTTCTGATTTCTTTGCAATTTTGGGATATAGTGTCTTCAAACACACAGACCAAAAATCAAGCAGGAACAGAGAGATCACCCTGCTGTGTCCACCCTGAGAGATTATAATCCTTCTCCCCGCACCCCTCCTTTTTTTTCCTTTTTTTCTCTTTTATTTTTTCTTTCTTTTTTATTGTTTTGGATCATCTTGGCTTTGGTGGTGTATCTGTGGTAGATTTCAACCACTTTGGATTTTTTCTAGGGTGCATTTTGCTTGAGTAGTAGTTGATATTTTGGACTCTGTCCATTCCCTCAACCATCCCTCAACAGAATGTCTAGGAGGAGGAACTCCCAACAAAGAAAAACCAGAGATAATGGCCTCTGCCACAGATCTAATGGATATGGATATAAGCAAGATATCAGAGATAGACTTCAGGGTAGCAATCATGAAGTCAATAGCTAGGCTTGAGAAAAGCATTAGCAACAATATAGAATCTCTAAGGGCAGCAATGAGATCTAATCAGGCAGAACTCAAAAATGCTGTGAATGAGATGCAGTCTAAACTGGATACTCTTTAACAGCCACAGTAAATGAGTCAGAACTATGAATCAGTGATCTAGAAGATAAGCTGATAGAAAGGAAGGAAGCTGAGGAAGATAGGGATAAGCAGGTAGAAGCCCATGAGAACAGACCTAGAGAGATCAATGATGCCATGAAACATTCCAATGTCAGAATTCTTGGGATCCTTGAGGAGGTGGAGAAAGAGAGAGGACTAGAAGGTATATTTGAGCAAATCATAACTGAGAACTTCTCTAATCTGGGGAAGGAAACAAGCATCCGTGTCCAAGAGGCAGAGAGGACCTTTTCCAAAATCAATAAAAATAGACCAACACCCCAGCATATAATAGTGAAATTTACAAATCTGAGAGCCAAAGAAGCTATCCTGAGAGCACCTAAGGAGAAGAGACTTCTTACATATGGAGGGAGGAAAATCAGGATAACATCAGACCTATCCGTGTAAACCTGGCAAGTGAGAAAGGGCCGGCAATACATAGTCAGTGTACTAAATGAGAAGAACATGAAACAGGAATATTTCATCCAACAAGGCTGTCATTCAGAATGGATGGAGAGATAAAGAGCTTCCAGGACAGGCAGAAACTGAAAGAATATGTGACCACAAAGCCAGCCCTGAAAGAAATTTTAAGGGGGATTCTATAAAAGAAGAAAGACCCCAAGAGTAATACAGACCAGAAATTAAGAGACAATCTATAGAAATAGTGACTTTATAGGCAGTACAATGGCACTAAATTCATATCTTTCAATAGTTACACTCAATGTGAATGGGCTGAAAGCTCCCATGAAAAGGCACAGTGTTTCAGATTGGATGAAAAAGCAGGACCCATCCATATGCTGTCAGCAAGAGATTCATTTTGAACCTAAAGACACCTCCAGATTGAAAGTGAGGGTATGGAGAACAACTTACCATGCCAACGGACCTCAAAAGAAAGCTGGGGTAGCAATTCTCATATCAGACCAATTAGATTGTAAACCAAAGACTATAGTAAGAGATGTAGAGGGACACTATATCATACTTAAAGGGTCTATCCAACAAAATAAATAAACCAACTATTAACCAAAATAAAGAATAAAGAAAAAATAATCATATATTTATCATATTGATAAAAGTATATTAATAGTAGGAGACTTCAACCCTCCACTCACAGCAATGAACAGATCATCTAAGCAGAAAATCAACAAAGAAACAAGAGCTTAGAAGGACACATTGGACCACACGGACTTCACAGATATATACTGAGCATTCCATCCTAAAACAACAGAATACTCATTCTTCTCAAGTGCACACAGAACTTTCTCCAGAAAAGATCACATATTGGAACACAAATCAGATCTCAACTGATACCAAAAGATTGAGATTATTCCCTGCATATTTTCAAACCACAATGCATTGAAACTGGAACTCAACCACAAGGAAAAATTTGGAAGGGATACAAACACTTGGAAGTTAAAGAGCATCCTGCTAAAGAATGAATGGGTCAATCAGGAAAGTAGAGAGGAACTTAAGCAGTTCACGCAAAACGATGAGAATGAAAACACATCAGCTTAGAACCTATGGGATACTGCAAAGGTGGTCTGTAGAGGGAAATACATAGTCATCCAAGCTTTTTCAAAAAATTAGAAAAATCGCAAATTCACAAACTAACCTTACACCTAAAGGACCTGGAGAAAAAAAAAACATCAAATAAGATTTAAACTAAGCAGGAGAAGAGAAATAATAAAAATTAGAGCAGAAATCAATGAAATAGAAATTGAAGAACAGTAGAACAGATCAACAAAACTAGAAGCTGGTTCTTGGAAAGAACTAATAAGATCGATAAACTTCTGGGCAGACTTACCCCCCAAAAAAGAGGAAGGACCCAAATTAATAAAATCATGAATGAAAGGGGAGAAATCATAACCAATACCAAAGAAATAGAGACAATTATTAGAACTTATTACCTATATGCCAATAAACTAGGCAATCTGGAAGAAATGGATGCATTCCTGGACACTTATAAACTACCAAGACTGAAACAGGAAGAAATAGACAGTCTGAACAGACCAATAACCAGCAAGGAATTTGAATTTTAAAAACATATATTGTATTTAAATGTGCAAAATATACTGATAAAGAAAAATCCTAAAAGCAGCAAGACAAATAATGTCCCTAAATTACAAGGGAAGACCCATAAGGATTGCAGCATATCTCGCCACAGAAATGTAGCAAGCCAGAAGAAAGTGGCATGATATATTCAACATGCTTAATGGAAAAAGTCTGCAGACACGAATATTCTATCCAGCAGGGCTGTGATTCAGAATAGAAGGAGAAGAGTTTCCCAAACAAATAAAAACTAAAAGAGTTCATGAGCATTAAACCACCCCTGCAAGAAATATTAAAGGGGACTCTTTGAGTGAGAAGGAAAGATCAAAAGTGACAAAGTCTTGAAAGTAATGGAGAAACTCTGACAAATCAAGTAACAAAATGGGACTAAATTCATATCTATCAATAATGTACTCTGAATGTAAATGGGCTAAATGCTCCAATCAAAACACATAGTGTGTCAGAATGGATAAAAAAACAAGACCCATCTGTATGCTGCATGAGACACATTTTAGACCTCAAGACACCTGCAGATTGAAAGTGAGGGGATAGAGAAACATTGATCATGCAAGTGTATGTCAAAAGAAAGCTGAAGTATCAATACTTATATCAGAAAGTTATATTTTAAACCAAACACTGTAACAAGAGATGAAGAGGGACACTGTATCATAATAAAGGGGACTATCCAACAAGAAGATTTAACAATTGTAAATAATTATGCCCCCAACTTGGCAGCACACAAATATATAAAATAATTAATAAAAAACATAAAGGAATGCATTGATAATAATACAATAATAGTAGGGGACCTTAACACTCCATTTACATCAATGGACACATCATCTAGGCAGAAAATAACAAGGAAACAATGGCTTTGCATGACAGTAGAACAAACGGATTTAACAGATATATTCAGAACATTTCATTCTAAAGTGGCAGTATTAAAGTGCACATGGGATATTCTCCTGAATAGGTCTCATACTAGGTCACAAATCAGGCCTCAACAAGTACAAAACTATCGAGATCATACAATGCATCTTTTCTGACCACAATGATATGAAACTTGAAGTCACCCACAAAAACAAATTTGGAAAGACCACAAATACATGGAAGTTAAAGAACATCCTACTAAAAAATGAATGGGTCAACCCGGAAATCAGAGAGGAAATTAAAAACTACATGGAAACAAATGAAAATTAAAACATGACAGTCCAAAACCTTTGGGATATAGTAAACATGGTCCTATGAGGGAAGTATATAGTAATATAGGCCTACCTCAAGAAGCAAGAAAAAGCCCAAAATACACAACTTCACATTACAGCTAAAGGACCTAGAAAAAGAACAAGAAATGAAGCCTAAAGCCGGTAGAAGAAGGGAAATAATAAAGATAAGAGCAGGAATAATGATATAGAAACTAAAGGGAAAAAAAAAGAACAGATCAAGGAAACAAAGAGCTTATTCTTTGCAACAATTAATAAAACTGATAAACACTTACCCAGATGTTTCAAAAAGAGAAGAGAAATGACCGAAATGAATAAAATCACAAATGCAAGAGGAGAACTAACAACCAACCAACACTACAGAAATATAATTGTAAAAGAAAATTATTAAAAAATTATATTCTAACAACTCAATCTGAAAAACTGGATAAATTCCTAGAAACATATAAACTACCAAAACGGAATCAGGAAGAAATATAAAACTTGAACAGACTGATAACCAGCAAGGAAATTGAATCAGCAATCAAAAATCTCCTAACAAACAAAAGTGAGGGCCAGATGGCTTCACAGGTGATTTCTACCAAACATTTAAAGAAGAGATAATACCCATTCTTTTCAAACTATTTCAAAAAATAAAAATGGGAGGAAAACTTCCAAACTCGTTCTATGACGCCAGCATTACCCTGATACCAAAACCAGACAAAGACTCCACTAAAAGAGAGTTACAGGCCAATATCCTTGGATGATCATGGATGCAAAATTGTCAACAAAATACTAGCCGATCGAATTCAATAATATTTAAAAGAATCATTCACCATGATCAAATAGAATTTATTGCTGGGCTGCAAGTATAGTTTAATATTCACAAATCAATCAACATGATACACCACATTAATAAAATAAAGGATAAGAACCATATGACCTCTCGGGGTGCCTGGATAGCTCAGTCAGTTAAGCGTCTGCCTTTGGCTCAGGTCATTATCCCAGGGTCCAGGAATTGAACTCTGAATCACGGTCCCTACTCAACGGAGAGTCTGCTTCTCTCTTTCCCTCTGTCCCTCCCCCTGCTTGTGCTCTTTCTCCATGTCTCTCTCTCTCTCTCTCTCTCTCTCTCTCTCTCTCTTTCTCTTTCTCTCATTCGGCTCTCTCTCTCTCAAATCAGTAAATAAAAATCTATTTAAAAAGAACAAATGACCTCTCAGTAGATACAGAAAAATCATTTGACAAAGTACAACACCCATTATGATAAAAACCCTTAACAAAGTAGGGATTGAGGGAACATACCTCAACATCATAAAGGCCATATATGAAAAACCCACAACCAATATCATCCTCAGTGAGAGCTTTATCTCTACAGTCAGGAACAAGATAGAGATGTCCATTCTCACCACTGTTATTCAACATAGTACTGTAAGTGCTAACCTCAGCAATCAATCAACAAAAGAAATAAAATGCATCCAAATCAGCAACAAAGAAGTCAAATTTTACTATTTGCAGATGACATGATACTTATGTAGAAAACCCAAAAGATCCCACCAAAAATTTGTAGAACTGATACACAAACTCAGTAAAGCCACAGGATACAGAATCAACATGCAGAAATCTGTTGCATTTCTAGGCACCAATAATGAAGCACCTTCTCCAGGATGTGGAGAAGAGGAAAAGAAAAGAAATCAAGGAATTGATCCAATTTACAATTACACCAAAAACCATAAGATACCTAGGAATAAACATAACTAAAAAGGTAAAATATCTGTATTCTGATAACTACCAAACACTGATGAAAGAAATTGAAGATGATACAAACAAATGGAAAAACATTCCTTGCCCGTGGATTGGAAAAACAAATATTGTTAAAATATCTATATTACCTAAAGCAACCTACACATTTAATGCAATCCCTATCAAAATACTATCAGTATTTTTCACAGAACTAGAACAAACAATACTAAAATTTGTATGGAACCATAAAAGACCCCCAATCCCAAAGAAACATTGAAAAAGAAAAGCAAAGCTGGAGGCATCACAATTCCAGACTTGAAGTTTATTATAAAGCTGTAATCATCAAGACAGTATGGTACTGGCACAAAAACAGACACATAGATCAATGGAACAGAATAGGAAACCCAGAAATGGACCCACAACTATATGGTCAATTAATCTTCAACAAAGCAGGAAAGAATATCCAGTAGAAAAAAAGACAGTCTCTTCAACAAATGGTGTTGAATAAACTGGATGGCAACATTCACAGAATGAAAGTGGTCCACTTTCTTTCACTATACACAAAACTAAATTCAAAATACATGAAATGCATAACTGTGAAACAAGAAACCATTAAAGTCCTAGAAGAGAATACAGGTGGTAACGTCTTTGAAAACAACCATAACAAAGTCTTACTAGATATGTCTCCTGAGGTAAGGGAAACAAAAGCAAAAACAAACTATTGGGACTTCAACAAGATAAAAACCTGCACAGCAAGGGAAACAATCAACAAAACTAAAAGGCAACCTTTGGAATGGGAGAAGCTATTTATAAATAATGTATCTGATAAAGGGTGAGTATCCAAAATACATAGACAACTTATGAAACTCAACACCCAAAAAACAAATAGTCCAGTTTAAAAAAATGGCAGGGGACATGAATAGCCTTTTTTTCCAAAGAAGATATACAAATGGCTAACAGACCCATGAAAACATGCTTGACATCACTGATTATCAGGGAAATACAAATCAAAACTTCAATGAGATATCACCTGACACCTGTCAGAATGGCTAAAATTAACAACACAGGAAACAACAGATATTGGCAAGGATGTGGAGAAGAGGAAAACTCTTACACTGTTGGTGGGAATGCAAACTGGTGCAGCCATTCTGGAAAACAGTATGGAAGTTCTTCAGAAAGTTAAAAATAGAACTACCCTATGATCTAGCAATTGCACTATTAGGTATTCACCCAAAGGATACAAAAATACTAATTAAAAGGGATATGTGTACCCTGATGTCATAGCTGCATTGTCCACATTATGGAAAGAGCCCAAATGTCCATCAAGTGATGAATTGATAAAGAAGAGGTGGTGTATATCTACAATGGAATATTACTCAGCCATCAAAAAGAATGGAATCTTGCCATTTGCAACAACATGGATAGAGCTAAAGTGTATTATGCTAAGTGAAATAAGTCAGAGAAAGACAAATACCATATGATTTAATTTATACGAGGAATTTAAGAAACAAAGCAAATGAACATAGGGGTAAAAAAAAGAGAGGCAAACCAGAAAACAGACTCTTAACTATGGAGAACTTAGGGTTACAGGAATGGAGGGTGAGGGGATGGGTTAAATGGGTGATGGGTATTAACGAGGGCACTTGTTGAGATGAGCATTGGGTGTTGTATGTAAGTGATAAATCACTAAATTCTACACCTGAAACTAAAATAATAAATAATAATAATAATAATAATGACTCCAATTTTTAATGTGTATTGTTATCTTTTAAGCTTAGAGAAATCTTTTAGATTATAATATTCCAGCAATTTCATTTCTCTTAAACTCAAATTTAAATTTGATATTTTTATTTGGACTATAATCTCATTAAAAATTACTTCCACCCAAAAAATTTTAAAATTGCTGAGAGGATATCCTTGTATTTTTTCTGACCTTAGGGGAAAAGCTCTCAGTTTTTCCCTATTGAAGATGATGTTTACTTGTGGGTTTTTCATATATGGCCTTTATTATGTGGAGGTAGTTCCCTATAACCATACTTTGTCGTGGGCTTTTATCTTGTATAGATGTTGCACATTGTGAAATGCTTTTACTGCATTTATTTAAATGATCATTTTTATCCTTTATCTTCTTGGTATGATCTATCATATTGATTGATTTGCAAATATTAAAACACCCTTCCATCCCAGGAAAAAAATCCCACTAATTACGGTGAATAATTTTTTAAATATATTGTTTGATTCAGCCTGCTAATATTTTGTTGAGGATTTTTGCATCTGTGTTCATCAGAGATATTGGCCTGTAGTTCTCTTTTTTTGTAGTGTCTTTATCTGTTTTTGTATCAGGGTAATGCCGACCTCATAGAATGAACTTGGAAGTTTTCCTTCCTCTTCTATTTTTTGGGATAATTTGAGGAGAATAAGTATTAACTCTTCTTTAAATATTTTGTAGAAATAACCTGTGGAGCCATCTGGTCTGGCACTTTTGTTTGTTGGGATTTTGTTCATTAGAGATTCAATATCATTACTGGTAATTGTTCTGTTCAAATATTCTATTTCTTCCTGATTCAGTTTTGGGAGGTTATACGTTTCTAGGAATTTATACATTTCTTCTAGGTTGTCCAAATTATGGCATATAGTTTGTCTTAATATTCTCTTACAATCCTTTTTATTTCTGTGGTGTCGGTTGTTATTTTTCCTCTTTCATTTTTGAATTTGCTTATTTGAATTCTCTCTCCCCTCCCCCCTCTCTCTTTCATGTCTCTGGCTAGAGGTTTATTGATTTTGTTAATCTTTTCAAGGAACCAGTCCCTGATTTCATTAATTTGTTGTTTTTGTTTGTTTTCTTGTTTTTTTATATTTCTATATCATTTATTTCTGCTCTAATCTTTATTAATTTCTTCCTTCTACTGGTTTAGGGTTTTGTTTGTTCTTTTTCTAGCTCAGTTAGGTGTAAGTTTAGGTAATCTATTTGAGATTTTTCCTGTCTTGAGGTAGGCCTGTATTGCTATAAACTTCCCTCTCAGGACCACTTTTTCTGCATTCCAACGATTTTTGGACCATTGTGTTTTCATCTTCATTTGTCTCTATGTATTTTTTTATATTTTTTCACTGGAAAATAATTTTTCCCTGTATTTTTTTAAAGATTTTACTTTTAGGTAATGTCTACACCCAATTTGGGGTTCAAACCCACTACCCCGAGATCCAGAGTCACATGCTGTACTGACTGAGCTAGCCAGGCGCCCCATGTCTACACATATTTTTTTATCTCCTTTCTCATTTCTTGGTTGACCTGTTTATTGTTTAGTAGCATGTTATTTAATCTCTATATATTTGTGGTCTTTCCAGATTTTTTTCCTTGGTTGATTTCTAATTTCATAGCATCATGGTCAGAAAAGATGCCTGGTATGACTGGGATCTTTTTTCAATTTGTTGAGACTAGTTTTGTGGCCTAATATGTGATCTATTCTGGAGAATGTTCCATATACACTTGAAAAGGATAAGTATTCTGCTGTTTCAGGATAGAATGTTCTGAATATATCTGTTAAGTCCATTTAGTCTAATTCAAAGCCAGCATTTCCACATTGATTTTCTGTTTAGATGATCTGTCCATTGATATAAGTGGGGTGTTAATGTCCCTTACTATTATTGTATTACTATGGATTTGTTCCTTTATGTTTGTTATTAACTGTTTTATGTATTTGGTTGCTCCCATGTTGGGGGCATAAATATTTTCAATTAATATATCTTCATGTTGGGTTGTTCATTTTATGATTTTTGTGTCCTTTTGTCTCTAGTTACAGTATTTGTTTAAAGTCTATTTTGTCTTATATAAGTATCACTGCCCTGGCTTTCTTTTCACACCCTCTTGCTTGATAAATGTTTTACAGTCTATTTTGTCTGTAGCAATAATTATTGCTACACTGGGGGGTTTTCACATCCATTTGCATGATAAATACTTCTCCATCCCTTCACTTTCAATCTGTCTGTGTCTTAAGGTCTAAAGTGAGTCTGTTATAGACAGCATATAGATGGGTCTTGCTTTTTTATCTGTTCTGTCAAACTATGTATTTTGATTGGAGCATCTAGTCCATTTAGATTCAAAGTGATTATTGATAGAGATGTATCTATTGCCATTTTGTTACTTGGTTTATGTTTGTTTAGTTCCTCTTTGTTCCTTTCTTCCTTTGCCCCCTTCTCTTGTGATTAGTTGGCTTTCTTTAGTGATAAACTTGGATTCTTTTCTGTTTTTTGCATATCTATTACAGGTATTTGATTTCTGGTTGCTGTTAGTTTTGTATATAACATCTTGTGCATATAGAAGTGAATGTTAAGTTGATGGTCACTTAAGTTAGAACACATTCTTTATTCCTTTCCCCCACATATTTTAGGTATATGGTGTCATACTTTGCATTCTTTTATTTTGTGAGTCCCTGGGCTGATTTTTACAGATATACTTATTTTTCTGCTTTTGTGCTTCTTACTATTCATACTGTTATATTTGGTCTTTCCTTTCCACTCATAGAGCCCTCTTTAGCATTTCTTGTAGGGTTGGTTTAGTGGTCATGAATTCCTTTAACCTTTGTTTGTCTAGGAAACTCTATCTCTCCTTCTATTTTGAATGATAGCCTTGCTAGATAGAGTATTCCTGGCTGCAGATATTCCCTTTCATCACTTTGAGTATATCATGCCACTCCTTTGTGGCCTGCAAGGTTTCTGCTTTAAAAAAAAAATGTGTTGATAGTCTTATTAGATTTCCCTTGTATGTAAGTGTTTTTTTTTTTCTCTTGCTGCTTTTAAATTTTTGTCTTCATCACTACTTTTTTCCATTTTAATTACTACGTGTCTTGGTGTGGACCTACTTTGGTTGATTTTGTGGGGAATCTCTGCCTCCTGAATCTGGATTTCTTTTTCCTTTCCCAGATTCAGGAAGTTTTCAGCTATTATTTCTTCAAATAAATTTTCTCCCCTCCCCCTTTCTCTCTCTTGTCCTTCTGGGATCCCTAGAGTGTGAATTATAATATGCTTAATGGTGGTGCTGAGCTCCCTAAATCTATTCTCATTTTGCATTGCTTTTTTCTTTCATGTGCTCAGCTCGTTTACTTATCATTACTCTGTTTTTCGGGTTGCTGTCTTGTTTTTCTGCTTTTCTGCTTCCTCTAGTCTACTATTTATTCCATCTAGTGTATTTTTAATTTCATTTATTGTGTTTTTCATCTCTGATTGGTTCTGTTTGTCTCTTTGTTAAGGGTCTCACTGATGTCCTGCACTCTTTTTTCAAGTCCAATGAGTATCTTTATGATCATTACTTTAAATTCTCTATCAGACATATTATTTTTCACCATTCTCTTAGATCATTTGCTGTGATTTTGTCCTGTTCTTTCATTTGAGACATATTCCTCTGACTACCCATTTTGTCTAACTCTCTGTGTCTCTTTCTTGTGTTAGGAAAGTCAGTTACATGTCCTACTCTTGAAAGTAGTGGCCTTATGAAGAGATCCTGTATTGCCCTGCAGTGCAGTGTCTCCTGTTCACAAGAACCTGGTGTTTCAGGAGTGTCTACTATGAGTTTTGCATGTGCCCTGCTCTTGTGGCTGAGCCACTTTTTCCTTCACTCCAGATGTCTGCAATGACACTCTTTGCCTGTTGTGGGCTGTGTTTGGTTCCTGTGTTGTTAGCGGACCAGTCTGGGGCTGCCTTGGGCTTGATTTGAGTTTGACCAGGCATTTTTCAGAGACGCAGTAGCACCAAACTGCAGGGCCCTTTCCCTGTGTTGTCCCCTGAGAAGCTTTTTTTGGTGGGCAGGGCCTGAAGTCAGACTATCTGTCTACCCCCAGCCCACTGCTGGAGCCACAGTCTCCCTTGTGTGTGTGGTTGTCTTTCCCCTTCCTGGGGCAGAAGTCACTTTGGAGTGGTATTGGCCCCTGTCAAGTCTGCTTGCATACTGCCAGGCTTGTGGCATTGCTTTGGATATGTCCTGGCCACAAGTTTATTGAAGGGGGCAGAACTTCAATGTTTGCAGGGTTGGGAGTTGCAGTATTAACAAGGATTGGGTGCCAGTCCTTTGCGAAAGGGGACCTGCCATTACAACCAAGGCTGGTTGGGTTAGAGGGGGCGGATCCACAAAGCTCATGGAGGCAGGAGGTGTGATGTTAATGAAGTTTGCCCCAGTCTTCTGTTGGGGGGGAGGACCTGCACTGCCAGTACTGAGTCAGGTCTGCCTGGAGGGGGTAGATTCTCTGAAAAAGGGGCAGGATGTGTGGTGTTAGCAAGTTAGATAATGAATGTTGGCACCATGCTGGTTCCTGTAGGTGGTCATGTGTTTATGCTGGAGGTTGGGTGAGGGAAACAGCACCTACCAGCTCCTTTGTTCCTAGAAGTCTCTCAAAGAGCTTTGTCTCTGCAGGGCATGATCTGAGATTAGTAAACAGCTCTCCCTTCCATATGACCTAAGTGTTTTTCAAATTGCTGCTTCTGTGCTGTATCTCTGGGGACTCTTTGCTGTACTGTCTTTTTAAGTGTGGGAACTCAGTTTCCTCTTGCACTCCCAACTCTCCCAGAACTAAGATGGCTGATTTTTAAAATTCCAGGTTTTAAGACCTGCTGGTTGTAGGAACTCATGAAATTCAGCCCCTCTGGTTTTCAAAGCCAAATGTTGTGGGAATTCTTTTTCCCCATGTGGGTTCCCCAGTGTGATAGTCGATTTTTCTTCCATCTCTGCCCCTGTGGGTCCCTCCCTCTCACAGACAATCCAGCAAGTCTGTTTAGCTCCACATCCCATGTGCACCCTTCCTACCTTCTTCAATGTCACCTCTTTACTACATTAAGTTGTAGAGTTTGTTCTGCCAATCTTCAGGTCATTTTCTGGGTTATTTATACTTATGTGAGTGTTATCTAGTTGTGTCCATGGGATGAGGTGAGGTTAGGGTCTTCCTACTCTGTCTTCTTCCCAGCGATCCTCCCCAACATATAATTTTAACTTAAAAAAATTTTAGCACACTTTCCCACCAACATGTGCTTTGTGACTGGTGAGGGGGTGACCCCACTTCCTGAGCTACATTCATTCAGGGGAGAGTAGCTTTCTGCACCAGATCCTGTTCCTGGTGCACAGTGGGATACACTGAGCAACATCAGAGGTGGAGGGTCCAGGTATCTGAGGCCAAACCAAGCTGTATAGCACTTCCATGTAATGCCTCCTGTGTGGGATTCTAACTTAGAAGCATTCAGTCATAATCCCACAAATGG
The DNA here is from genome assembly GCF_037043125.1 of Eumetopias jubatus. Taxonomy (NCBI): domain Eukaryota; kingdom Metazoa; phylum Chordata; class Mammalia; order Carnivora; family Otariidae; genus Eumetopias; species Eumetopias jubatus. The sequence continues at coordinate 64,358,997 of NW_028274817.1, forward strand.
TAGCTTAGCACCATTGTCTCCTCAATTAAGCACATATAACATGAAAAATTTTTTAATTTTTTGTTTTAATGTCTTCATTTTTTTAGAAACCTTTGTATGGAGAAGGGTGACTTTCAATAGATTGCAGCAAGAAAAATGTTCTGTAGGTGACCTAGAAAATACAAAAAAAATTTTAATGAAAATAAACCCAAATAGAGAAAAAAAAGAGAGATTGTATTTGATGTTATAGAAAAATAATAATATTTGCTAAATAAAAATAACAGGTTGAAGAGTCCATTGATAGACAAATAGATAAAGAAGATGTAGTATATATATATATATATATATATGATGGAATGTTACATAGCCATAAAAAAGATGAGATTATGCCATTTGCAACAACATGGATGGACCTAGAGTGTATTATGCTAAGTGAAATAAGACAGAGAAAGACAAATACCATATGATTCCATTCATATATGGAACCTAAAAAACAAAACAAATGAATAGGCAAACAAACAAAAAGCAGAATCAGACATGTAAATACAGAGAGCAAAACTGATAGTTGCCAGAGAAGAGGAGGTTAGGGCAAAATGGGTGAAAGAGAGTGGGAGATATAGGTTTCCAGTTATGGAATGAGTAAGTCATGGGAATAAAAGGCATATCATAGGGAATATAGTCAATGATACTGTAACAGTGCTGTATGGTGACCCATAGTAGCTACACCTGGGGAGCATAGCATATTGTATAGAGAAGATGAATTACTATGCTGTACACCTGAAACTAATGCAGCATTGTGTATCAACTATACTCAAATAAAAAAATTTAAAGAAATCAATAACTGAAAGAAACAGGTTGATAAACAATATGTATAATGTAATCCTATTTTGATGAATATATCTATGTATATACATAAAGAAAAAACATAAAAGGCTATAACACATAAATATTAAGAGTGGGTTAGTTTGGAAAAGCAAGATCATGGATGATTTCCTTAACTGTTTTTTTATTTTTGTTTAGTGATATTTGTAATTTCATATAACTAAAACAAAATAGTCACTTCAGAAAAAAAGAACAATTTAAATTTCTTTACACTGAAATGTTAGCAATTTCTCAGATCCACTTTCCTTCAAACCTTTGAAACTCAGCATAAGAAGAGAAGCACTGGGTGCTTGGAAAGCTAAAGAGATAAAGAAGGGGAAAGAGAAAGAGGATTAAAAGGTACAAACTTCCAGTTATAAAATAAATAATTCACAGGGAGGAAAAATACAGCATATGGAATATAGTTAATCATATAGTAATAACCTGGCATGATGACAGATAGTAGCTACATTTGTGGTGAGCATTCAAGAAGATTGTTAAATTTGTTTTAACAAAATCAAGAAGATTGTTAAGATTGTTAAATCACTATGCTGTACACCTGAAACTAATAGAATATGTATGTCAACTATACTTTAATAAAAAAATAAAATTTAAAAAGAGAAAAGATATCTTTTAAAAAAGAAGTCAAGAAGTGCTCACTTCATTTATTTCCTAATTTTCCTCAGGACTGATCTTTTTGTACTGACAACTTCTGAGTTAATGTCACATGTGTGATAGACAAACCATGCCCCCCAAGAAAAATGCAGTATGAAGAGATTTTTAGGTTTATAACACCTTTCTTCTTTGTTTAAAATGTTCTTCTGACTTGCTGTTCTAAGTACCCAATAAGTACAACAAAACTATCTGATACACTCTTAAAAGTCTGAAAGGAGGCAAGAGTTATGCAACATGGAGTGCTTATTTATATATAATGCTATCAGCACTTCCTGCTTAAAACAGGAAGAGAAGGACTGATAATTATAAAACCAAAATGAGTAAAATGATGAGTCCTCTTTATCTTAGGAACAAAAATACAGACTCTTACAGATACAATTTTTACTACTCTTGATGACTGCTTGTTTGTTTGTTTAAATGATATTGTATTCAAGACAGCCTGGAGATTGAATAGTCATCAGATACAAAAACAAAAAGCGGAATCAGACATGTAAATACAGAGAACAAAATGATGGTTACCAGACGGAAGAGTTACGAGAGGGGATGGGCAAAATGGGTGAAGGAGAGTAGGAAACACAGGTTTTCAGTTATGGAATGAGTAAGTCACAGGAATAAAAGGCACATCATAGGGAATATGGTCAGTGATAGCGTAATAGCATTATCTGATGACAGACGGTAGCTACACTTGTGGTGAGCATAGCATAACATAAAAAATGCAAATCACTATGTTGTACACCTGAAACTAATGCAACATTGTGTGTCAACTATACTCAAATAAAAAAAATTAAAGGTTTTATTTATTTGACAGAGAGAGAGCACAAGCAGGAGGAGCAGCAAGCAGAGGGAGAAGCAGACACCATGCTGAACAGGGAGCCCAACACGGGGCTCAGTCTCAGGACCCTGGACCTTGGGATCATGACCTGAGCTGAAGGCAAATGCTTAAATGACTGAGCCACCCAGGCGCCCCAAAGGAAATTTTTTTTAATTTTAAAAAAAGTCAGTAATTCTTTAATCTATTAACAAATTGAATTTGACCTCAATATAGTTACCATCTGATTGTGTTGTGCATGTAGAAATTTTATTGACAATAAGAATAAACAAATAATATTAATGAAAAGTCCAAAGAGGAAAAAAAAGTGCTTCATTTGGAAATCAGGTGGGCATGAGAACCATTTCAGAGGAGGGAAGACACAAATAATATCTTTATGCAAATGAGAAAGTTCAACATTCTCTAACAAAAGCATTTCTCCACCAACACTAAGCTCATAACAAAAAATAATCTCAGAATTTGACAATGAATTCCTATTTTTAAAGTGCTTTCACAAACTTCATTGGAGCAACAGTGAGAAACTGAAAAACAACAGTTCAAACTCTATGTTAAGAAATGTAACAAAAGTGATCAGTTTATGTTCCTGAACACCAGATAAACCTTTATTCCTCGCCCTATTAAGTGTATTTTCCTTCTATATGGAAAATGTTCAACCAACCAGGAACCACACATTTGTCCTCTTTCCTTTCCCACAAATTTTCTCTATGGGTGAGAAATTAATTGTTATGTACAATTTCATGGAACCAAAGGCAACATGCAAAATGACAAAGTAAATTTGAGGTTGATCCATAAAAGTATGTTCCAAATCAAAAATCATGAAATAAACAAACCCTTTTGTTCCATACCATAATTATTATACTCCCAGGGATTCAGCTTAGCCCCATAAAACAAATACTATCTTTTGTGTTCTCTTAAGAACAGTAAAAAAAATCTCATTTTTGTTCATTTGTTTTAGTCAAGGTCAAAGCTTTGACCAGCCAATCTATGTACCAACTATTCAGTAGTAAGGAGCCTTCTGTACTAAATTGGGATGCACATATTTATTAGGATATAATCAATATCAAGTAAAGCACTTCTGATCACCTGAAAGCAACAGTAAAAAAAAAATTACAGGGACACCTAGGTGGCTCAGGAAAGCTTCTGTCTTCAGGTCAGGTCATGATTCTGAGGTCTTGGAATTGAGTCCCACATTAGGCTCCCTGCTCAATGGGGAGCCCTCTTTTCCCTCTCCATCTCCCCCTCCCCCTTGTTCATGCTCTCTCTCCCTCGCTCACTCTCTCTCTCAAATAAATAAAGTCTAAAAAAAAATTACAAAAACGTGTAAATTGGAAAGGCTGCAGAAATATCACTGAAAAAAATCAAGATTTTATTTTGTATTCAAATTTGTGCCTAATATTGCCTGAGGGTTGGTTCACTTGTACAAACCACTGAAACACCAAACCAGCAGCTTAAGATGTGGGAAAGTTCTTAACGTTCCAAACCAGAAGTCATTCTTTAGGACAGTGTCTACTTCCTGGTTGGTAACTTTAAAATATAATAACTCTGAGTGAGCAAAACCATAGATTGAATAAAAGTAAAGCTATACTTATTAGAAACATCATTTGTGCCAAACACTATTGCATTGAAGCCTTGTAACAACCACAAGAGGAAATGTAATTATTGGCCCCATTTTACAGACCAGGAATCTAAGGAGCTTAGAAGTTGGATAATTATCCAAAATCACAAATAATAAATGATGGAACAAAACTGAATTCAGTCCAGATCTGTCTGTCTCCAAAGTTTACACTATTAACTACTAGTGCATACAACTTCTCAGAATATAGTTACTTCTGCTACCCAGTACATCCTCTAAAGGAGGTGTTCTGAAAGGGATAAGGGGAATCATTGAAAATATGATTTATTTGCTTCAAAATTTTCCCCGGTCTAGTTCTTCTTGCATTTTTTGAAAGTGAGGGTGTCCCAGTAACAGAGGTGAAATTAGGTTAAGGGCTAGACCCCCCAAGTCAAATGTTTAAGTCATTTTCCCTTCTTGGCTAGAGAATTGATTGGTCCCTACTGAAATAAAGGAAATATGCCAAAGGCAGCTTCTAAGCATGTCCCTGGAGGATTTCCCCTGATACTTGGAAATAACAATGAATAGCTATTTACAGTTCACAAGTGCTTTCACATGCATTTGCTCACTCTGATTCTCAGTGAAGTGACATAGTGACAATTATTAATCCTTTATTGTTGTTAATTACAAACAAGAAAACTGAGGCTCAGAAAATTCAAATGGCTTGCTCTCTTCCAAGTCACACCAAAAGTGATGTAGCCACAATAAACCCAGGTCTTGGGACTCCATTTTCAAGTCAAATGAATGTTTTCACTTTACCTTCAGAGATCTCCAGTAACTTAGACAGTTTTACAAATAACACTTCATTGGCCCATACACACAACAAACACACACAAATATGCCTGGCAGACAGTGTCGTTGTGGCAAACTTACCTCCAGATATAAAAGTGGGCTTTTACAACTAGATCCTCAATGGCATTAATTCCCTGCCCTTGGATTATAACACCCTACAGTGTCCAAAATTATGCCAAAGTTACCCAAATTTCTCTCAAAAAAATTTTATTTATGAGAACTCATGCAATATTTCAGGTGAGAAATAACACGATGCAGAAGATGAAGGAGAAATAGTTAATGGAATAATTTTATCTGCATATTACCTTAGAGTTTATAAAGCCTTTTTATGGCCCTCATTTTAATATTTTTCATCCAAATTATTTAAATTCTTGTTAGTTAACATATAGTGTAATACTGGTTTCAGGAATAGAATTAAGCGATTCATCACTTACATATAATACCCAGTGGTCATCATAACAAGTGCCCTCTTTAATACCCATCACCCATTTAGCCCATCCCCTACCCACCTTCCCTCCCTCAACTCTAGTTTGTTCTCTATCTTTGAGTCTCTTATGGTTTGCTTCCCTCCCTCTCTTTCTCTTCTTTTCCACTTCCCATATGTTCATCTGTTTTTTTTCTTAAATTCCACATATGAGTGAAATCATATGGTATTTGTCTTTCTCTGACTGATTAATTTTGCTTAGCATAATACACTCTAGCTCCAACCATGTCTTGAAAATGTCGAGATTTCATTCTTTTTGATGGCAGTGTAATATTACATTACACACACACACACACACACACACACACACACACACCACCTCTCCTTTATCTGTTCATCAGTCAGTGGACACAGACTCTTTTCCTAGTTTGCTTATTGTTGATAATGCTGCTATAAACATTGGGTGTGTGCACCCCTTTAAATCTGTATTTTTGTATCCTTTGGGTAAATATCTAGTAAGGCAATTGCTGGATCATAAGGTACTTCTATTATTAACTTTTTGAGGAACATCCATACACTTTTCAAGATTCCCTGCACCAGGGTCTCCCGGGTGGCTCAGTTGGTTAAGCATCTGCCTTCAGCTCAGGTCATGATCCTGGGGTCCTGGGATCAAGCCCCACGTTGGGCTCCCTGCTCAGCAAAAAGTCTGCTTCTCCCTCTCCCTCTGCCTGCTGCTCCCCCTGCTTGTGCTCTCTCTCTCTGTCAAATAAATAAATAAAATCTTTAAAAAAAAAAAAGAGTAGCTGCACCAGTTTGCATTCGCACAGTGTAAGAGAGTTCCTCTTTCTCTGCATGGCCCCAACATCTGTTGTGTCCTTGTTATTAATTTTAGCCATTTCAATAGATGTGAGGTGATATCTCATCATGGTTTTGATTTACATTTCCCTGATGATGAGTGATGTTGAGCATCTTTTCATGTGTTTATTAGCCATCTGTATGTTCTCTTTGGAAAAATGTCTACTCATGTCTTCTCCTCATTTTTAACTGAATTACTCAGTTTAGGGGTGTTGAGCTTGATAAGTTCTTTATAGATTTTGGATATTAACCCTTTACCATCAGATATGTCATCTGCATATATCTTCTCCTATTCCACTGGCTGTCTTTTAGTTTTGTTGATGGTTTCCATCATTGTGCAGAAGGTTTTTATTTGAGGAAGTTCCAATAGTCTGTTTTTGCTCTTGTTTCCCTTGCCTAAGGAGACCGACCTACTAAGATATTCCTACAGCCAATGTCAAAGAGGTTGCTGCCTTTGTTCTCTATGATTTTAATGGTTTCCTCTCCCACAGTTGGATCTCTCATCCATTTTGAATTTATTTTTGTGCATAGTGTAAGAAAGTGGTCCAGTTTCATTCTTCTGCTTGTTGCTGTCCAGTATTCCCAAACAATTTGTTGAAGAGACTGTCTTTTTTTTATTTCATAGCTTTATTTTTTAATTTGATTTTATTATGTTAGTCACCATATATTACATCATTAGTTTTTGATGTAGTGTTCCATGGTACATTGTTTGCGTATAACACCCAGTTCTCCATGCAATATGTGCCCTCCTTAATACCTATCACCAGGCTAACCCATACACCCACACCCTGAGACTGTCTTTTTTCCATTGGATATTCTTAGCTGCTTTGTCAAAGATTAGTTGGCCATATAGCTGTGGGTCCATTTCTGAGTTCTATTCTGTTCCATTGATCTATGTGTCTGTTTTTCTGCCAGTAACATACTGTCTTGATCACTTCAGCTTTGTAATATAACTTAAAGTCCAGAATCATGATGCCTCCAGCTTTGCTTTTCTTTTTCAGGATTGTTTTGGCTATTTGGGGTCTTTTGTGGTTCCATACAAACTTAAAGATGGTTTGTTCTAGTTCAGTGAAAAATGCTGATGGTATTTTGATAGGGATTGCATTAAATGTGTAGATTGCTTTGGATAGTATAGACACTTTAACAATGTTCTTCCAATCCATGGGCATGGAATGATTTGCATTTCTTTGTTGAGGGGTGGTTGAGGGAACGTACACAAACCCAAATTATTGACCACAACCCAAACAAGATGCACCTGTTTTATAGGGACCTTAGGGTTGTCAGACTCTTGTTCTCCCAGCCTGTCTTCTGGGGGAGGGCTTGCCATGCTGTGCCCTCCTCAGTTTTTCTCATAACTATTCTACAGTTTTCAGAGTACAAATATTTACCTCTTTGGTTAGGTTTATTCCTAGGAATCTCATAGGTTTTAGTATAATTATAAATGGGATTGATTCCTTGATTGCTCTTTCTGCTGCTTCATTAATGGTGTATAGAAATGCAACAGGGAGGAGGAAAAGATGGTGGAGGAATAGGGAACCCTATTCCAACCAGTACCCAGAATTGAGCTGGATATCTACCAGACTACTGTGAACACCCGCAAAATCAGCCTGAGATGTAAAATGATATATCTGGATCTTTACAAACAGAATATCACAGGTAGTTGGTTTTGAGGTATGAAGAGGGGAGCTGTGATTCCACAGGCACATATCCAAAGATAAATGGAAGGTGGAGGGAGCCATGGAGATCCTACACCGCTGGTGAGTGATAGCCTCCCACACTGTGGACAGGGCACAGACTCGCAGACCAGTACCAATGGGGAAAGGACTTTAGGGCAGCCCCCAGACTGAAACCTGGAGCAGCGGGGCCATGCATGCAAACTGGGGGAGGCTGTGGTTTTAGAAGCACAAAGGGCAGAGACTTGTCCCCATGCCCCGACCTGGAGGCAAGGACTGGGAGGCCTGCTAGGGTGTACAACCCAGGATGCTGCAGTTTATAGCAGCACAGATAGAAACAGAGATAGTGTGGCATGCACAGCTCACTGAAGAACAGACGGCGATCTCTCTGCTCTGAGGCAGAGGGTTGAAAATGATCTCTTCTACTCTGACTCTTGGAAGAGAGGTGGAAAACCACCAGGGAAAGCCGCCAGAGAACAAAAGCCCCCCAAAACCAATTTTCACTGAGCCCAACCATCCCACACAGGGGGCAGGGCAACTCTGCCCAAGCAGGGTTGCCTGAGTAACAGCACAGCAAGCCCCTCCCCCAGAAGACAGGCTGGGAGAACAAGAGGCCAACAACCCTAAGGTCCCTATAAAACAGGTGCATCTTGCTTGAGTTGTGGTCAATAATTTGGACTGTGTACATTCCCTCAACCACCCCTCAACAGAATGACTAAGAGAAGGAACCCCAAAAATAGGAAAGACTCAGAGACTGTGACTTCTGCCACAGATTTACAAATGGATACAGATATAACCAAGATGTCAGAAATGGAATTCAGGGTAGCAATTGTGAAGACAATAGCTAGAATGGAGAAATCAATTAATGGCAACATAGAGTCTTTAAGGGCAGAAATGAAAGCTGAACTGGCAGAATTGAAAAATACTATCAATGAGATCCAATTGAATCTAGATAATCTAACAGATAAGGTAAGGAAGGCAAAAGAATGAATTAGTGATCTAGAAGACCAATTGATAGAAAACAAAGAAAAAGATGAGGCCAGGGAGAAACAACTCAAAATCCATGAAAACAGAATCAGAGAAATAAGTGACACCATGAAATGTTCTAATGTCAGAATTATTGGGATCCTAAGGGGGTGGAGAGAGAGAGAGAGAGAGAGAGAGAGAGAGAGAGAGAGGACTAGAAGATATATTTGAGCAAATCATAGCCAAGAACTTCCCTAATCTGGTGAATGAAACAAACATTTGTGTCCTAGAGGCAGGGAGGACCTCTCCCAAGATCAAGGAAAAGAGGCCAACACCCCGGCATATAATAGTAAAACTCGATAATCATAGAACAAAGAAAACCATTTTAGGGCAGTTAGGGGGAAGAGATTCCTTACGTACAGAGGGAGGAACATCAGAATAATGTCAGACCTATCCACAGAGACCTGGCAAGCCAGAAAGGGCTGGCAAGACATATTCAGGGTACTAAATGAGAAGAACATGCAGCCAAGAATAATCTATCTGGCAAAGCTGTCATTTAGAATGGATAGAGAGATGCAGAGCTTCCAAGACCAGAAGAAACTGAAAGAATATGTGACCACTAAGCCGGCCCTGAAAGAAATATCAAGGGGGGGTCTATAAAAGGAGAAAGACCCCAAGAGTGATATAGAACAGAAATTTACAGAGACAATCTATAGAAGAAAGGACTACACAGGTAACATGATGACAATAAGTTCATATCTTTCACTAATCACTCTCAATGTGAACAGCCTAAATGCTCCCATAACATGGCACAGGGTTGCAGATTCATTAAAAAGACAGGACCCATCCATATGCTATCTACAAGAGACTCATTTTGAACCCAAAGTTACATCCAGACTGAAAGTGAAGGGATGGAGATCCATATTCCATGCCAACAGACCTCAAAAGAAAGCTGGGATAGCAACTCTTATATCAGACAAATTAGATTTTAAACTAAGGATTGTACTTAGAGACACAGAAAGACACCATATCATTCTTAAAGGGTAATCCAACAAGATCTAACAATTGTAAATATCTACAGCCCCAACATGGGAGCAGCCATCTACATGAGCCAGGTGTTCACCAAAATAGAGTCATACTGATAGCAATATGTTAATTGTAGGAGACCTCAGTACTCCACTGTCAGCAATAGACAGATCATCTAAGCAGAAAATCAACAAAGAAACAAGAGTTTTGAATGACACACTGGACCAGATGGACCTCATAGATATATACAGAACGTTGCACCCTAAAACCACAGAATACTCATTCTTCTCGAGCGCACACTGAACTTTCTCCAGAATAGACCACATACTGAGTCACAAATCAGGTCTCAACCAATACCAAAAGATTGAGATGATTCCCTGCATATTCTCAGACCATAATGCTTTAAAACTGGAACCCAGTCACAAAAAATTTGGAAAAAATTCAAGCGCTTGGAAGCTAAAGACTACTCTGCTCAATAATGTTTGGGTCAACCAAGAAATCAAAGAACTTAATTCATGGAAACCAATGAGAATGAAAACACATCATTCCAAAACCTATGGGATACTGCAAAGGTGATCCTAAGGGGGAAATACATAGCCATCCAAGCCTCACTCAAAAAAATAGAAAAATCCCAAAATCACCAAACTAACTTTACACCTTAAAGAACTAAAGAAAAACAACAAATGATGCCTAAGACACCCATTAGAAGAGAAATAATTAAGAATAGAGATCAATGAATTAGAAACCAGAAACACACTAGAACAGATCAATGAAACTAGAAGCTGGTTCCTTGAAAGAATTAATAAGATCAATAAACCACTGGCCAGACTTATCCAAAAGAAAAGAGAAAGGACCCAATATAATAAAATTATGAATGAAAGGGGAGTGAACACGACTAACACGAAGGAAATAGAAACAATTATTAAAAATTATTATCAACAACTATATGCCAATAAATTGAGCAATCTGGAAGAAAGAGATGCCTTCCTGGAAACCTATAAACTCCCAGGACTGAAACAGGAAGAAATTGACAACCTGAATAGGCCAATAACCAGTAACAAGATTGAAGCACTGATCAAAAACCTCCCAGAAAACAAGAGTCCAGGGCCCGATGGATTCCCTGGAGAATTCTACCAAACAGTCAAAGAAGAAATAATACCTATTTTCCTGAAGCTGTTTCAAAATATAGAAACAGAAGGAAAGCTTCCAGACTCATTCTATAAGGTCAGCATTATCTTAATCCCCAAACCAGGCAAAGACCCTATCAAAAAAGGAGAATTTCAGACTGATATCCCTGATGAATATGGATTCCAAAATTCTCAACAAAATCCTAGCTAATAGGATCTAGCAATACATTAAAAGTATTATCCACCACGACCAAGTGGGATTTATCCCCGGGATGCAAGGGTGGTTCAACATTTGCAAATCAATCAATGTGAGAGAACACATTAATAGGAGAGAGAAGAACCCTATGGTCCTCTCAATTGATGCAGAAAAAGCATTTGACAAAATACAGCATTCTTTCCTGATTAAAACTTTTCAGAGTATAAGGATAGAGGGAACATTCCTCAAGTTCATAAAATCCATCTATGAAAAACCCACAGCGAATATCAAACTCAATGGGGAAAAGCTGAGAGCCTTTCCCTTAAGATCAGGAAGACGAAAAGGATGCCCACTCTCGCCCTTATTGTTCAACATAGTACTAGAAGTCCTAGCAACAGCCAGCAATCAGACAACAAAAAGAAATAAAAGGTATTCAGATTGGCGAAGAAGAAGTCAAACTCTCTCTCTCCACAGATGACATGATACTTTATGTGGAAAATCCAAAAGACTCCACCCCCAAATTACTAGAACTCATACAGCAATTCAGTAATGTGGCAGGATACAAAATCAATGCACAGTAATCAGTTGCTTTCTTATACACTAAAAATGCAACTGTAGAAAGAGAAATTAGAGAAAGGATTCCATTTACAATAGCACTGAAAACCATAAGATACCTCAGAATAAACCTAACCCAAGAGGTAAAGGATCTATACTCTGTAGGAACTACAGAACACTCCTGAAAGAAATTGAAGAAGACACAAAAAGATGGAAAATCATTTCATGCTCATGGATCGGAAGAATAAACATTGTTAAAATGTTTATGCTACCCGGAGCAATCTATACCTTCAATGCCATCCTGATCAAAATTCCCATGATGTTTTTCAAAGTGCTGTAACAAACAATCCTAAAATTTGTATGGAATAAGAAAAGACCCCAAATCACCAAGGAAATGTTGAAAATGAAAAACAAAGCTGGGGGTATCATGCCTGATTTCAAACTATATTACAAAGCAGTGATCACCCAGACAGCATAGTCCTGGCACAAAAACAGACATGTAGACCAATGGAACAGAATAGAGAACCCAGATATGGACCCCCAACTCTATAGTCAAATAATCTTTGACAAAGCGGGTAAAAATATGCAATGGAAAAAAGACAGTCTCTTCAATAAATGGTGCTGAGAAAATTGGACAGCCACATGTAGAAGAATGACACTGGACCACTTTCTTACATCATACACAAAGATAAACTCAAAATGGATGAAAGACCTCAGTGTGAGACAGGAATCCAACAAAATCCTAGAGGAGAACATAGGCAGTAACCTCTTCGACATCAGTCACAGCAACTTCTTTTAAGATACATCTCCAAAGACCAGTGAAACAAAAGCAAAAATGAACTTTTGGGACTTTATCAAGATAAAAAACTTCTGCACAGCAAAGGAAACAGTCAACAAAACAGAGGCAACCTACAGAATGAGAGAAGATATTTGCAAAGGACACTACAGATAAAGGGCTGGTATCCAAGATCTATAAAGAACTTCTCAAACTCAAAACTCAAAAAACAAATAATCAAGTCAAAAAGTGGGCAGAAGACATGAACAGACACTTCTCCAAAGAAGACATACAAATGGCTAACAGACACATGAAAAAATGTACATCATCATTAGCCATCAGGGAAATTCAAATCAAAACCACATTGAGATACCACCTTACATCAGTTAGAATGGCAAAAATGGACAAGTCAAAAAACAACAAATGTTGGAGAGGTCGTGGAGAAAGGGGAACCCTCTTACACTGTTGGTGGGAATGCAAGTTGGTACAGCCACTTTGAAAAACAGTGTGGAGGTGCCTCAAAATTTAAAAATAGAGCTACCTTATGACCCAGCAATTGCACTCTTGGGTATTTACCCCAAAGACACAGATGTAGTGAAAAGAAGGGCCATATGTACCCCAGGGTTCATAGCAGCAATGTCCACAATAGCCAAACTGTGGAAAGAGCCGAGATGCCCTTCAACAAATGAATGGATAAGGAAAATGTGGTCCATATATACAATGGAATATTACTCAGCCATCAGAAAGGATGAATACCCAACTTTTACATCAACATGCCTGGGACTGGAGGAGGTTATGCTAAATAAAATAAGTCAAGCAGAAAAGGTCAATTATCATATGGTTTCACTTATTTGTGGAACATAAGGAATAACATGGATGACATTAGGAGAACATAGGGAAAAATGAAGGGGGGGATATCGGAGGGGGAGATGAACCATGAGAGACTATGGACTCTGAGAAACAAACTGAGGGTGTTAGAGGGGAGGGGGTTGGGGTTATGGGTTAGCCCAGTGATGGGTATTCAGGAGGGCACGTACTGCCATGGAGCACTGGCTGTTATACAAAAACAGTGAATCGTGGATCACTACATTAAAAACTAATGATGTATTGTATGGTGAATAATATAACTTAGTAAAATTAAATTAAAAAAAAAAAATGTCTGGTAGAATTCCCCTGGGAAGCCATCTGGTCCTGGACTTTTGCTTGTTTGGAGATTCTTGATTACTGATTCGATTTCTTTTGTGGTTATGTGTCTGTTCAAATTTTCTATTTCTTCCTGTTTCAATTTTGGTAGTTTGTATGTTTCTAGTAGTAATTTGTCCATTTCTTCCAGATTGTCCAGTCTGTTGGCATATAATTTTTTATAATGTTCTCTTCTGATTATTTGTATTCTGTGGTGCTGGTTGTGTTCCCTCTCTTTCATCCATGCTTTTATTTATTTGGGTTATTTCTCTTTTCTTTTTGATAAATCTGGCTAGAGGTTTATTAAGTTTATTAATTCTTTCAAAGAAACAGCTCTTAGTTTCATTTATCTGTTCTACTATTTTGTTGTTGTTGTTTCTAAATCATTTATTTCTGCTCTAATCTTTATTATTTCCATTATGCTCCTGTATTTAGACTTTATTTGCTGTTCCCTTTCTAGCTCCTTTAGGTGTAAGTTTAGGTTGTGTATTTGAGACTTTTCTTGCTGTATTTTAAGCAGACTCCACGTTGAGCATGGAGCCTGATATGTGGCTCTATCTCACAACCCTGAGATCATGACCTGAGCCAAAATCAAGAGTTGGATGCTTAACTGACTGAGCCACCCAGGCACCCCAAGCCTGAAATACTGTTAAATGTATTTCACAGTGAGAGTCCTTTTTTATTTCAATGCATTTAAATCAGGTCCACTAAGGACCATCAAGGACTGACTCTCATAAGAGAAGTCATCCATTATGGATGGGGAGTTTAGGTGTTCTTATTAGAAAAAAATGGTAATATCAGCTCTCCCTATTTTATAGAATTTAAAAATTAAATAAAATGAGAGACATACAAACTAAATTTTAAACCAAAGGGCTGTATTGCAATATACTTCCCCTCCTAGGACTGCCTTTGCTGCAATACAAGGATTTGAGACTGTCATGTTTTCATTTTCATTTGTTTCCATGTATTTTTTTCCTTTAATTTCCTGTTTAACCCATTCATTCTTTAGTAGGATGTTCTTTAACATGCATGTATTTGTGGTCCTTCTTAATTTTTTCTTGTGGTGGACTTTAAGGTTCAAAGTGTTGTGGTCTGAAAATATGCATGGCATGATCTCAATCTTTTTGTACTGTTGAGGTCTGATTTGTGACCCAGTATGTGATCTATTCTGGAGCATGTTCCATGTGCACTGGAAAAGAATGTGTATTCCTCTGCTTTAGGATACAATGTTCTGAATGTATTTATTAAGTCTATCTGGGCCAGCGTATCATTCAAAGCCATTGTTTCCTTGTTGATATTCGGCTTAGATGATCTATTCATTGCTGTAAGTATGGTGTTAAAGTCCCCTACTATTATTGTGTTAATAACAATGAGTTTCTATATGTTTATTATTACTTGATGTATATATTTGGGTGCTCCCAATTTGAGGGCATAAGTATTTACAATGGTTAGATCTTCTTGATGTATAGATCCCTTATTTATGATAATGCCCTTCTTCATCCCTTGTTACAGTCTTTGGTTTAAAATTTAGTTTGTATGTCTCTCATTTTATTTAATTTTTAAATTCTATAAAATAGGGAGAGCTGATATTACCATTTTTTTCTAATAAGAACACCTAAACTCCCCATCCATAATGGATGACTTCTCTTATGAGAGTCAGTCCTTGACGGTCCTTAGTGGACCTGATTTAAATGCATTGAAATTAAAAAGGACTCTCACTGTGAAATACATTTAACAGTATTTCAGGCTTGGGGTGCCTGGGTGGCTCAGTCAGTTAAGCATCCAACTCTTGATTTTGGCTCAGGTCATGATCTCAGGGTTGTGAGATAGAGCCACATATCAGGCTCCATGCTCAACGTGGAGTCTGCTTAAAATTTTTTCTCTCCCGCTGCCCCTCCCCTCACTCACACGTTCTTTCTCTCTCTTAAATAAATAAAATCTTTTATAAAAAGGTATTTCAGGTTTATGCTAGCATATTTGGAGTAGCAAGAGCTTTGAGGAACTGTGGTTTTCTTAGATACGCCCAAAATTACTCAGTAGTCACCACTTTCAACAGAAATTTATAGTTCTGTGATTTCACAGAAAATTTTTCATTTCCCTGGAAAAACCTAAAATAGTGCACTTTTCTATGGTTGTAAACAATCCCTCCAATTAAAGAAAGGCCTACTTCTCACTAAAGATCTTTGCCTAATTCCTCCATTAGTGATCCTCTCTTGGAGCAAAAGCTGAGGTGGTTTCAAGTCCAAACAGCAACAGTTCCTAGGTTTGGAGGCTATTTTAGGTTCCCTGACCACACCCTCCCAGCATACTCTCTCTCACTTCGGTTACCAAACTGACCCAGGCTGTTTCCCCATAAACATCCATCTCCACCTGAACTGAGGGGTATTAAATATAAGGGAGTAAAGCTGGAGTTGATCATCAATACTATACCTTCCATTTGTATAACTTTCTTTTCATTCCAGTTTTATGTATATTATCTCTTTTTGTCCTGTCGGGGAAGAATGGTAAGAACTATAGGAATCCATGTAAAGGAGCTCCCTCATCCATGCTAACTAGATGCTTTCCTCCTAAAACTTCAAGCCCACAAATAAAGTCACATATACACAGTGTACCTCAGTTATGCCCATAGATCTACACTGAGATAGAAATAACTACATAGGGTGTGGAAATGAATCTGCTTACTCTTGATTGGCAATCCAGAAACCTGATTCTTTTTCAAATTTTGGCACTTAATTATATGATCTTGTACTTGTGATACTTCCTATCAAACCTAGATATTAATTTTAAAATCTATTCTATTTTTTTATTTTAAATCCAGCATAGTTAACAAAGTGTTATATTAGTTTCAAGTGTACAATATAGTGATTCAACAATTCTATATATTACTCAGTGTTCATCAAGATAAGTGTATTCTAACTCCCCTTCACCTATTTCACCCATTCTCTGACCCACCTCCCCTCTGGTTTCTGGTCTGTTTCTTTACAGTTAAGAGTCTATCTCTTAACTTTGGTTTGCCTCTTTTTTCTTCCTTTTTTTATTTGTTTTGTTTCTTAAATTCCACATATGAGTAAAATCATATGGTATTGGTCTTTCTCTGACATTTAACTTAGCATTAACTTAACATTTAACTAAGCATTAACTTAGACTAATTTAACTTAGCACTATACTCTCTAGCTCCATCCATGTTGTTGTGAATGGCAACATTTCATTCTTTTTTATGGCTAAATAATATTCCGTTATATATGTATTGTCTATAAACATGTAAAAGTGTATTAGTTTAGGTTTTTCCAGGGAAACAAAAAATTTTCTCTGAAATCATAGTACTATATATATATATTATATCACATCTTCTTTATCCATTCTTCTGTCATTGGACACACTTGGGCTGCTTCCATAATTTGGCTACTATAAATAATGCTGCAATAAGTATAGGGGTGCATGTATCCCTTTGAATTAGGGTTTTTGTACTTTTTGGGTAAATAGTAATCAATTTCCTGGATCATAAGGTAGTTCTATTTTTAGCCTTTTTTACAGATTTATTTATTTATTTTACAGAGAGACAGAGCACGAGTGGGGGGAGGGGGAGGGGGAGATGGAGAGAGAGAATCTCAAGCACACTCCTCACTGAGCACAGAGACTGACACAGGGCTCAATCCCATGACACTGAGACCATGACCTGAGCCGAAATCAAGAGTTGGACACTCAACTGACTGAGCCACCAAGGCGCCCTTATTTTTATGGAACCTCCATACTGTTTTCCACAGTGACTGCACCAGTTTGCATGCCCACCAACAGTGCAAGAAGATGCCCCTTTCTCTACCTCCTTGCCAAAACTTGTTTTCTTGTGTTGCTGATTTTAGCCATTCTGATAGGTGTGAGGTGATATCTCATTGTAGTTTTGATTTGCATTTCCATGATGATGAGTGATGTTGAGCATGTTTTCATGTGTCTGTTGGCCATCTAGATGTCTTCTTTGAAAAAATGTCTGTTCTTGTCTTCAGCCCATTTTTTAATTGGATTATTCATTTGGGGGGTGTTGAGTTTCATAAGTTCTTTATATATTTTGGATACTAACCCTTTATCAGATATGTCATTTGCAAATATCTTCTCTTATTATGTAGGTTGTCTTTTAGTTTTGTTGGTTGTTTCCTTTGCTGTGCAGAAGCTTTTTATTTTTGATGTATTCCCAGTAGTTTATTTTTGGTTTTGTTTCCTTTGTCTGAGGAGACATATTAGAAAAATGTTGTTAAAGATGTCAGAGAAATTACTGCCTGTGTTCTCTTCTCTCTTCTTTAATCCATTTTGAGTTTATTTTTGTGTGTGGTGAAAGAAAGTGGTCCAGTTTCATTCTGTTGCATGTAGCTGTCCAGTTTTCCCAACACCATTTGTTGAAGAGACTTTTTCACACTGCATATTCTTGCCTCCTTTGTCGAAGATTAATTGACCATATAACTGTGAGTTTATTTCTGGGCTTTCTGTTCTATGCCATTAATCTATGCATCTATTTTTGTGCCAGCACCATACTGTTTTGATTACTACAGCTTTCTAGTATAACCTGAAACCTGGAATTGTGATACCTCCAAATTTGTTTTTCTTTTTTAAGATTGTTTTGGTATTTGGGGTCTTTTGTGGTTCCATAAATATTTTAGGATTTTTTGGTAGTTCTGTGAAAAATGCTGTTGGTATTTTGATAGGGATTGTATTAAATCTGTAGAGTGCTTTAGGTAGTATGGGTATTTTAACAATATTTATTTTTCCATGGGGCTCCTGGGTGGCTCCGTCATTAAGCATCTGCCTTTGGCTCAGGTCATGATCCCAGGGTCCTGGGATCAAGCCCCGCATTGGGCTCCTTGCTCAGAGGGAAGCCTGCTTCTCCCTCTCCTACTCCCTTGCTTGTGTTTCCTCTCTCACTGTCTCTCTGTCAAATAAATAAATAAAATATTTAAAAAATACATTTATTTTTCCAATCCATGAGTATGGAGTATCTTTCCATTTGTTTGTGTCATCTTCAATTTCTTTCATCAATGTTTTAGAGTTTTCAGAGTACAGGTCTTTCATCCTAGGTATTTTATTATTTGGGGTGCAATTATAAATGTGATTACTTTCTTAACTTTTCTTTCTGCTGCTTCATTATTAGTGTGTAGAAATGCAACAGATTTCTGTACATTGATCTTGTATCCTGCAACCTTACTGAATTTGTTTATCAGTTCTAGTAGTTTTTTTGGTGGAGTCTTTAGGGTGTTCTACATACTGTATTGTGTCGTCTGCAAATAGTGAAAATTTTGCTTCTTCCTTACTAACTTGGATGTTTTTGTTTCTTTTTCTTGTCTGATTGTTGTGGCTTGGACTTCCAGTACTATGCTGAATAAAAGTGGTGAGAGTGGACATCCTTATCTTCTTCCTGACTTTATGGGAGAAGTTCCCAGTTTTTCACCATTGATTATGATTAAAATCTATTTTAAAGCCATGCTATTCAATGCAGTAGTCACTAACCACATGTGGCTATGAGTATCTGGAAGGTGGCTAGTGTGACTGAAGGACAGAATTTTTTTATTTTATGTTATTAATTTACAGTATAGTTTAAATAACCACATATTGGACAGCACAGAATAATGTAGGGATGTTGGCTTCAATGATCTGTACAATCTGTCCTAGGTGGTCTATGTTATTCTTTTCAATAGATTTCATTCAAACTCATCTGAAATTCTGGTATTAATTTGGTATTAATGCAGGGCTCGATCCCAGGACCTCTCCAGAAATGATAAACCAAGATTGCTTTATACTCATGGGGTGGGCCCTGAAGCAGGAAGAGGGAAAGTGTTCAAAGCCGTATTTTCACAGCTAGACTGATATTTTTCTTCCTTATTTAAATTCAATTTAGTTAACATATAGTATATTATTAATTTCAGAGGTAGAATTTAGTGATTCATCAGTTGCATATAACACCCAGTGCTTATTACATCAAGTGCCCTCATTAATGCCCATCACCCAATTACCCCAACTCCCCACCTGCCTCCCCTTCAGCAACCCTCAGTTTGTTTCCTATAATTAAGAGTCTCTTATGGTTTTCTTCCCTCTCTGTTTTTGTTTTATTTTATTTTTCCTTCCCTTCCCCTATGTTCATCTGCTTTGTTTCTTTAATTCCACATATGAATGAAATCATATAGTATTTACACTGATAATTTTTATTGTCTCTGGGTTTCCACAAACTGAAATGAAAGGATGAATCAAGTCTATCCCAGTCTCTGTGAATGAATGTACATGTGTGTATATCACTGTGCTATGAGTATGGTAACATTCTTTATCTTCCTTTCAAAAGTGCCATTAGTATTGATTGTGAATTTACAATTGAAAAAGAATTTCAGTTCTGGAAGGAAAAAAATGACTCCTCTTGATTTTGGGTAAAATGAATACATCTTGAGAAAGTCTCTTTCTCTCTGGCCTCAGTTTTCTCATCTCTAATATAAGAGAGTTGGACTAGATTTATTTATTTGACAAACCAAACAAGACAGTAAGCTAATATCTTGGGACAAAATCATCAGTTAGACCTGGGTTACCCTCAGGAAATCAATTGAATAAAAAATCTAAACAAAATTATTTTAAGATCACTTTTCAACTCTGGGAGCCCATGTAAGCTATGAATCTTGTGGCTCATAGTTAACATGCAAATGTTATATGACTGAAAGTCCTTCCTTCTACCTAAGTCCTACTTCATTAAGACAGAGTCCCCATCCAACTATATGTTATTCTCCCTCTTCCTCACCATTCCCTACTTTAGCCTCTCCAACTCAGTAATAAAGTAAGAACGGATAGTGTCTGGGGAAATTAGAAAGAATAGAGAGAAAATAGCAGAAAGGCATCAGTTTGGATGGAAATTTCACCATTTCCTGGAATGATAGGAAATGTTAGGATAAGTATGTAATGAAGATAAACAGAAAGGAGAATAAAAGATGGAAATGTGAAGGAAAGAGATGAGTAATCTGCAGTCAATTATATCAAACATGGTATAAACTGATACAGCTATACAGGGGAAAGACCCAATTGGGGATAAGTGGAGCACTACCCTTCCCATCGCTCAGGAAGCAGAGAAGCAGCTAAGGGAGGAAATAGGTAGGAGAGCACACAGGAGCAGCACAAGGCATCCCCTCTTTGTTACAGTTATTGTGGTCCTATCTTGAAGATCAAATATATAACCCCATTCTCTTTACTTCCTTACCTGAGTATAAACTACGTTTCCACCATAGCTCAAGATGACTCTAACAGTCCAGACTAGAGGGCAAGTGACAACTCATCCTCTGCCTCCCTTATTAACTTTCCCCTGGGTCTCTGAGGATCCAAACTCAGCTGAAGAAATTCTAGTTATAATGTCACTTTAGTTAGTAAAACTCCCCAGGGGAGGACTAAAGAGTCTGGTCTTAGATCCAAATGTTATCTCCCCCTTTAATTTGCTTAGATGGCCTTTTCCTCCACCCACTACCACAGCTAAGAATTCTATGAAAGAAAAAGATTTCAGAACTCTTAGTGCCCTGGCCCCAGGTTTCCTGTGATATAATTCAGGAATCTACAGATGCAAAGTTTGAGTAAATGGCTTTGTTTCTGCAGCAAGTATTAAGCCAGAAGGTTATTGCTGGGCTCCTGTTTTACTGAGTACCAAATTAATTATTAATTATTAGTTATGGGATCATGTTTAAAAGGTGTTAAAATAAACATATTTATACCCATCCCCATATAGTCCGTCTTAATGTAACTCAATATAATTGATGTAATCAACTCACACTAGGGTCTCATCCATTTTGTTCATAACATCAAGGTGCCACCCCAAGCTCCAATCAAGACATAGCAGACTGCTATGTCCTTATTCTCTAGAAGACAGACAGAGCATCCCATTATTTCCACACCCCAGAACCTGGCCAAAATCTAGAGTATTTACCTGCCTTCCAAATTCCTAACACAGGACCACTGACAGCAAGCCCAGTCATTCCAGGTTATTCTCAGTGTGACAAAAGCAAAATTACCTTTAATCCAGTGGAGGCAATGTCTGTTGTGCAGATTTTGTGAAATGAAACTCAAACTAAGACAATTATTTTTCCAGAACATAGGGCACCAAAAAGAAAAAGGCTCTTTAGAGTGTGGATAGAGCCACAAGTATAATAAAGGAAAGAGACAGTGAAATAGAGAAAGGGGGAGAGGGGTAGGAAATTTATCTTGGTTAAAATCAAGTTTCACATAATGGCAGTTAGATTAGCATATACTGGTAAGATTATCTTTCTCTGCCTAAAAATACTCTAACCACCCCCCTCAATTCATAAAAATTAGAGAGAACTAAGCTGGACAACGTATACTTCTTCCTGCTTCCCATCTCAGAGCAGCTACAAGATTTCCTGAGGATTCTGTTGCTGGAGCTAAGCATAAAAGCTTATTTATATACACAACTTGCAGGTCTCCAGTTTCTATTCTTCCCTCCTTCTGCCTTCCCCTCCCCCACTTTGCACTAAGAAGCCAAATTTAGGCGTGCTTTACAGCTTGAGGACTAATCTGAAAGAGGAAGGAGAATCTGTATACATTGGCTAGCATATGTGCCCTGCCCTCTTTCTTCTTGAAAATCGCAGCAACCCATCTTTTCAAAAAAGTTTGCCTAAAGAACAGTCACCCTGTAAATGGATTGTGCTTTCAGGACCCGTCAGGGTATTCAGATTCACTGTGCAGCTAACCAAAAAGGTTAGCTCTCCAAGGGACGAGCAGATTGGATTTAATGAAGACTTGGCGCTTGCTTCTGAGAATAAATGCAAAGGGACCCCAAACTGTCAATCTTGAAGGTAGAAGGTAAGATTTGATATTTCAATGCTATGACTAAAACAGTATGTAGTAAAATTCCTGGGATTTTAACAAATTCCCAGAAGTTTAAGCATAACTAATCTGCCTTGCCTGCTTTAAATTAAGCTGCTACTATGAATTCTTTCTGCTTTATTTTTTGGCCAGATTTTTGATAACTAATCAGTCTGTCAACAAGTATTTCTCTGTCCTTCTGCTAGGAACTGAATGTGGCAAAATATAGAGGGGACACTACCCAAGCCTCCAGCACTTTTGCAATTAAGTTAGAAATAGATGACATAGTTTAGAATCCTATTTTAAGGGCTCAGTGGGGTTTCTCTAATCTGTAGTGGGGTTTCTCTAATCTAAAAATAGTGACTGATAAAAGTAAAACAAATACTGAAGAATGACCTGGTATATTTACAAAGTAGTTTCACATTCATTATCCCACTTGATCCTCTCAACATCCTGCATTTTAGACAGGGTGAGTGTTACTATCCCTGTTTTGCAAATAAGGAAATAGACTCAGAGGCATTAACAAATTTTCTAACAAACACCATACAACTACAAATTGACCAGCTCCAACTAGCCACTGAATAGAAAGCTCTCACAACTATAAATGAATATAAGGAAATTGCATGATCTATTTAGTAACTTATACATATTTGACATAGACCAGGTTTACACAGAGCCAACACTTTATACATTTCAATCAAAAATCTTGGCCAGGAGCATAATTTTATTTAGCAGCAAAGAAGCTGTTTTCAAGGGTAAACAAATAAAAGGAAAAAAAACTTACATCTAGTAGTTCTTCCCTGCAGTGCTCTGATTGTTTTGAAGGCTAGAAAGAGGCCATGACATTATATATTTATCAGCTAATTATTCTAAAATAAAATGTAAGTAAACTGGGACTTGGGACTGCAGTGTGTTTCAAATATATTAGTGAAATTTGCTTCTAGATAATTTTAAGTTTACGGTATCTATTACAATCATTCAAAAATATTTTCTATTGTTGTTTTATTATTAATTGCCCAATTAGAACCAAAGGTGGTCTCTGTTTACCTAGCAAATAAATGACCTCAGGTACCACATTTATATCTTTAATACACCCTTAATAAAAACTGCTCCCCATGTCCCCATAATATTTAAATGACTGCACTAGCTAATCAACTCCTGCAAATGGCATAAATCACCCTGGGAGTGAGTGAACCCAAACAGAATAGGTTAAAGAAAGTTTTCAGATTGAGTCTAGTCCAAATTCAGCATTTTGGTGTCTTCCTAGCCCAGAATCATCAATTTCATTTTTTACTACTTTTTCTCTCTTTCCCTTATCAAACTTTTGATGTGTTTAGGAAATACTTATCTGGGATAAAAGCAAGATTCTTCCATGATGCAGAAAATTATAAATTTGCCTTTGCAGGATCACTGGCTGATAATAAGGGATTAATAGGTTGACACTGATCCTTAAGAAACATATCTAATCTTGTGGATTTGATGCCATGAAAACTAAGTATCATAATCTCTTAAATAAGATAGCTCTGCATGGACCTCTACTTTGATCCATTTTGTTATTTCTTATGTTCTTATTAAAATATCTCAAATCTACTGTAATCCAGTTAAACAAGTGTCAGTTAAGCTCAATACATTATGTGGCACAAAGGCAAGATGTAGTTCCTACCCTTGGGGAATTTACAATGTTGGTGGGCACACAAGACCTACAGAACATAAAAATATGAGACAGTAAACCAATGTTATGCGGTTTTGGGGGTGTTGTTTGTTTTATTTTATTTTAAAGATTTTATTTATTTATTTGACAGAGAGAGAGACAGCGAGAGAGGGAACACAAGCAGGGGGAGTGGGAGAGGGAGAAGCAGGCTTCCCATGGAGCAGGGAGCCCGATGCGGGGCTCGATCCCAGGACCCTGGGATCACGACCTGAGCTGAAGGCAGACGCTTAACGAATGAGCCGCCCAGGCACCCCTGTTTGTTTTATTTTAAAGATTTTTATTTATTTGTCAGAGAGAGAGAGAGCATGCACAAGCAGGGGGGAGAGGCAGAGGCAGAGGGAGAAGCAGGCTCCCTGCCGAGCAAGGAGTCTGAGGTGGGGCTTGATCCCAGGACTCTGGGATCATAACCTGAGCGGAAGGCAGATGCTTAACTGACTAAGCCACAAAGGCATCCCACAATGTTATGTTTTTAGTGGTAAAGGAGTTTATGGAAGAAAGAGAGCAGTAGGCTAGGCTGAATGGAGAAAGCTTCATAGAGGAAGTAAAATGAGATAGGCCTAAAAGAATAGTAGTAAAATTCCTGGGATTTTAACAAATTCCCAGGAGTTTAGGGATAACTAATCTGCCTTGCCTGCTTTAAATTAAGCTGCTACTATGAATTCTTTCTGGTTTATTTATTGGCCAGATATTTGATATGAGACCATGCTAAGCAAATTTTCTGTGCACATAGTAAGGGGTCAATATATGTTGTTTGAATTCAATTCTAGTCACAGAAATGATGTCAGAAATATATTGTATCAAGAATGAATTTGACACTTGCAGTGATTTTGACACTTACAGGGTACACCAAAAAGCCTAATCTGGCTAGGGTGAAGGGATTGATTTGAGGAGTAACAGAAAATAAATTTGGATAGAAATGTAAGACCAGATTATTAGACATTGAATTCCAGGCACTTTTTAAATGTTTTTTTTTAAGATTTTATTTATTTATTTGAGAGGGAGAGAATGAGAGATAGAGAGTACGAGAGGGAAGAGGGTCAGAGGGAGAAGCAGACTGCCCGCTGAGCAGGGAGCCCGATGCGGGACTCGATCCTGGGACTCCGGGATCATGACCTGAGCCAAAGGCAGTCGTTTAACCGACTGAGCCACCCAGGCGCCCCAGGCACTTTTTAATAGGAAATCATATCAGCAAAGTTTAAATAAATGAGAATATGATGGGAAAATGTTTTTAGTAGATGAATCTGGCAGAGTTTCATAGGCCTGACTACATTTGAAAAAACTGGAGCTGGAAAAGCTCACTTAAAGAGTAGAAATTAATGCAGCTATAAGGCTAGGTTGGTGGCAATGGAAATGGAATGGAGAAAAACTCAAGGAGACATTTAAGAGGAATAATAGATGGAAGGTGGTGAGTGATTAGATATAGGCAGCACAGGAAAGTCAAAGCTATCACTGAAATTTTGAACCCATGGGATCTGGGCAGTGGTGCTACTACTATTCATAGAATTAGGTAACTTGGGGATGGAAGTGGGGAGTGTAGGACATGATGAGTTCTGTTTCTGATCTATTAAGTTTAAGAAGATGGCAAAAATTCCAAGAAATAATGTCTTATGATGGTTGGAAACAATGGCCCTGAATATGAGTGATGAGTAAATGGTAGAGGCCAAAGTTAAATCTGGGGAGTGTGACAGCCAAGGCCATAAGATTGGCTCATCTTAGAGAAAGCAAATCTGAGATGACCAAAGACTGAAATTTGTGCAGTTCATACAGTTTTGGTCAAGAGAAAGAAGAGAGTCTTGAGAAATAAGAGCCACAAAAATATAATTCTTCTCAAAATATACCGAGTCTTGAGAGAAGATATAAGGTTATTTATTCTTTTAAACTCCCTCTTCCCAACAATAACTAGCATAGTGCCTTATACGTACCATGATCACCCAATAAATATTAAGTTATTCTAATATAAATAAGCATGGAGATATTTTACTTCAAATTATCTTTCAAATTGGACTCTGTCATAAACTCTGCAACATAACAGTGGCATCTTTAAACTACTTTGCTGCATGGATTTCAATGGGAAGGAAATTGGGCCTGGATAACTGGGAGTTCATCTTAGATTTGCCTTTTAATCAGCTGTGTGTTCTTTAGCAAGTTATTGAACATCAGTATTTCTTGGTTTCCTCATGTATCCAATGCAATAATGAGATTATAGAGATATTTTTCAGATCTGTTAAAATGATAAATATGAAAGCAATTTGAAAATACAAACCACCATCTAAAAGGATATTGTTTAAATTCCATTCTAGGAGAATAAGACACATAACAAAATTGATTGCATGTGGAGGGAGCAGGGCCAGTTACTTTCTGCTCCCAGTTCTACGCCTCTAAACAGGGACCTCATTCTAAGTAAGCATCAGCAATCTCATCCTACTTTTAGGATGTCAGTAGGAGCCAACTCTCTGGTTACCACTAATTCTACCATACCTGTGCAAGTCTCAATGTTAATGCCAATTTGTTGATTTGCATTGAGGAAATACAACTGCTAAGAAGTTTAATGTACTCAAAGCAGGTGGTGGTACATCCTCATCCTTACAGAAAAGGCAATGAAGTAAGCCTGTTAACCTGATTTGATAAATCCAGACATCTTTGGTCCATTAATTCATGTTACAATACTGGTGCTAATTATAATTACTTTTGCTTTCAACTTATAACTCTTCGTAGGTTGGTAGAAAAGACCGCTGTTTAAACAAGTTGTGCACTACAAAACTCATCTATCCTGCTTCTTCATTCCATCCCATTCTACTCCCTCCCATCATAATTCCTCTTTTCTTTATGCCCCACCAGTTTTTCTTCCGTATTTAGGAGAGAAAATAGAAAGAAAAATATTTAAATATTTGGGAGAAGTTAGTTAGAGAGGGGCCCTGGCAGAAATAGGGGGAGAGAGAAAAAACAGAAAAGTAAACATAGACCCTTGAGCACTTAAACTACCTAGGGAGACAAGATTCCTACACATTACAAGCTACAAGATAGTAGAGTACTGACTGCCATATTATTGGTACAGGCAATAAACATAATACAAATTGAAAGAAGAGAGATATAAGTGTAGAGTGGGGTTCTCAAAGTAGGTGTCAAGAAGTGGAAATTGAGCTGAGCCTAGTATGAGTAGGAAAGAGAGTCATACTTCTGAAACAAATAACGCAACATATTTTAAGAAAAAAGAAAAAGAAGAAGATAGCAGGAGAGGAAGAATGAAGGGGAGTAAGTCAGAGGGGGAGACGAACCAGGAGAGATGATGGACTCTGAAAAACAAACTGAGGTTTCTAGAGGGGAGGAGGGTAGGGGGATGGGTTAGCCTGGTGATGGGTATTAAAGAGGGCACATTCTGCATGGAGCACTGGGTGTTATGAACAAACAATGAATCATGGAACACTACACCAAAACAAATGATGTAATATATGGTGATTAACATAACAATAAAAAATTTAAAAAAATTTACATTTATATAGTGCCTTACAGTTTATGAAACACTTGTATTCGCTGATTCTCCTATTTATTATGCATCCATTCAACAAACACTTGCTGTATCAGGAGATTAACAAAATATTGTCCCAGTTTATTAACTTGATGGGGGGAATTTCTTCACAATGTGTATGCATGTGTATGTGTGTGTGTATATACACACACACACATATATATATATATATTTATCAAGTCACCACATTGTACACTTTAAATATCTTATGATTTTATTTCTCAATTATACCTCAATAAAGCTGGGGAAAAATTGCCTCACCTCCTTGAGCTTACCTTTATAGGATAAACAGCACAACTAACTTTTTCCATTTGACAATAATAGGATACATGGAGAATAGCAAAAATGGCACTGGGGAGTTGGCCAAATAAAAGTAGGGCCCCACTGAGCTGTACTTTCACAAAAATTAAGCTTCCTGCATCTTGCCACTGCTCAGCAGAAGTATCTGCCTCACAAGACTGAGCCCCAAGTCCCAACCTCCCCCACTTCCTCTTCTGCTTTGGCCCTGCCCTCATCACCCCATTCTTGTTGGCAGTCCTCCAACACATGCAGACCATCCGGTGCATGCTAGCATTTACTAGAAAGGTAAAGGAAGTCTTGGGGGAGGCATTAACTTAATACAATCATAAAACTACATCCAAATACTGATTTAATCTTTCAGTCTCTCCTGTCGGCTGAATTTAAAAACACTCATCCTCAGTTTCACCCAAACCTCATGGTCAGACACATCCTTGGGTCTTTGAGTTCTCATCAGTCTCTGACCTAGACCACTTTTGAACTCTCCTTCAGCCCCAACAAACTATGTTTCCTTTTTTTAAATTTAAATGCAATTATCCAATGTATAGTACATCATTAGTTTTTTATATAATGTTTTGCTTTTTTTTTTTTAAGCTCTTTGCCTTCTGTCCCTTCCTAAAGGTGTGGATTCATCTGCCCCACCCCCTTTACTTTCTTCTCCAGTGATTTGTAGTGTTCATCCACAGGTCATAGTCCCCTGTACTCTTTTTGATTTTTCAGGTTTCTTTTTAATAGACTTTACCCTGCTAGTGGAGTCCATATTTCACTTCTACTTTATGCCATTATCTAGATTCCTGCACAATAGCACCTGTGCTTCCATACCAAAAACTTGCTTCTCCCTCCACCTCCCCAGACACACACCTTGCAGAATTAAGGCACTGTATTACTCAAAAGCACCCAATACCACACAGTTATTTTTCAAAATTTGCTGAATTACGAGGGGAAGAGAGCAAAACTGAATGAAGCAGACTCGTTGTCATTAATAGGGCCACTGTCTAAATGGATATGACAGACATGTAAATCAAAAAGCGTGATTACAGCACTGCAATAAATAAGATAATAGAACCACAAATGAGGGAACATTTGTAAAGAATAACAACTTCAACTTGAGTCTTGAAGTATAAGTAGAAATTTACCAAGCTCACCTCTTTGACTATGTAAGGGTGAAAGAAGATACATAGTTTATCTGCAGGTAGACAAAACATGATGAGATAAGGACCCTGATCTAAATTGGTGGGAGAAGGCCAGGAGATATTGAAAAATAAGAATCAACAGAATTTTGGGTTCACACATGAGGAATGAAGTCAGGGAAGATCAAATATGACTACCTTGATCATATTTGCCGAAGTAACTGGAAGACGTTCAATGTCAATGAAAAAACAAAACAAAACAGAAGAGTCAGTTGCGACAGTTGATTTGGGAGGGAAGGTAATATATTTGTCTTTAAGCATGTTGAAATTGAGGAAAAAGCATACGATCCAAGAAGAGCAATCTTATAAGCAGTTGAAAATGAGACTAAATTTCAAGTGAGCAGTTTGTGGCTGAGACAGAGATTTGAGTCATCCACATGAAAGTGGTCTTTTTGAACCATGGGAGTTGGTAATTATTCAAGGGAAAGAGAGAAGCAAAGAGCTAAACACCAAAACACCGAACATTTGCATTTCATAGACCTTGGATTCACTAAAAACCTCAATTGGCTATCTGAAAACCTGTCATTGATGAAGGGAGGCCAAAAAGAAGAGTAGCAGTGTGGTAGTAGAACTGGACTGAAGGTTGTAATGCCTGGATTCTAGTTCCAGCCCTGTCATTAGCCATACAATCTTGAGTAAGTCATTGCCACTCCACTCCCATTCCCAGGTTTCCTTTTTTTCACATGTAAAAGTCCATTGGAACAAGATTTCCAAGATCACTTCTGACTCAAGCTGGCACTTCTTGGGATAATAAAAAGGTGCATTCTACTAATATGGCTCAATAATATAATTATCTTTTAAAAGAATGGTAACATATCATGGCCTTTTTCAAAGGTCTATTCTTAGATATAAAACAAACTCACTTTAATTAAAACCTTTGCTTATAAACACATTTTCTGAGTAAGTAAAGCCTAACAAATCCAATACGAGTGAAACACTGTACCCTGGAAACAGAAAGGTGGTTGACAATGGTCATGTCATATAACCTATTGTCACTCCCACCACAACATCAAACATGCAACCTTAAACTAAGGAAAAGTTTCTAAATTTAGAGACTTCCAAATAAGGCATTTAAGTTATACATAAAAGTTTAATAAGTTATTGATTATGTTTCTTATCTTTAATAATGGAATATCATGTTTAACTTGTAATCAAAATGGAAAGAAAGTTGTTATATCATGTATTACTGTACCAGGACTCAGAGTTTCCAGTCTATATTTTGTTCACATTAAAATGGAAGCAAAGAGGCAAACCAAGCTAAAAATAAAATGTTCTACAGAGATGAAAAAAAAACAAGAATAGCATAGAATCTCACTAGACATTCATTATGTTCCTGCTGTGTATGCAAAGTACTATGCTAACCACTCTAGAAAAAAACTTGGAAAGTATAAAAGGAAGTAAAATGGGAAAAAGAAAACACAAAGATGTAATCCCTGTTTTCAAGGAACTTGCAATCTATTTGAATTTACTGGCCTCACTTTCAGCTGATCCACAGTAAATCATAACTCTGTTGCCAGACTTGTTATCACTTTAGTTGGATGAGAAACAAGCTGTTTAAATTTAGCTCTCATACAAAGTTGTATTTATTAATTTTCTTGCTTTGGTAAAATGTTCTGAAAAAAATCCCTGTTCCTGTTTCAAAAGGAAACAGGAAAAACAAGAAGTAATATAATAAAAGAACTATACATCTAAGGTGACTCAATAAAACAATTTTGAAATGAGTTAGTCTGATTCAACACATTTATTGAGCAACAAGTGTAATGTTCCTTGCTAAGCACTAGAGAAACTATTCATATTAATTAGATCTGGTCTTTGTCCTCAAAAAAGTCCATAATTTAGTAGTAGAGATTATGTAAATATACAAATTACTATAAGAAAAAGTTTAAAAAGGTAAAAATACAAAATTGAATTCTGCAGTTGAACCATTGGCCACTATGGTCAAGTGCTCTCCAAGGTTCCAACATCTTGAGAATATCCTGTACTTTCTCCCTCCTAATTCTTCCTTCCACATCTAACCTTTCTTCTAACTTCTCCTCACTGTGCCCTCTAGAACCTTCTTTTTCATTATGAGTTCCCCTATATCCTAAATCTCTTCAAATAATTCTCCCACCACCTCATTGCCTTATGTGAAACCTGATCCTCCCCATCAAAAGTAAGCTGCTTTTTTTCTACATTCTATCTACTGTGAAACCTAGAGAGTCTGTTGGATGTCTCCTGGCTCCCTGGTGCCACATTAAACCATTACTCTTCTACCATAACACAAAAGCCATTCACCTATGCCACCCTTTAATCTTCCTTATTAATATCACCACCTATTGATCTCCTGGTTATTTTTCCCTAGCTCACTGAATAATTTAGCATTTGGCTTGTGGTCTCCCTCTCTACCCCAAATCCTTCTATCACCTTTATAACTTCATCTTCCATGTAAACAACCAACCCAGTAAACTGACTTGAAATTTCTTGACTTCCTTATCTATAGCATCCATTCACATTCCATGGCCACACTTGGAGCCTCATTTACTATCACACAACTGAAATCTTAAATTCCAGTGTATCACACTCTGACCACAGACTCCTAGACTTTCAGTTCTCTCACACTCTTATTGCCACTACACCACTTCTTAAATTTCAGTAAATCTTCCAGTCCCTTTGTCACCCCCTTTTCTCCCAATCTGTTAAAACTTCTTCATAGTTTCACTGTTAATCACTCTTTTAGTAGCATCATCATTCAACTTCCTTACCCTATTGTCCTTCCATAAATTTTCTCTATTACTCTCAATCTTATATCAATGTAAGCATTTATATATTTTTTTCTCTCCTAAATCCAGGCTGTTGATAAATCCCAGGCTGGAATAAATCACACAATTGTGCAGACTAGGGCCATTAAAAACCCACACTCTCCAATTTCTCTTGGGCCTTCAGTCTCTTCTTGGTCATATTTCTCTCCCATTTCCCAGAGCTACCATTCAAACCTTCACCAACTTTCAGAAGACCTGAACCCAAGTGAAGCCCTCTTTTTCTCAACATTATTTTTTTTATTTTACCAAGAAAATTAAACCTCTCAGGATGACCAACCTCTATCTTTTCTGCTCCACTTCCTCTTTCCTTTATACGTCAGTATTTTTTATCACTCTGCACCCTCTAATAGCTCCTTATTCCCTAGAAGATAAACTCGAATTCTCTAGAACAGTATACAAGATTTTAATGATCTAGTTCCTGCATTTCTTTCCAACTTGTTTTCTCACTTTTAAACCCATAGTCCAATAACATACAGATACATACACCCAAACATGCACACCTGCACACACCTTTAGCTTATATTTCATCCCTATCACACTGTTACTTTTCCCTACACATGTCAGGCTATTTCTTATCTCTAAACCTTTGCTTATTCCACTTTCTTCCCCTGCCTAAAATGCTATTCCTACCTGCCATACTCTTCTATATTTTATGAAGCCTTTACTAACATACATGCACCACTTATATTCCCATTCTGTGTCCTTTATATACTTCTATTACTGCAGCTGTAATGATGCCGTGAATTAATTTGTTAACACATCTGTGTCTCCCTCTGGTGGAGTGTAAACCTTAAATTGGCAGAGCTTGTATCTTATTTTCCAAAGGTTTAGCACAGAATTGATATATAGTAAGCAGCTAATACATCCCTTTTAATATGACTAACATATCACTGTAGTACAGAGGATCAGGAAAATTTTTTAAGGGAGAGATGATGTAAGAGATCATCTTAAAGATGGTTAGAATTACAGATGATAGCAATGAGGAAAAATAGCATATCAGATGAAAAAATGTCCTGAGCAAAGGAAAAGAGACCAAATAAGGGATGAAGCTAGTCATAAGTTCACATTTATATAATATACATATAATAAACAATGGAGAATGATGCTATAAGGTTAAGATAGAAAATTATTGTGGTCTTAAATGATGCATCAGGCTTAACTTAATAAGTCACTGAAGATCTTTGAAAGGGAAATGATATGACTAGAACTGTGCTTTAAGATGCATAATCTGGCATAAGTGATAACGACAGACTGAACAGAAGAGACACAAGAAAATTAAAAAGAAAGTTGTAACTTCTAATACTCACTAAAAACTAGTCCTATAATTATAACCAAAAAGGGGACCAAAAAGTGGATCAATCCTTGGCTTTTGTGCAGTTTTTTGTTCAACGGTCATTATTTGTACCAGTATATGAGTTTGTCTTATATCAGAGTTTAGTGATAGATCTTGTGTTATCTGAAACTCAACAGTGTTGTATACTGAAAATAACAATGGACTGTGAGTCAGGCATCCTGACTTTGCCACTGATTCTGTGTGTTACTTTTAGCAGTCATTTTATCTTTCTGGGTCATTAAGGTACTGGGGTTGGATTAGATGCTTTCTAAGTGCATTCCACCTCTAACATTCTATAAAACTAGCTTATTCAATTACAAATAGAGATTTTAATGCCATTTCTGGAAACTTCAGTCAAGGAGTAGCTCTGTTTAAAAATTGTTTTCGGTATCATGACACGTACTTCCTTTTTATTGACTTGATTATAGTGATCTGGTTTCACCTAACACTTGTGTGGGAACATAGATATTGTCCCTTCTCATATGACTTATTCTGTGATCATGTCTGGTCTCAAATCTTCATGAAAACCTGAAAACTAGGACACTGCTAAGTTACTTTTTGTCTTGTCATTTCATATTGTAAAGAGTGCCCAGGTATCACTGGTAGAATTTTTCAAATAATTGAATACACCTTAGAGAAGCAAATTTGATATTATGCAAACAGATTTACAGTAACAGAAGAGACTTTTTAAAAAAAGATTTTATTTATTTATGTGACTGAGAGAGACACAGCAAGAGAGGGAACACAAGCAGGAGGAGTGGGAGAGGGAGAAGCAGGCTCCCCACTGAGCAGGGAGCCCAATGTGGGGCTCGATCCCAGGACCCTGGGATCATGATCGGAGCCAAAGGCAGATGCTTAACAACTGAGCCACCCAGGCACCCCCAGAAGAGACTTTAAGAAGCAATTTAGTATAGACTACTGGGAAGAAATGTATATTTGCTCCTATAGGTAATCAGGAAATTCTGAGGAAGGAGAATGTATGATCAAGATGGTATTAGTGAGAGCTACTTCCTCACTGCTCATTTATGAACAAATTAAAGCTTTCTTTCCACATGTATACCTAGGCCATTCTTCCTTCCTTCTTTCCTTCCTTCCTTCCTTCCTTCCTTCCTTCCTTCCTTCCTTCCCTTCTTTCTTTTTAGCCCTGATTTCAACAAAACAATACATTTCATGGCTCATATTTAAGAAGCTACACAAACTTAGGGGCAGGAGTTAAGATGGTTGAGGAGTAGGACCCTAGTCTTGCCTCATCCCTCAAACAAACTGGATAAATATCAGATCATTCTGAACACCCAAGAAATCAATCTGAGGACTGACAAAGCAAACTGCAAAACTAGAAGGAGAGAAGAGGCCATGTTGTGGAAGGTGGGAGGTGTAGAGACGTGATTTGGGGAAGAAATGGATCACAGGTACTGTAGAGGGGAAAGCGCCCTGGTCACAGAGAGAGGGGAAAGAGAGAGAAAGAGAGAGAGAAAGAAGCATAAAGGGGATAACACAAGGAAAACACTTCCCCAAAGCCATTAGCTGGGAATACAAGAGGGGCTGAATTTCATGAGTTTTTACAACCAGTGAGGTTCAAAGACTGGAGTTTAAGAGGTCCATAGCATGGCTAGTGTGGAGCCCTGAGGGCACAGCACTGCTCCTGTGGAGAAGGAGGGCAGATAGCCCATAGCAGATGACGTGATCTGAGAATCCCCTGGAACACATTGAGAGAGACAGTTCCCCCTTCTTGCAGTGCATCTGGGAGATGTGGCATTGCCTCTGTGAGGACAAGAGAGCCAGCAGGAGCCATTACCCTCCTCTACCTCTTAGCATGCATGCTACTGAGGGCAGTTAACCTGGACACTGGCTCTTTGTTGTGCTTTATTCCAAAATCCAGGCCCCTGCGCTTTAGTGTTACTGCCCTTCTGGGACAAACGTGCATCACTCCCTGCATGGTGACTCCCTCCCCCAGAGGACCAGTATGGGTCCCCGTGATGTTAAGTCCCTAAAGCTTGGGGTTTTAAAACTCAGCCTGCCTGCCTGGGATAAGACACATGTGCAGGCAGACAGCCCAGACACAGACAGGGTGAAGGCATGAATCTGAGGGATGCCTGGACACATGAGGGAAGACTGTACACTCACCTGGGAGGGCTTCCTGGACATTGGCAGGCATGAACACCCCTCTCCAGAATGAAGGTGGGGCTCACCATTTCTCTCTTCTGCCCCTCAGCATAAACTAACTTCAGTAAACAGCACAGTACCAACAGTAGCGACCAAAACCACTTGCATCAAGCCCTAGTTCCCTGCACTTTGCAGGTACTACTTTTCTGGGCAAGTGTGCCTGTGAACCAGAGCAGTGGGCCACTCCACCAGAAGACCACCACAACCTCCCCAAATGCAGCATGTCTGCTGACCATAGAGTTCTGCAAAGCTTCAGCTCTAGTGGAAATAAAATCAGGTATCCTTTAACAAGCAGAGCAGAGCACACCTACTTAAAACTCACCCCATTCTGGCCAAGGTCCAAACACTCACCACTCCAGGCAGGGAGAAACTCTTCAGAGGACTGACCTGAGTGAAAGAGCAGCTAAAACACAGCAACAGAGTGCACACAGACTACACTAGAGATATTTCCTGAAGTGCCAGGCCTGGGATAGTATATGACCTCTTCTTTTCAAAGCCATTACTCTCAGGAGGAGGAAACATAACAGGTTTTCCTAACACAAAGAGGAAGACAGAGACCTAGACAAATTGCCAAGATGGAGGAATTCATCCCAAAAGAAAGAACACAAACAGGTCATGGCAAGGGATCAAATCAAAACAGATATAAGTAATATGCCTGATCCTGAATGTAAAGTGACAATCTTAAGGATACTAGTTGGGCTTGAGAAAAGCATAGAAAACACCAGGGAGTCCCTTACCACAGAGATGAAAGATCTAAAATCTAGTCAGGCTGAAATAAAAAGTCCTGTAACTGAGATGCAAAACTGGATGTAATGAACACAAGGACGGAAGAAGCAGAGGAATGAAAGAGTGATATAGAAGGTAAAATTATGGAAAATAATGAAGCTGAAAAGAAGAGGAAAAGAAAAATGTTGGATCATTAATGTAGACTTAGGTAACTCAGTGACTCCACCAAACACAATAACATTCATATCATAGGAGTCCAACAAGAAGAAGACAGGGAAAAGGGGGGCAGAAGTTTTATTTGAGGAAATTATAGTTGCAAACTTCCCTAATACAGACATCCAACTCCAGGAGGCACAGAGAACTCCCCTCAAAATCAACAAAAGCAGGCCAAACCAAGATATATTGCAGTTAAATTTGCAAAATATAGAGATAAAGAAAAAAGTCCTAACAACAGCAAGACAAAAGTAGTCCCTAACTTACAAGAGAAAACAAATAAAGTTAACAGCAGATCTCTCAACAGAAACTGGCTACACCAGAAGAGAAGGGCATGATATAGTCAATGTGCTGAATGGGAAAAATATGCAGCCAAGAATATTCAGCAAAGCTGTCAAGCAGAATACAAGGAAGATAGTTTCCCAGACAAAAAAACAAACAACAACAACAAAAAACACTAAAGGAGTTCAAGACCACTAAAAGAAAGACCAAAAGCAAAGAAGACTCTAAAGGAAAAGAGAAAATCTCCAGAAACAACAACAAAGCAAGTAATAAAAGGGCACTAAATTCATATCTATCAGTAATCACTCTGAATGAAAATGGACTAAATGCTCGAATCAGAAGACAGAGTGTCAAAATGGATTTAAAAAAAAAAAACAAAAAAACAAGACCCATCTATATCCTGCCTACAAGAGACTCATTTTAGACCTAAAGACACTTGCAGATTGAAAGTAAGGGGATGGAAAAACATTTATCTTGCAAATGGACATCAAAAGAAAGCCAGAGTAGCAATACTTATCTGACAAAATACGTTTTAACCAAAGACTATAACAAGAGATGAAGAGGGCAATATAACAAAATAAAGGGGCCTATTGTAAATTGTAAATTGTAAATATTTATGCCCTCAACTTGGGAGAGCCCAATATGTAAAACAACTAATACAAATATAAGGGAACTCATTGATAATAATATAATAAGAGTAGGGGACTTGAACACTCCACTTATAGCAATACAGATTATCTAGCAGAAAATCAACAAGGAAACAATGGCTTTGAGTGACACACTGGATCAGATGGACTTAAGAGTTATACTCAAAACATTTCATCCCAAAGTAGCAGAATACATTCTTTTTAAGTGCACACGGGACATTCTTCAGAAGAGACCCCATACTGGGTCACAAATCAAGCTTCAACAAGTAAAAAAGATTGAGATTATACAATGCATATTTTCCAACCACAGTGCTATGGAACTTGAAGTCAACCACAAGAAAAAATTTGGAAAGACCACAGATACATGGAGACTAAGGAACATCCTACTAAAGAATGAATGGATCAACTAGAATATTAAAGAACAAATAAAATACATGGAAAAAATGAAAATGAAACATGAGGGTACAAACCCTTGGGATGCAAGAAAAACAGTCCTAACAGGGAAATATATACCTATACAGACCTACCTCAAGAAGCAAGAAAAATCTCAAATACACAACCTAACCGTACACCTAGAAGAGCTGGAAAAGGAATAAAAATTATAAGAAAAATTAAAAAGAAGCCTAAAACCAGCAGAAGAAGGGGAATAACAAAGATTAGAGCAGAAATAAAGTATATAGAAACAAGAAACCCAGTAGAACACAACAATGAAACCAGGACCTGGTGGTTCTTCTTAAGGATTAATAAAATTGATAAACCCCTAGCCAGGCTTATCAAAAAGAAAAGAGAAAGGACACAAATAAATAAAAATCACAAGAGGAGCGATCACAACCAACATGAAGGAAATACAATTATAAGAGAATATTATGAAAAACTATATGCCAACAAAATGGGCAATGAGGAAGAAATGAATAAATTCCTAGAAACATATTAACTACCAAAACTGAAACACGAAGTAATAGAAAACTTGAACATACTGATAACCAACAAAGAAATTGAATCAGTAATCAAAAATCTTCCAAAAAACAGAAGTCCAGAGTCAGATGGTTTCCCAGGGCAATTCTACCAAGCATTTAAGGAAGGGTTAGTACCTATTCTTCTCAAACTGGTCCAAAACATAGAAATAGAAGGAAAACTTCCAATTGCCTTCTATGAGGCCAGCATTACCCTGATTCCAAAACCAAAGACCCCACTAAAAAGGAGAATTACAGGCCAGTATTCCTGATGAACATGGATGCAAAAATTCTCAACAAAATACTAGCAAATTGAATCCAACAGTCATTAAAAGAATTATTCACCACAATCAAGTGGGATTTATTCCTGGGCTGCAAGCATGGTTCAATATCCGCAAATCAGTCAACGTGATACACCATATTAATAAAAGAAAGGATAAGAAACATATGATTCTCTCAATAGATGCAGAAAAAAAGAATTAGGCAAAGTACAGCATTCATTCTTGATAAAATCCCTCAATAAAGTAAGGATAGAGGGAACATATGTCAACATCATAAAGACCACATATGAAAGACCCACAGCTAATATCATCCTTAATGGGGAAAAACTGAGAGCTTTTACTGTATGATAAGGAATAAGACAGGGATGTCCACTCTCACCTTTATTAGTTAACATAGTGCTGGAAGTCCTAGCTGGAGCAATCAGACAACAAAAAAGAAATAAAAGGCATCCAAATTGGCAAGGAAGAAGTCAAACTTTCACTATTTGCAGATGACATGATACTTTATGTAGAAAACCTGAAAGACTCCACCAAAAAAAAAAATTGTTAGAACTGATACACAAATTCAGCAAAGTCATAGGATACAAAATCAACATACAGAAAACTGTTGCATTTCTACATAGCAATAATGAAGCAGCAGAAAGAGAAATCAAGGAATCGATCCCATTTACAATTGCAACAAAAACCATGAGATATCTAGGAATAAATCTAATCAAAGAGGTAAAAGACCTGTAGCTGAAAACTGTAGAACACTATGAAACAAGTTCCATTGTTTATCTTCAATTTCTTTCATAACACAAAGAAATGGAAAAACATTCCATGCTCATGGATTGGAAGAACAAATATTGTTTAAATGTCTATATGATTCAAAGCAATCTACACATTTAATGCAATCTCTATCAAAGTACCACCATCATTTTTCACAGAGCTGGAACAATCCTAAAATTTGTATGGAACCACAAAAGACCCCGAATAGCCAAAGCAATCTTGAAAAAGAAAAGCAAAGCTGGAGGTATGACAATTCTGGACTTCACATTATATTACAAAGCTGCAGTCATCAAGACAGTATGGTACTGGCACAAAAACAGACACATAGATCAATCGAACAGAATAAAGAACCCAGAAATGGACCCTCAACTCTACAGTAAAGTCACCTTTGACAAAGCAGGAAAGAATATCCAGTGGAAAAAAAGACTGTCTCCTCAAAAAATGGTGTTGGGAAAAATGGACAGCAACATGCAAAAGAATGAAACTGGACCACTTTCCTATACTATACACACAAATAAATTCAAAATGGATGAAAGACCTAAATGTGAGATAGGACACTATCAAAATCCTAGAGGAGAACACAGGCAGTAACCTCTTTGACATCAGCTGTAGCAACTTTTTATTAGATATGTCTCCTGAAGCAAGGGAAACAGGCAAAAATGAACTATTCAGACTTCATCAAGATAAAAAGCTTCTGCACAGCAAGGGAAACCATCAACAAAACTAAAAGGCAATCTTTGGAATGGGAGGAGATATTTGCAAATAACATATCTGATAAAAGGTTAGTATCCAAAATCTATAAAGTTCTAGTCAAACACCAAGAAAACAAATAATCCAGTTAAGAAATAGGCAGAAGACATGAATAGACATTTTTCTGAAGAAGAAATAGAGGGCCATCAGACACATGAAAAGATGCTCAACATCACTCATCATCAGGGAAATACAAATCAAAACTATAATCAGATATCATCTAACCCCTGTCAGAATGGCTAAAAACAACAGATGTTAGGGAGGATACAGAGAAAGGTGAACCCTCCCACACTGTTGTTGGGAACACAAACTGGTTTAGCCAGTGTGAAGAATAGCATGGATGAATACTAAATATAGACAATTAATGACATTTGATATAATCTTTCTTATTTTTTTCAATTTTTTATTTAAATTCCAGTTAGTTAATATACAGTGTAATATTAGTTTCAAGTGTACCATACAGTGATTCAACACCTCCACACATCTCCTGGTGACTTCACAAGTGCATTCCTTAATCTCCCTCACATATTTAACCCATCCCCCCCCCCAGCTCCCCTCTGGTAACCATTAGTTTGTTCTCTGTAGTTAAGAGTCTAAAAAAAAAAGAGAGAGAGTCTGTTTCTTGGTTTGCCTCTCACTTTTTTCCCCTTTGCTCATTTGTTTTGTTTCTTAAATTCCACATATGAGTGAAATAATATGGTATTTGTCTTTCTCTGACTGGCTTATTTCACATAGCATAATACTCTCTAGCTCCATCATGTACTTGCAAATGGCAAGATTTCATTTTTTATGACTGAATAATATTCCATTGAATATATAAACCACATCTTTCTTATCCATTCATTGATCAATAGACACTGGGGCTGTTTCCATAAATTTTTTTGTTTACAGAATTTGGCTATTGTATAAAATGCTGCTATAAACATCAAGGGGCATGTTTCCCTTTGAATTAGTATTTTTGTATCCCTTGGGCAAATACCTTTTAGTGAGATTACTGGATCATAGAGTATTTCTATTTTTCACTTTTTGAGGGACCTCCTCACTGTTCTCGACAGTGGCTAAAACAGTTTGTATTTCCACTGACAGAGCAAGAGTGTTCCCCATTCTCCACATCCTCACCAATATTTGTTGTTTCTTGTGTTCTTGATTTTAGCCATTCTGACAGGTGTGAAGTGATATCTCATTTTTTTGTAATGGAATTTTGATTTGCATTTCCCTGTTGATAAGTGATGTTGAGCATTTTTTCATGTACCTGTTGGCCATGTGTATGTCTTCTTTGGAAAAATGTCTATTCATATCTTCTGCCCACTTGTTAATTGGATTATTCATTTTGGAGGTGTTGAGTTTTATTATCAGATATGTCATTTGCAAATATCTTCTCCCATTCCACACATTGCCTTTTAGTTTTGTTGATTATATCCTTTGCTGTACAGAAGATTTTTATTTTGATGTAGTCCCAATTGTTTATTTGTAATTTTGCTTCCCTTGCCTGAGGAAACATATCTAGAAAGAAGGTATTATGGCCAATGTGAAAGAAGTTACTGCTTCTGTTACCTTCTAAGATTTTTATGATTTCAGATCTCACAGTTGGGCCTTTCATCCATTTTGAATTTATGTATGTATGGTGTAGGAAAGTGGTCCAGTTGCATTCTTTTGCATGTTGCTGTCCATTTTTCCCAACACCATTTGTTGAAGAGACTGTCTTTTTCCCATTGGATATTTTTTGGTGCTTTCTCCAAGATTAATTGACCATATAATTGTGGGTTTATTTCTGGGTTTTCCATTCTGTTCTATTGACCTATTTGTCTATTTTTGTGCCAGTACCATACTGTTTTGATTGCTACAGCTTTGTAATATAACTTGAAGTCTGGAATTGTCATGCCTCTGGCTTTGCTTTTCTTTTTCAAGGTTGCTTTGGCTACTTGGAATCTTTTGTGGTTCCATTCAAATTGTGGGAGTGTTTGTTCTAGTTCTATAAAAAATACTACTGGTATTTTTTAAAGATTTATTTATTTATTTTAGAAAGAGAGAGCATGAGCAGGGGGAGAGGGAGAGGGAGAGAATCTCAAGCAGACTCCCCACTGAGTGTGGACCCCAGTGCCAGGCTCAATCCCACAACCCTGAGATCGTGGCCAGAGCCTAAATCAAGACTCAGGTGCTTAAGTAACTGAGCCACCCAGGCACCCCAGAAATGCTGTTGGTATTTTGATAAGGATTACATTATATGTGTAGATTGCTTTGAGTAGTATAAACATTTTAACAGTATTTCTTTTCCAATCCATGAGCATGAAATGTCTTCCATTTCTTTGTGTCATCTTCAATTTCTTTCATCAGCGTTTTACAGTTTTCAGAGTACAGATCTTTTACCTCTTTGGTTAGGTTTATTCTTAGGTATCTTATAGTTTTGGGTGCAATCGTAAATGAAATTGATTCCTTAATTTCTCTTTTAGCTGTTTCATTATTACTGTATAGAAATGAAACAGATTTCTGTACATTGATTTTGTATCCTGTGACTTTACTGAATTCATTTATGAGCTCTAGCAGTTTTTTGTTGAGTCTTTCAAATTTTCCATATCGAGTATCATGTCATCTGCAAATAGTGAAAGTTTTACTTCTTCCTTGCCAATTGCAATGCCTTTTATTTCTTTTTGTTTCCTGATTGCTGTGGCTAGGACTTCCATTACTATGTCAAATTAAAATGGTGAGAGGGGACATCTCTGTCTTGTTCCTAACCCTAGAGGGAAAGTTCTCAGTTGTTCCCCATTGAAGATGATATTAGCTGAGGGTTTTTCATATATGGTTTTTATTATACTGATGTATGTTCTTAATGTGATGTATCACGTTGATAGATATGAAAATATTAAACCACCCTTACAACCCAGGAATAAATCCCACTTGATCATGATGAATGATTTTTTAATGTATTATTGGATTTAGTTTGCTGATATTTTATTGAGAATTTTTGTGTCTATGTTCATCATTGTATTTCTATTCATTTAGTTCATTTAGTTCTCTTTTAAGTGGTGTCTTCATCTGGTTTTGGTATCAGGGTAATGCTGGCCTCATAGAATGAATTTGGAAGTTTTCTTTTATTCTCCATTTTTTCGAATAGTTTGAGAATAGGTATTCACTCTTCTTTACATGTTTGGTAGAATTCCCCTGTGAATCCATCTTCTCCTAGAATTTGGTTTCTTGGGAGTTGATTACTGATTCAATTTCTTTGCTGATTTTCTAAGTTTTTCTATTTTTTCTGTGTCAGTTTTGGTGGTTTTTATGATTCTAGGAATTTGTTCATTTCTTCCAGTTTATACCATTTTTTAGCATATGGTTTTCATAATATTCTGATTGTATTTCTGTGGTGTTGGTTGTTATTTCTCCCCCTATTCTGATTTTATTTATTTGAGTCCTTTCTCTTTTTTTCTTGATAAGTCTGGGTATACGTTTATCAATTTTATTAATTGTTTCAAAGAACCAGCTCCTGGTTTCACTGATCTGTTCTATTGTTCCTTTAATTTCCATATCATTTATTTCTGCTCTAGTCTTTATTATTTCCTTCCTTCTGCTGTTTTAGGCTTTGTGTGTTGTTCTTTTTCTAGCTGCTTTAGGTGTAAGGTTAGGTTGTTTATTTGAGATTTTTCTTGCTTCTGTAGGTAGGCCTATATTGCTACAAACTTCCTGCTTAGAAATGCTTTTGCTTCATCCAAAAAGTTTTGGATCATTGTTCTTTCATTTTCATTTGTTTCCATGTACTTTTAATTTCTTCTTTGATTTCCTGGTTGATCCATTCATCATTTAGTAACATGTTGTTTAACCTACATGTATTTGTGATCTTTCCACACTTTTTCTTGGGGTTGACTTCTAGTTTGATAGCATTCTTGTCAGAAGAGATGTATGGTATGAGTTTGATATTTTTGAATTTTTTGAGGCTTGTGTTTTGACCTAATATGTGAAGTATTGTGGGGAATGTTCTGTGTGTACTTGAAAAGAATGTGTATTCTGCACTTTTAGGATGGAATGTTCTGAATATATCTATTAAGTCCATCAGGT
The DNA here is from genome assembly GCF_037043125.1 of Eumetopias jubatus. Classification (NCBI taxonomy): domain Eukaryota; kingdom Metazoa; phylum Chordata; class Mammalia; order Carnivora; family Otariidae; genus Eumetopias; species Eumetopias jubatus. Next base: position 64,403,035 of record NW_028274817.1, read on the forward strand.
TCAGTGTGTCATTTAAAGCCATTGTTTTCTTGTTGATTTTCTGCTTAGATGACCTGTCCATTGATGTAAGTGGGGTGTTATGGTCCAATACTATTATTATGTTATTATCAATGAGTTCCTTATGTTTGTTATTAATTGTTTTATACGTTTGGGTGCTCCCATACTGGGTGCATAAGTATTTACAATTGTTTTATCTTCTTGTTGGATTGTCCCCTTGATTATTATATAGTGCCCTTCATTGTGTCTTGTTACAGTCTTTGTTTTGAAGTCTATTTTGTCCGATATAAATATTGTTACTCCTGCTTTCTTTTGACATCCATTTGTATGATAATTTCTCCATTCTCTCACTTTCAATCTGCAAGTGTCTTTAGGTCTAAAATGAGTCTTTTGTTGGCAGCATATACTTGGGTCTTGTTTTTTATCCATTCTGACACCCTATCTCTTTTGATTGGCATGTTTAGTCTATTTACATTGAAGTAATTACTGATAGGTATTTTTTGCCAGTTTATTACTTTTTTGTGCTTGTTTCTAGAGATTTTCTCTGATCATTTCTTGTCTGTCTTTCATGTTTCCTGATTTTCTTTGGTGATATATTTGGATTTCTTTCTCTTTATTCTTTGCATATTTATTAGCGGTTTTTGATATATGGTTACCATTATATGTGTATATAACCTCTTTTGTACACAGCAGTCCATATTAAGTTGATGGTCATTCAAGTTTGAACCCATTCCTTTTTCCTCTCCTCATCACATTTTTGGTGTGTGTTATTATATTTTATATCCTTTTTGTGTGTGAGTTCCTTGACTGATTTTTACAGAAATGTTCATTTTTACTGCTTTTGTGTTTCCTGCCTTTATATTGTCACTTTTGGTCTCTCCTTTCCACCAAAGAGCCCCCTTTAATATTTCTTGTTGGGCTGGTTTAGTGGTTACAAACTTCTTTAGGTTTTGTTTGTCTGGGAAACTATTTCTCCTTCTATTCTGAATGATAGCCTTAGTGGATAGAAAATTTTTGGCTGCAGATTTTTCCCATTCATCACTTTGAATGTATTATGCCACCTCCTTCTGGATTGCCAAGTTTCTGTTCATAGATCTCCAGCTAGCCTTATGGGTCTTTCCTTATAAGTTAAGGAATTCTTTTGTCTTGCTGCTTTTAGATTTTTTCTTTGTCACTTTTCAAATTTAATTACAATATGTCTTGGTATTAATTTACTTTGTTGATTCTGATGGGAGTTCTCTGTGTCTCCTGGATCTGGATGTCTCTTTCTTTCCCCAGATTAGGAAAGTTTTTCAGTTGTTATTTCTTCAAATAAATTTTCTGCCCCCCTTTCTCTTTCTTCTTCTGGGACTCCTATAACACAAATGTTATTACATTTGACGGAGTCACTGAGTGACTCTTATTTTCATTTTGCATAATTCTTCTTTCTCCTTTTTGCTCAGTTTCATTGCTTTTCATTACTTTGTCTAGGTCATTAATTTGTTTCTCTGCCTCTTCTAGCCTGCTGTTCATTCCATGAAGCTTGTTTCTAATCTCATTTGTTGCACTCTTCATCTCTCTGATTCTTTTTTAACTCTTTTATCTCTATGGTAAAGGTCTCCCTGATGTCTTCTATTCTTTTCTCAAGCCCAATGACTCTCCTTATGATCATTTTTTTTAAGTTCCCTATCAGACATGTTACTTATATTTGTCTCACTTAGATCTCTGGCAGTGGCCTTATCTTGTTCTTTCTTTTGGGACAAATTCTTCACATTTTGTCTCAGTCTCTGCTTTCTTCTCTATGTTAGAAAAACCAGTTATATCTCCTGCTTCTAAAAATAACGGCCTTATGAAGAATAGATCAGGTAATCCCCAGGGCCTGGTGCTTCAGGATGTGCCTTCAGTGTGTGTTTCATGTTCTCTGCTGTTCTGTTCTGCCTTCTCTATGCTTCAAGCCTGTTATCTGCAGAGGTTTTCCTTGACTGCTGTGGGCAGGGTTTGGTCCCTGGCCTTTGTGGAAAATTTTAGCTAGGTGTGCTCTGGTCTGCTTGTGAAATGAGACTTGTCACCACCTCTACTGGAACTGAAGCCTTGAAAAACTCTCTGGTCTGGAAAATGGTGTGGGCAGGAATTTGTGCCGGTCTTCTGGTGGAGGGGTCTGCTGCACTGGGACTGAAGAAAGCATGACCAAGAAGGGCAGTTCCACCAGAGTGTAGGGGAGTAAGGCTTGGTGTAAGCAATTTAGGCAGCCACTGTCAGTACTGAACTCCATGAATGCTGCCTCTCAGTGATGTGCTCTGAGAAAAGCAAATAATCTCCCCACTGTATGCCCCAAGTGATCTTTGCACTCTATTTTTTTAAAGCTTTTATTTATTAATTTGAGTGGGGGATGGAGAGCACACAAGCAGGGGGAGAGGCAGAGGGAAAGGGAGAATCAGGCTCCCCGCTGAGCTGGGATCCCTATGTGGGGCTCGATCCCAGGACCTGGAGACCATGACCTGAGCTGAAGACAGATGCTCAACCATTTGAACCACCCAGGCACCCAGGTGCTCTTTGCGCTCTTTAGATTGCTGTTTCCACCCTGTCTGCCCACCTCCACCCCCAAGTTGTTTGCCTGTCTTCTCTGCAGGAGCAGTGCAGTGCCTCAGGGCTCTATCCCAGCCAAGCCTGGTAACCTTTTAAATTCTAGGCTTTAAGCCCTACTGGTTGTAAGGACTCATGAAATTCAGCCCCTCTTGTTTTCCACACCAGTGACTTTAGGAAAACGTTTTCCTTGTGCATTTCCTTGTGTGCTCATCTGTCTCTTGCCCTTATCTAAGGACCATGGCTCCTTCTCCTCCACAACACCTGCAATCTGTTTCTTCCCTAAACCATGTCTCAGCACTTCCTGCTTTCTTCAATACGGTGTTTCCTCTCCCTTTTGTGTTTTTTTTTTTCTGTCCTTCAGGTCAATTTCTGGAGTATTTAGGATGATTTGAGAGCTATCTAGTTGTGTTTGTGGGACAAGGCAAGTCTAGGGCCCTCCTACTCTGCTGCCATCTTCCTGCTCCTCTTTCAGTATTTACTAAAACTGATCTTGTATATTTACCAATCTTTCTCTCTCCCTCTCTCTCTCTCTCTCTCTCTATATATATATATATATACATAATTTACCAATATTTATAGATATAGAAGTTAAACTTAGAGATTCAGTTTCTAGCCCTATCCTTCAAAAATTTCTGTTTAACCTCAGTAAGCCTAGCTGAATATTTAATAGTTTGAGGTAATTTAGACATGATGCAGCAGACATTTCATTTTATTCTATTCATGACAAACAATAAGCCATTAATCAAATAATTAGAACCAGAAGAGTTTTGCTCAATTAAATTAAATTTAGTTAACTTTTCATCTACCATTTACTTACATAGTCATAGACCACTTCTAATGCACTTTATTCACTAAGAGTAGATACCTGGGGATGTACTTGCCAAAGTCTCAAAAATGTATATATTCCTGAGAAGAATGTAACTGCATTACTGTTCTGTAATATTTTTGGAAATACGGTATAGTCCGTTCCTCCACACTAAAGGCTACCCATTATTGAGCAAATGGATGATCTATTTCCCCATTGAGTACTTCTTTAATGGCATTTTGTGCCTTTTTAAAAGAGCTTCTTTCCATACTGAAAAATCTTGCTTTTTTTCTGGAAACCTTCAGTTGCATTCCTAGCTTTTCCTATAAGTTAGCCAGGAGACTTCACCTGGACTCGAGGCAAGATTTCTGATCATCTTTTCTGTTAGAGCATTTAAATGCAGAGTACAACTGTTTCACTCCCACCTTGCCAGGAAAAAAAATGTCTGAGATGAAATGAACACCCACTTGAAGAACTTTAACCAATCATCCTTGCATTTCTATGTATAAATCCACACTTCTAGGGCTGCCACTCTTTTGCAGATTTTTCTAGCTTGCCTTTGGACCACACTTTCCTCCCTAGAAAATCCCTCTTAGACATTTCTTCTTTGGTAGGTGGAATTTAAAGATGGCTCCAGGATTCTTTCTCCCTTGTGAACAAGTCCTATATAATCAACTCCCCTTGAGTGTGGATGGGACTATGAATATGAGAGAATTTAATTCATGTGTTAGTGTACCAATCAGTTGGTTTTCAGTTAACCAAACAAGAAGTTATCCTGGGTGGCACTGCTTAATCAGGTGAGAATTTTAAAAGAAGACCAGTCCCACCCCTACCCCCACAAAAGACCTAAAGTTCATAGAAAGAATTAAGAAAGATTTGAAGAGAGAAATCACTCGCCTGATATCCTGGAAGCAAGCAAATCAAATAACCATGTTGTGAGAGAAGGGGCTTATATGTCATGGGCCTGAGGGTAACCTCTAGGAGTTGAGAGTGGTTCCTGGCCAACAGTTAGCAAGAAAACAGGGCCTCAATCATACAATAACAAGGAATGAATTCTGCCAACAACCAGTGATCTTGGAAAAGGATCCCTAGCCTCCAGTGAGGTCAGAGTTCTGGCTGACAACTTGATTGCAGCTGTGTGAGACCCTAAGTAGAGGACCCAGATAACTCATACCTGAACTCCTGAACCATGGTAACTAAGATAAAATAAGTCAGTGTTGTTTTAAGTTTATGATAATTTGTTATACAACAACAGAAAACTAATACATCTTCTTTCATCTTTTTTCTCTTTTTATTGATGATGATTATCTAAATGAGACCAAAAAGTCTGATTATAAGTTTTAACCTTTGTATTTTTGTTCTAAATTCAATATTTTATTGTAAATATATTCTGTAATGTCACCACTGGCCTCCTAATAACCAAATCCAATCACCATTTTATGAACTTCATTCTCTTTCGTCTTTTGGAAACATTTAAAATCAATGACCACATTCTTCCTTAAGATTGTTCTTAAATCTAAATATTTTCTATTTGGACATTTTTTTCAAATTCTAAACTTTTATTTTTAGATTTTATTTATTTATTTGACAGAGAGAGCATGAGCAGGGGGAGTGGCAGGCAGAGGGAGAGGGAGAAGCAGACTCCCCGCTGAGCAAGGAGCCCGATGCGGGGCTTGATCCCAGGACTCTGGGATCATGACTTGAGCTGAAGGCAGATGCTTAACCTACTGAGCCACCCAGGTACCCCTCAAATTCTAAACTTTAAAATAAAGTGAGTTTATAAGCTCACTGTGGGGTTTTGGGTATTTTAAACAACTGTAGTCCTCTTGCTTATCCATGATATAAACTGAAGAAATTTACTGCTACCCCTCAACACCATAACCCATATCTACCTTTCTCAAAAACATACATTTTTTTAAAACCAACTTATCTTAAAATCAACCGTGTTCCTTTTCCTCTAATTTTGAATTATTTCACTGTCTCCCTGTATTTTGGAAAACAAAGTAGGCTCAGTGTAAATTTCCACATTATCTTCTTGTTCCTTATAGAATGTATATCTCTCTCCTAATGCAAACTATTCTGGTTCCTTGGGCACTTAATAACCCAAATAAATGAATCTTTTTCCCAAGTAAAAAGATTTGTAATTTGCTTTATTCCAACAAAATGCAATCAGTAGTGTAAGGTCCCCAAATTTAGATTAATACAGCTATTCTTGTTTGTGTGTTTTCAAAAATTTTCTCACAGTGTTTTGGGAGCCAAATTTCAGAATTAAGGTCATCTCCTAAGATCATTTTAAAGTCCAAACACCAGACTACAAACAAATTCCCACCTGTCATTCTCTTGATCAAAGTTGGGCCTGACATCTCCCCTAATTAGGGTTATTAGAGACATCAAGTATACTTGACTACCTCCCAAGATATTACTTATAAGGAAAAAAATGTTTATGATTTGTTTAGATTGGATAGATAACAAGGTCAAAATAGATGTTTTATTCCTCAAAAGATGGTTCAAGTAGGGTGGGGCTAGAGGTGGGCCTGGGGGAAAGAATTTGGATGAAAACCATGGATACTTGTAAATGATGACAAGATAACAATAAAAACAACTTAAACTTTGGTACTATAAGGCATAATCTCAGGGAGAAAAAAAATCACTGATCTGAAGAGCAAGGATATTGGCTTAATTTGGTGGGTGTCTATACTACACTTAAGGAATATGCTTGTCAAAACAGTCAGAATCTTAAACCAGCATGTCAGGGTAACCTTGTCCCTAACTCAAGTTTTGCCAAGAGTCACTATTCCAATAATTAAGCTGTCACTTTCATTCTATAGCATATCTTAGTTTGAGAAAACTGTACATCCAAAAAGATGCCACAGATTATTTCAGGGCTCTCCTTCTGAGAGCCCTAGGCTCTCCTTAGTGTTTACTAGTGGATTTTTTCTTTCACCAACTAGTAATATTCCTTTAGCTTCTGTCATTGTTACCTTTCTCTGTAAGACAGAAGGTTGGATAGGAGACTAAGGTTATATTGTGGAGGAGGTTGCCTGAAATATAAGGTTGGGATTTTATTATAGCCATTGTAGGATCTTGAACAACCAAAAGACAAGTGCAACTGAAGGTTAAAGAATGACCAGTGTGAAAAATAATTTAAAAATAAAAAAAAATGAATGACCAGTGTGGCAGCAGTGTGTAAGATGATTTTGAGACAAAAGAGCCTGAAATTAATGGGGTGCGAGAAACATCTCCAAGAATTACAAACAGTTCAGCATGGCTAAAATACAAGGTGTATGTAAAAAGTAGGTAATAATGTCATCTATGTATGGGGTGATGAGAGCCAGAAGTGAAGAAGTAGTAACAGTAATGAAAAGGAATGAAGAGAAAAAAGAGTAAAACAGTATCAGAGAGGGACGCCTGGGTGGCTCAGTCAGTTAAGCATCTGCCTTCAGCTCAGGTCATGTTCCCAGGGTCCTGGGATCAAGCCCCACATCGGGCTCCCTGCTCAGCGGGGAGCCTGCTTCTCCCTCTCCCTCTGCCTGCCGTTCCCTCTGCTTGTACACTCTCTCTTTCTCTCTCTCTCTCTCTCTCTGACAAATAAATAAATAAAATCTCAAAAAAAAAACTTAGTATCAGATGAAGTCATTTTAACAGAAATTAAGGCTTGTTAGATTCTCTGTAGGATAGATTTCATGTATTAGCCAAGATATGGATGGATGTATTGTTGGTCCTGGAACCCTAACACCATATGATCAAGCATGATGGGCATCTCATACAAAAGATGACAAAAAGGAAAAGACAAAGATGACTTCAGAAGTTTCTCTGTTAGAAGATCTAAAGAATGGTGATAATACTGCCAGAACAAGAGATGTTGTAACTTGTTATTGTATAACAAAAGGGGTAAGGCCAGTGAAAAAGATGCCCTAGAAAGTGGGACGACTTTATGTCATAAGATTAGCACTTAATTTAGAAACCACTGTCAAAGCTAGAACTTCTGTGTTGCCTTTAGGGGGTCTGACCAAATTTGTATCCTGAGAAGAGCTAATATAATCAAAGAGGAATTGAATATTTCTCTCAGATGTTCACCTAAAACGCAGGGAACACCTACTAGTCTTAAATCAAGCTTGCAAACATTATTTGCATTATTAAAAACATTATTAAAAAATCAAGCTTTTGTCCATATTCCTCTTCACTAAACCCATAGATCTCTCACCCTATGTGCTCTTTTTTTTTCTAAGATTAAACTAAACCAAGGAACATGATACCTTACCCTTCATAGATTTACAGAATGGCAAACTGAAGGGAAATTCAGAGATATATAATATAAACCTATTGAATTGTAGATAAATGAAGAGATCACAAGGATGGAGTAATTTACTCAAGATCGCACAATTAATCATCCACTATAGCCTGAAGTATGATCCAGGTCTTGTGCCTATCAGTCCTACAAACTTTCTACCATGTTCATTGTCTTTCTCCATGCAAGAATTCCCTCTGATTTTGATAAGACATTACTGAAAGTATATAAAAAATTGATTATTTCAAATCAACCAATATTTAAATAACACTGAACTGTGTACAGCATGAAATACAGAAATAATAAGACTTGGTTATTGCTCTTTCAGTCTAGTGGAATTGGGGTGGGAATAATGAAGACATTTACATTGGATACCCAGAGAGATGACTATGACACAAAACAATAAATGAAAATTATCAAGAAAAGTACAAACAAAAGACTGAAGGACTTTGATGGAGAAACGTACTAAACTGGATTGAGAGGAACAGGAATGGCTATTTGTTTGACTAGAAATAAAAGAAGAAGCACTATTACTATCTTCATTTAATAGAAGACACCAGCCTGGGTAGGTAGATCACCAGCTCTACCCAGACCACAAAATGTATAAGTCATTCTTGTTCATAGGTAGTTCTAATGCAGCAACATTAGGGACCTTGTATTCTCAGATTATCTCTGGATCTCTTATTTCCCTCATTCACTGGAGCTTGACCAGGTTATAGGTTCAATGGAGGCTAAAGGCTGAAGGAAAGAATACACACACACACACACACACACACACACACACACACACACTCATGGACTTAAGGTGACCCAAATAAAAGATCTAAGTAACTCCTGAATTAAATAATTAAAATCAAAAATCATATATCCACACTTTTACTTTTTTGCCTGATATCTACCCACCCAATCACCCAGATAAGAATGGTAGAATCCAATTTTGGCAGAAGCTGCTGTCAGAGACAAGAGACCTCTAGGAAATTGGGAGGAAAAAAAAAGGCAAAAAGTGAAAGTATTGAGTGCTTGCTATAGGCAAAGCTCAGAATTTCTAAATAAATAAATAATAGAAGATACCTCAGAATCTCAAACTTGAGGAAACACTGTTGCTCAGACAACATGACATGTAATCACTTGTGCATGTACAGTGAACTAAACTATAATTGTACAGCTACCATGGATATGGATAACTAGTACATTAACCTAGTAATATTACACTTCTCATAGATGGGTCTTAGAAATTCACAAACTTTCTTTCTCTTTCCACACTAGGAAAAAATATAAGCTTTGTTTAAACATAAAATTGTGACAGAGCAATGTTAATTTTCTCCATAGATGAGTGAAATCATTTAATTTTAAGCTCAGAGATTTTTCTTTCATTCAATATTCAGTCCATATACTTTTATTAATTACGAAGCCCTAGGATAAGCTAAAAAAAAAAAAAAGCTTACTGACTGAGTAAAAAAAATATAAAAGCCAACTCAGTTTGACTAGTTCCCCACCTGCAGCCCATACTTCACCCAGACTGCTAGTAGTAAGTTACATATATCAATTCTTTACTGGGAGAAGGAGGGAAATTCAGAAAGGGAAAAGAAATTGGAGAAGATCTAAAAAATGATTGTCTGAAAACAGAGTGGACTCAAATAGCAATATTATAGCTGCAGGTTCATATTCCTACTTTTAAAACTTGTCTACATTTTATATTTTTTAATTTCCTTTATTTTCCTCTTGATTTCCTTTTTTTTTCAGCAGAGTTCCCTTAGAAAGGTCTAGTGTGTTTATACTTGCTAAGAATAAACGGGAAGGTATTTATTTTTTGGTGCTTAGGCCACAGATAAATGAAAAGTGGCCAGCCTGTGTGGTCCCTGCAGACAGGGATGAAAATTGCCATAAGGGAATACAAACTTGGGGGGGAGGGGAAGTGTTCAGGTTGCTACCATTTCACAAAAGCCTTTCTCTGTTCATTTCATGGAGATTTGTTATACTTTGTTTTATATAAATCTATATAGTTTTACATAAACTGTATCAGATTTTTCTGATATAGTTTAATTGAAGGGAAGAAGCATATACTCATGCAAAGTTAACAATACAAACTACAGAACAGTTGATTTCTGAAGGTATACAATATATGTCAAATTAGTGATATATAAACAATAACTGACATTATGAGATTTTAGGAAGAAGGGTCCGAGGTCTTCTAACCCATTGTTCCTTCAAGGAAAACCATCCCTAAGCCATTCCAGACAGATATATTTGATATTTTTAATGTGCTAACTCTTCTTCCTAGCATACTAAATCCTTGGATATGACCTTCCAAATTATTTCCCCTTTGAACTTAATAACAAACAGTTTAGAAGAGAAAATAGGAAAAATATCATGGTTTTATAGAAAGAGGAGTATTTTTATAACATTGGGTTCATACTTAGATACAGAAGCTTCCTGCACACAGCAACAAAAATCTGTAATCAGCTCCAGTCCATATTATAAGTTCCACCCCCATCCCCTGGGGATGTAAAAATGAATGTGGGAGAAAGAAGGAGGCATGGAATCCAATAACTAGCCCTAAATCTGTCAGTAAAGCTGTGATGTCCCATGACACACCCTGGATCTGTACTTAAGGTCACTAAGTTCCCATGACCCTTCTGGACTGCTTCTAAGGTCATTGACTTCCTTTTCGATCTTGTGATGTCATCTTAGGCTTCATCGGAAATTACATCATAAGAAGCACTGACCACTAACTAGGAACATTTGTGAAAGGCACTGCAGTGTCAGAAAGAGGTATGGTTCCATTTTCTAAATCAATCTTGTTTCTTCAACTGGCAAATTATCTAAACAAAGTAACTTCCTTTGTCATCTGCATAAAAAAATTCATTTTATGTATTTATTGTTTGTTTATATTAACCAATTTAGCCCATTTGCTTTGTTCTAAGATAGTTCTTACCATACTGTATTGTAACCTTTCCATATTTCTGAGTTATCACTCCTCTCCCCCACCAAACTATGAGGGGCTTGAAGGCAGGGATATCTCTGAATCCATATAGTATGGGTCTCATTATTTGGGGATCACAGTAAATTCTATAAAAATAAATTAAATGCTGTTAAAGACAAGGAAAGCCATAATTTGTGAAATGAGTGGCTTAGACTAAATGATCTCTATCCCTCTAGGATTCATTAATTGTTTAAAAGTTTTACAATTTTCTTTTTATGACCTAATATAAGTGATTGACCTGACTTAGTTATAAATAAACAATTGAACCTAAATACCAACATTACTAGGAAAGCTTATTTTGGTCTGTAGGACTGGAAAGTTTATTAATGGGACTAATGACCATCTGTTTTCCATTAATTTATTTATCAGTTTTATTAGGCACCTTTCATTCAAAGATCTGGGAATGTCAAATTTATAATATTTAACAGAAAAACAAATAAATGATTATTCTGTGTCAAGATATGAATGTTTTTTAATCTTACAGTTAGCATTATGATTTAGTTCCTTCCTTAATACCTTAGGAAGTAACTTTACTTTAGGCTCTGAGGCTGGAAAGATTTTAAATGATACTGGAATACAAAGATAACTCTAAGTGGTTTTGAATGATAAATACTTTTAAAAATGACAAACTTGTTCATCATTCATTTATTCATTTATTTCATTCATTCATTTATTCACTCAATTAGCATTTATTGAGCACTTATGGTCAAAGTATATATGTCTTAGCCCTGTGTGACATGCCTTCTTATATATCAACCAGATGGTCTGTCAGGGAAGATAACATATGCATACAAATCATTGATCTGAAAGAGAATTTAGAGTTCCCTAGAAAGGAAAATGATAGAAATTACTTTGGAAAGAGGATGAAGAAAGTCTTAAAGTCTTTACACCCAAAAAGGGTGTAATTTGAGTGAAAGGGTGGGTAGTTTTTGCATATACCTAGATGGAGGAAAGAGTATTTCAGAAAAAGAAATAGCATGAAAAAAGACTGGTGAGAAAACATGTAGCACATGTCTCTAGCATAGTAAAATAGTTGTTTCATTGAACTATAGGGTGTGCAAACGAGAAAAGTGAGAGAGAAGCTAAGAAAATTTAGTTGCAACTAGACTATAGAGAGCCTTAAATATCAGGCGAAGAAGTTTGGATTTTATTCTGAAAGCCCTCAGGGACCATTGAAGGTTTTAGAACAGAATTATGATATAATTAGAAGAAGCTCCAATATATGGAAAATTTTTCTAGAACTTTTAGGAGGATGTAGTGAGGATTGATGATGGTAGGAAAGACAGATGGTAATTATTTATCTAATACCTTTCAAGTGTAGTTCTTAAAATAAAGCTTATAGCAAAAATCTCAACAGTGCCATCTAGTGACTCATCATAAACTGCCCAATTTGTGGAAAACCTAGTGACAAGGCTAACAGAAAACTTGATTAAGTTTAGGCAGTTTCCCTCTTTTCCACAATTGCACCTGAGTTCAGGGAGCCAATGGTGAAAGAGGCAAGTAACCTCTTAGTTTTCTTAGTTGCCGGAAAGCAAACTAAGAAATAATGCAGAAGTTGGGAATAGTCAACTCATTTTTCTCTTTGATCTTAGATATCCACCCTCAGAATGATTCACCCTCAATTCTTTGTCATATACCAACAGTTCTTGGTGCAAAATTATGACATTTTTTAATTAAAGGGAAAAATGAAGCAACTAGCCAAGTTGTTAGCAGTAGTAAACCTGGAAGTTATATCCCACCTACAACCACTACTATAACTGTTTGTTTCTGTATCTATAATTCAGAGACAAGATCAGTCCCTTCCATTGCTTGGAGTTCTTGCATGTTCAAGCAATCTTTCCACCTTACAAACCCCAACTCTCTTTTACTAGGGAGAAAGAGCTGTGTAAAAGGCCAAGAAATCAGACTTCAATCAAATATTATCCACAAAAAAAAGATTATCCACCATATTCTGTATTGATGAGTTACTCCCACTTTCTTAAAGAATAAAAGAATCTGGAGGAACACTAGAGATTGTCTCATCCCTAGATCTGTCTGATCAGAGCTTGTTTACTGCCTTAATTGGCTGTCTTGATGTAGCTTAACTAAGCTAGACAAGTAACAACCTTTTGGTATAAAAGAAATGACCATGTATGGTTGAACAGTGTGGTTTTGAGAGTGAGTTTAGGAAGAGAACAAGAATAAACAGCTACAACAATATCCTTACCCAGAAAATATATTTTAACTAGTTATGCTGCATCTTTCCTCAGAGCCTTAACTAATGGTGCAGATTTTTAAAAATGTGTTTTACCTCTTTGGAACTGTTTTCTCTCATTAAAACAATTAGATAAGCATCAACCAGCAGATGTTACCTAGAAGCCCTCTTCTTGAACGAACCAAGCATTTTCACCTAGACTTTATTCTCCAAGAGAATTCAATGCTCTTCCAATAGATAGATGATGATAGATAGATAGATGTAGATAGATAGGTAGATGATAGATAGATGGATATTTATATTTATGAAAAATGACTATCCTTAAAGCTTTTATCTAATAGAAAAACTCAATTAAAAAGAAGATTTACAGAATAGTACTAGAGTAATATGACTTAAAGAAAAGCAGAGCTATTTTAGCTAGATTTTGAGGATTAAGAGGAAGTCCATTAGGCAAACTTGGGTGGAAATAAGGGAAAAAGAGTTTTCTTGATGGCTATAGGACACAAACTCTTCTCCTGGAGGCAAGGTGCAGCTGAATCTTTCTTTATTGCCCCACTACCTGTACTTCCTGCCATGATCAAAAAGTATATATAATGACAATATAAAGTGAAATCTTAGTAATTCCTGTAATTTATTGTCTGATAAAAATTGACAAGAATTTATATATATATATATGTATGTATGTATATATATATTGTAGGCACCAAGCAGACATTCCTAGAGAAACATGGATGGCGTCGGGAATCTGACAGTATCTTCTGCCAATAATAACACGTGCAATGACACTATTGATGACTTCCGCAATCAAGTGTATTCCACCTTGTACTCTATGATCTCCATTGTGGGCTTCTTTGGCAATAGCTTTGTGCTCTATGTCCTCATAAAAACATATCATGAGAAGTCAGCTTTCCAAGTATACATGATTAATTTAGCAGTAGCAGATCTACTGTGCGTGTGTACACTGCCTCTCCGTGTAGTCTATTATGTTCACAAAGGCATTTGGCTTTTTGGTGACATTTTGTGCCGCCTCAGCACCTATGCCTTGTATGTCAACCTCTATTGTAGTATCTTCTTTATGACAGCCATGAGCTTTTTCCGGTGTATTGCAATTGTTTTTCCAGTCCAGAACATTAATTTGGTTACACAGAAGAAAGCCAGGTTTGTGTGTGTTAGCATTTGGATTTTTGTGATTTTGACCAGTTCTCCATTTTTAATGTCCACATCTTACAAAGATGAGAAAAACAATACCAAGTGCTTTGAGCCTCCACAGGACAATCAGGCTAAAAATCATGTCTTGGTTTTGCATTATGTGTCATTGTTTATCGGATTTATCATTCCTTTTGTTATTATAATTGTCTGTTACACAATGATCATTTTAACCTTACTTAAAAATTCAATGAAGAAAAATCTATCAAGCCGTAAAAAAGCTATAGGAATGATCATAGTTGTGACAGCTGCTTTTTTGATCAGCTTCATGCCATATCATATTCAACGCACCATCCACCTTCATTTTTTACACAATGAAACTAAACCCTGTGATTCTGTTCTTAGAATGCAGAAGTCAGTGGTCATAACCTTGTCTCTGGCCGCATCAAATTGTTGCTTTGACCCTCTCCTATATTTCTTTTCAGGGGGGAACTTTAGGAGAAGACTGTCTACATTTAGAAAGCATTCCTTGTCCAGTGTGACTTATGTACCCAAGAAAAAGGCCTCTTTGCCAGAAAAAGGAGAAGAAACATGTAAAGAATAAGTTAAACCCATTTCCAGTGAAAATCAATGAAGAGTTTCCCAAACAAGTATTACCTCAAATTATCTACTAATAAAAATGAGTATTTCCATTAATAATTTACAAATACTTAACTGAATGTATGCCTATAAATAGAACTCATTTATGAATCCACACCGTTACATGTCCTAAAAATATTTTAAGTGTTAAAAATTCAGTCCACAACTATTAACTAAATTATAAGTGGTTTTTTGATCTTTCACTGAAAGATTTTTGTCTTGGCATTGTAAAAAAATGGACCTGAGACCAAATAAAAGCTTCAGAAAGGATAAGAACTAGCCCTTTAAGATACAATTATCCTAACATATTCCTTTGCATGCATGCCATCAGATGAGAACTGGAATGACCCAGGAGCTACATAAAATGTCCTGTCACCCTCTTCCTTTGAAGTATTGACTGACTAGGTAAAGTAGGGCCATTTCTTCCAAAACAGAATATGCAAGTGCTAGAACACCTTAGTATCCAGCCAAATGGCCCTAAAGACTCCATGCAATGTGCAATTGGGAAACTGAGGAATAGGAACTTAGTCAAAAGCCAGTTTGTGTCCAATTTTCTTCTGCTCCTGACCCAGGCCCTCAAAAGAGAATGGTGGAGTTTTTGTTGCTTATTGAAGTTCTTACAGGAAATTCTCTCCCTACATGACATACAATTCTTCCTTAAGAACCAGACAACTGATACTCCCATATATGAATAGAAGTAATTTAAAATTTATCTAAAGCAGAGGGAAAGGGTTCTACTTTTCTACATGCTTATTATTGGGATCAAAACTAGCTACAGTGGGTTTCTGAATAAAATTTGAATGTTTTTGCTATTACAAGTTGTTTTAATAAGTACTTATATTTATATAACTATGTCAGAGATTTTGTTCCATGATATGCATTTATGAATGGAAGTTAATTACAAGTTTTGTTATTATTTTATACTTTTTCTTCTCTATTGGCATGTTGACAGGAATATCAAGGAGATGTTTACAGTGGGTTTTATATTACAGTGGAAACTTTGTTCTTAAAACACAACTTGATTATGGCTGAAATATAATATTCATGTGCAAACTTTTGCTGAAGTGTGGTCTGTTCCTTTATTCTGTGTTTCAAAAGGCACATTACCTCAGAGGAAATAAATGATAATGGTGAAGAAAAAAACTATGAAAGGATTCTATCTGAATCTGCCGTGTGTATGTTATTTCTATTTCACTTCTAATGTTGCAACCCCTTAGGAAAACACTCAAAACAAAAAGAAAGAGGATCTCTAAGGCATAGTGTAACTAACTAGTGCCCATTTATTTTTAACATACCTGAGATTTGGCAGTATCTACACTTTTATCCTATACCATTTTTTCCTTGTTTGAGGTGAAAATCAAACATAATATCTATCAAAACATTCAGTCCTCATTTCTCATGTTCTAAGCTTTCTGCTACTCAGTAAGTATAGTGTGATAGAAGAGCACTAAATTGAAAGCTAGAAGACCTGGTTGCTAATCGGGTCTCACTTACTAGTGGTGTAACTTTAAGCAAGTGACATAAATTCTGATCCTCAGCTTCCTCATTTGTAAAATGGTAATAATAATAATACTTGTCTTGCCTTTTTTTACCGGACATTTTTGAAACTCAAATGTGATCATAACATACACACATATATTAACATATATGTTAAAGTTTTACCTTTAAATAATTTTAAAGTACTTATAGATGGTTTTGTTACTTAAATATACTGATTCATATTTACAACATGGATTCTAAATTTTGAAAGATTTAGAAGAAAATATGGGCATAGTTAAATTCTAATGCACATAAAAGAGCCTTTTGTCTTACTTGTTCACACTTCTAGGTGTTTTCTTATGTTCTCACTTCTGCTAGCAGTCCCACTTTCTCCCACACAGAAGCATACTGACAAGTTAACCACAAATTTGTTATTCTTTACATCATTTATGTTTATATCTTATATGAAACTGTTTAATACTTAATTATTTTCCAGTTTTTTCATATGTGTATTTTCTCCCAAAGTGAACTCAACACTTAATGGAATTATCAATTCCTTCAGGTTGAAAACTATGCCTTTAAATCATGGTACTTAATGATTAATGAGCTTTTATTCTGTTTTAAGTGTTTTATCTGTATCACCTCATTTAATACTTATAATTGCTCTGTAATATATATACCATTCTTATTCCTATTTTGCTGATTTAAAAACTGAGGCATGAAGAAATTAAGTAACTTGCCCATTGTCAGACAGCTAGTAAGGATCAGAACTAAGGTTCAAATTTAGGCAGTCTGACTCCAGAACTCAATTTCTTAATTTGCTATGCTATCCTGCTGGACCATTTTCTACCTTCAAAATAAGGAGTAGAAGTGAGGGGTTTTTTTCAATGATTTGTTTATTTTACAAAACAGGTTTAAATAAACTATATGCTTAATTTTTTAAATACATGAACACAGGAACCATGAACTCAAGCTTATGATTTTATTTGGAAAAACATCTTAAGAATATTGTATACTATCTTAAAATATTGACATTAGAAGGACTTTAATGTTTATAATTTCTAATATCTATATAATACCCTGTGGCATTACCATGCCACAGTCTTCACACACATTCCTTTGGTTTCTAACAGTCCTTTGAAAACTCATCAGCTATTCAAGCTCATTTTCATTATACACTTGGCTTTTTTATTTTGTTCAGCCAATATAGGTTCAGTACCTCAAAAAATAATTTCAAATATTAAGGCAACGCTTTGTATTTTATTCTCCAGAATAAACATAAATGGTTTTGTATACTCATCTCAGACTGTAAACTTTGGTTTTCTTGGTTGTCAAAATCTCCTGGCTTTCACTCTAATAATATGATTTTTCATTTTTAATTGACTTTTAAATGGTCTTTTGAGATAATTAAATATATACCTCAATATCTAACTTTATTAATGCTTTAGTAACTCCAACAGTGAAAAAATCAGAAGCTTGAAAGGTGAGATTGGATTTTAGAGCAATGTAAATTTGTGGGCCCTTTTTAGTAAGCACCACTGCACTAGAGGTAGGAAAAGAAGCTCACTTATTCTATTCTTCTTCATGTGCATAACCTGGGTTAGATTGCCTTTTTCTGATACTAAAGGAGCTAAATGGGAGAGAGCTTGGGAAGATGGCAGAGTAGGAGGATCTTAAGTTCACCTCATCCCATGAATACAAGTAAATAACAGCCACATCAGTGCAACTAACCCAGAAAATGACCCAAACCTGACAGAACAGACTTTTCATAGCTAACTGTAAAGAGGAAGCCACATCAAAAATGGTAGGAGAGGCAGAGTTGGGAACCAGACTTCTGGTGATATTAACCACAAATGGGAGGGATACCATAATTTCAAAGAAGGGAGAGGAACAGACCCCAAACTAGGCACCCCAGACATGAGGGACCTGCAATGGGAAGACAAGCCCACATAACATTTGGCTTTGTAAACCAATGGTACTTAACTTCATGAGTTGTTACAATAAGTGGGGCTTGACTTCAGGTACTTTAAAAATCAGCAGGCTCACCTCTGGGAAAGCTGGAAGGTGATAGGAAAATGAATCCTCACCCTTAAAGAAACAACGTAATAAACAACTCTGTCAAGATACAGCATAGAAGCAGCAGGTTGAAAAACACCTGGGTATAGGAAAAGGAGATTTATTTACTAATCTGAGAACTTGCACTGGAGGGGCAAGGATCTTTAAGAGATTTATCCAAGAACAAACAAGCTGACAGATGCCATTTCTGTAACCCACCCTCCAACCTGGATGCAGAGATACCTGCAGGAACCAGCATAAACACTTGCCATGTAACTTGCTAACACCAAGCTCACCACACCCATGGTCTCCTACAGATTTGCCCCTTCCAATCCAACCCACTTGGAAACAGTATATTATTAGAGTGAAAACCAGGAGATTTTGACAACCAAGAAAACCAAAGTTTACAGTCTGAGATGAGTATACAAAACCATTTATGTTTATTCTGGAGAATAAAATACAAAGCGTTGCCTTAATATTTGAAGTTATTTTTTGAGGTACTGAACCTATATTGGCTGAACAAAATAAAAAAGCCAAGTGTATAATGAAAATGAGCTTGAATAGCTGATGGGTTTTCAAAGGACTGTTAGAAACCAAAGGAATGTGTGTGAAGACTGTGGCATGGTAATGCCACAGGGTATTATATAGATATTAGAAATTATAAACATTAAAGTCCTTCTAATGTCAATATTTTAAGATAGTATACAATATTCTTAAGATGTTTTTCCAAATAAAATCATAAGCTTGAGTTCATGGTTCCTGTGTTCATGTATTAAGACACAGCAATAGTACCCTGAAGTTCAATGCAACCCAAGCCTCAGCAAATGAGCTGAGGGCAAACTTCTGGTTTGATACAAATATAAGCCCAAGGTGCCCCAGACTGGTCCCTTAAAAGCACAGGGAAAAACCATGTTTGTAACAGCAAAGAGGACTATGGACTGAACTGAAGGCAAACACAACCAAACAGTAGGGCACATGCAACACACATAGGAGACACCACTGAAGCACCTGTTTCTGGTGCACAGGGAACATGGCACTACAGGGCACTATAGGACCTCTTCTTCCCAAGGCCAATAGTTTCAATATCTGGAGACATGGCTGATTTTTTAAATACATAGAAACAAACAGAAAGTTAGACAAAATAAGGAGATAGAAGAATATGTCCCAAATGAAAGAAAAGGGGGAAAAAATACAGCCAAAAAGCTAAATGAAACAGAGATAAGCAATATACCTGACAGACAATTCAAAATAATGGTCATAAAGATACTCACTGGACTTGAGAAAACAGTAGAGGATCTCAGTGAGACATTCAACAGAGATAGAAAATATAAAAAAGAAACAATCAGAGATGAAGAATAACAAAAATTAACAACGTATTAGAGGAAATAAATAATAGACTAGAAAATGCACAAGATTGGATCAGTGAGAGGAAGATAGAATAATGGAAAGCAATCAAACTGAACAGCAAAAAATAATAATAATAAAATAGGTTAAAGGAAGTCAGTGACATCAAGTGTAATAACATTTGCATTATAGAGATACCAGAAAAGGAGGAGAGAGAAAAAGGGGCAGATAATTTATTTGAAGAAATGATAGCTGAAAAAATCCTTAATGTGGGAACGAAAACAGACATCCAGATGCAGGAGGCACAGAGAAACCCAACAAAATCAACCCAAGGAGGAGCACACGAAGATACATAGTAATTAAAATGGTAAAAAGTAGTGATAAGAGAGAATTTTAAAAGCAGCAAGAGAAAACAGTTACATACAAAGGAAATCCCATAAGGCTATCAGCTGGTTTTATAGCAGAAAATTTGCAGGCCAGAAGGGAGTAGCATGATATAGTCAAAGCACTGAAACGAAAAAAAAAAAACCTGCAACCAAGAATACTTTACCCAGCAAAGCTATCATTCAGAATAGAGGGAGAGATAAAGATTTTCCCAAACAAGAGTTAGAGGAGTTTATCACCACTAAACTAACCTTACAAAAAACTTTAAAGATGATTCTTTAAGTGGAAAATAAAGACCATAATCAAAAGTAGGAAAATTCAGAAAATAAAAAATTTCACAGGTACATACCAATATAATAAAAATAGTAGATTAATCAATTATAAAACCAGAATAAACATTTAGGCACACAAAAGCGGTAAAATAAATCATATCTACAAAAATAACTCAAGGGATTCACAATATAAAAGGATGTAAAGTACGACATCATATACATAAAACATGGTGGGAGTCAGTAAAAAAATTTAGTGCTTTAAGAATGGGTTCAAACTTAATTGACCATCAAATTAATATAGACTGTTATATGCATAAGATGTTACATATCAACCTAATGGTAACCACAAATCAAAAACATGTAATAGAAATGCAAAAAAAATAAAAAATAAAAAGGGAAAGAAATCATATCACTAAAGAAAGCCATTAAACCACAAGGGAAGAGAGCAAGACAAGAGTGGAACAGAGAACTACAAACCAATCATAAAACAAGTAACAAAATGTTACCATTTTGTTTAATTACTTTGAATGTAAATGACTTAAATGTTCCAATCAAAAGTCATAGGGTGACTGAATGGATAAAAGAAAACATAGGCAATAATCACTTTGACATCAGCCATAGAAACATTTTTTCTAGATATGTCTTGTCTGTCAGGGGAAACAAATTCAAGATTAAACTACTGGGACTATGCTAAAATAAAAGCTTTTCCACAACAAAGGAAACCATTAACTAAACAAAAACACAATCTGCTGAATAGAAGATGATATATATAAATGATGTATCCAATAACAGGTTACTATTGAAAATATAAAAAGAACTTATAGAACTCAACACCAAAAAAAAGAAAAGATAAGAATCCAATTTAAAAATGGGCAGAAGAATTTGCAATGACATGGATGGAGCTAGAGTGTATTATGCTAAGCAAAACAAGCCAGTCAGAAAAAGACAAATAACATGATTTCACTCATATGTGGAATTTAAGAAACAAAACAGATGAACATAGGGGAAGGGGGAAAAAAGAGATGGAGGCAAACCATAAGAGACTCTTAACTATAAAGAACAGATTAAGGGTTGACGGAGGGGAGGTGGGTGGGGGAAGAGCTAAACAAGTGATGGGTATTAAGGAGGGCATTTTTTTTTTGAGGAAAAGCAAAACACTTTTATTATGTTATGTTAGTCACCATACAGTACAACAAAGAAGGGCACTTTTGATGAGCACTGGGTGTTATATGTAAGTGATGAATCACTAAATTCTACTCCTGAAACCAATATTACACTATATGTTAACTAGAATTTAAAAAAAAAAACTTGAAACAAACAACAACAACAAAAAATAGAAGGCCTCTCCACTACTTGTCTGAATTATACTTATGCAGAAACTTGGAGAATAAAGAGAATTTAAAACATAAATAAATAAATAAATTTTAAATAAATTAATGTTTTTTTAAATAGGAAGAACTTAAGAAGACATTTTTTCTTTTTTAAGGATTTATTTATTCATTTTAGAGAGTGTGTGCACACAAGTGGCAGGAAGGGCAGAGGGAAAGAATATCAAGCAGACTCCCTCTGAGCATGGAGCCCATGAAGTACTCGATCCCACAACCCCAAAATCATGAACTGAGCTTAAATCAAGCTCAACTGACTGAGCCACCCACATGCCCGTAAAAAGACATTTTTCTCAAGAGGACTTACAGGTGGCCAACAGACATGAAAAGATGCTTAACATCACTAACTGTCAGGGAAATACAAATCAAAACCACAAGGAGATATCACCTCACACCTTTCAGAATGGATGAAATCAAAACTACAAGAAATAACAACTGTTGGTGAGGATGTGGAGAAAAAGGAACCCTCATGCACTATTGGTGGCAATGTAAACTGGTGCAGTCACTATGGAAAACAGTATGGAGGTTCCTCAAAAAATTAAAAATAGAATAACCATATGATCCAGTAATTCCACTACTGGGAATTTACCCAAAGAAAACAAAAACACTTATTCAAAAAGATGAATGCACACCTATGTTTATTGCAAAATTATTTACAATAGCCAAGATACAGAAGAAATCCAAGTGTCCATCCATAAATAAATGGATAAAGAATATTGTACAATATAGTGATTCAACAGTTGTATGCATTACTCAGTGCTCATCAAGAAAAGTGTACTCTTGGGGCACCTGGGTGGCTCAGTCGTTAGGCATCTGCCTTCAGCTCGGGTTCCTGGCTCCTGGGATCAAGCCCTGTTTTGGGCTCCCTGCTCAGCAGGAAGAGTGCTTCTCCCTCTCCCACTCCCCCTGCTTGTGTTGCCTCTCTCGCTGGCTCTCTCTCTGTCAAATAAATAAATAAAATCTTAAAAAAAAAAAAAAGAAAAGGGTACTCTTAAGCCCCGTCACCTATTTCACCCATCACCCCACCCAACTCCCATCTGGTAACCCTCTGTTTGTTCTCTATAGTTGAGTCTGTTTCTTGACTTGACTCTTATTTTTCCTCTGTTCATTTTTTTGTTTTCATTCTTTATTGTAGATGACTGATATTCCATTGAAAATACAGATGGTATTTTCTTTATCCATCCATCTATTGATAGATATGGGCTGCTTCCATAATTTGGCTGTTGTAAACAATGCTGCAATAAATATAGGGGAGCATGTACACTTTTGAATTAATGTTTTGTATTCTTTGGGTAAATATCCAGTAGTGTGGTTACTAGATCATACAGTAATTCTATTTTAAAATTTTTGAGGAATCTTCATACCATTTTGCACAGTAGCTACACTGGTGTGCATTCCCACCAACGGTACACAAGTGTTCCTTTTTCTCCACATCCTCACCAACAGTTGTTGTTTCTTGTGTTGTTGATTTTACCCATTCTGATATGTGTGAGGTGATATCTCATTGTAGTTTTGATTTGAATTTCCCTAATAATCAGTGATGTTGAGCATCTTTTCATGTGTTTGTTGACCATCTGCATGCCTTCTTTGGAGAAATGTCTGTTCGTGTCTTCTGCCCATTTTTTAATTTGATTATCTTTGTGTGTTGAGTTGTATAAGTTCTTTATATATTTTGGATACCAACCCCTTATTGGATATATAATTTGAAAATAACTTCTCCCATTCAGTAGATTGTTTTTTAGTTTTAGTGATTGTTTCTTTTGCTCTCCCAAAGATTTCTATTTTGATGTAACCCCAATACTTTGTTTTTGCTTTTGTTTCCCTTGCCTCCAGGAAACATATCTAAAAAATTGTTGCTACAACCAATGCCAGAGAAATTACTCCCTGTGCTCTCTTCTAGGATTCTCATGGTTTTGGGTCTTATATTTTATACAATGGAATATTAGCCATAACAAAGAATGAAATCTTGTCATTTGC
Organism: Eumetopias jubatus; assembly: GCF_037043125.1. Taxonomy (NCBI): domain Eukaryota; kingdom Metazoa; phylum Chordata; class Mammalia; order Carnivora; family Otariidae; genus Eumetopias; species Eumetopias jubatus. Next base: position 64,426,548 of record NW_028274817.1, read on the forward strand.
AACAGCTTGGATGGATTTAGAGGGTATAACGCTGAGTGAAATAAGCCTGTCAGAGAAAGACAAATACCATATGATGTCATTCATCTGTGGAATTTAAGAAACAAAACAAACAAAAGTGACAAAAAAGATTCTTAAATATAGAAAACTATTGGTGGTTGCCAGAAAGGAGTTGGGTGGAAAGAGGAGTGAAATAGGGAAATGAAACTAAGAGTGCACTTATGGTGATGAGCACTGAGTAATATATAGAATTGCTGAGTCATTACATGGTACACCAAAACTGATATAACATTGTGTTGATTATACATGAATAAAAATTTTAAAAATTAATTTAAAAAAATAGCAAAATGTTTCTGAGATGCCAAATCCAAAACATTTTCTTTGATTCATCCTAGACCTCTGCTACCCCAAATAAATTAGAAGACAAATTCTAACTCCTCATTCATCTGTTCATTTCTACTCTTTTCTCTGAACTATATAAATCCCTTCATATAATCTCTTCCATGATAACTCCACCAAATCACAAGTACATATTTCTACTCTAAATTACAAAAGCACAATTAAATTTTATCAAACATATTTACATAAAACACTTCCTCAATTGACATTTAAATTTGTATCCCCAAGCACCTGATCTTTACTGTTTTTCTTCTGAAGCTAGTCACTTGACCTAGGAAATGTTTTACATGTCACTAGTACCAAATTTGAAATTTAACACATCTAAATTACCCAAAGGAAAAGGGTCCTTTTGGCAAAGAAAGTTATATTATTAACTATCCAAAGCAGAAAAATAAACGTTTTCTATTGTCAGTGTCATTGCACTATAGGTAGACAAAAATAACCATTTTAATTCTTTCTGAATACTCACAATACTTTTATTTTGGTGTGCCGGTTTTTTTTTTCTGGTCCTAACTTGAAAGATTAATGGTCTCTTACAATCACAGACAACATTAAAATTAAAGATTTGGGGGAACAGATAAGATGGCAGAAGAGTAGGAGGATGCTGAGCTTGTTTCACCTCTCAAAGACAGCTAGTTATCAAATTATTCTGAACACCCAATAAGTCAATCAGAGGTCTGAGAGAACAAAAACTGCAAGTCTACAAGTAGAAAAGCAATGACCTTATGGAAGGTAGGAGGTGCAAAATTCACTTGGGGGAGACATAGCTGTGGATCTGGCAGTGCAGAGGGACCCTGCTTATGTAGGCTACTGTAAAGTATTAGAAGTGGAGGAGTGCAAAATCTGAACCCATGGGGGGATGGGCCTGGTTGAGAGGTGTTCAGGTGGCAAAAAGGGGCAGAATCCCAGTAGTGAAACCATGGTCTGAAGATCCTCTGGGTCACAATAAGAACAGGTGGTGCCAAAGTGCTGTGCTATTCCCACACATAGGAGCTGGGAATCCAGCAGAGAGCAGCTGGTCTTGGTGCCGGCTTTCTGCTATAAACTGCAAACTGACAGGCAGTCATGAGACCACTTTCCCGGGATGGGTCCACAAGCAAGGCAAGATTCACCTGGAGAACAGTGCCGGACCCCACAACAGGCATCCCTGAGATTTGCAGTTTTGAAACTCAGTCATATGTCTGAGATTAAAAGGCTCAGACATGGGTAGGATTCAGATGGAAACTGGGAACACAAATAGGGTGATTGGTTTCTTTTCTGTGAAGGCTCACTGAAGGGCAGGGGGTGCCAACATTCACCTCCCAGGCTAGCGAGCTCAGCACAACCATTTTCATCCCATCAGTGCTGAAAGACCTCAAGGAGAAAACAGCGCCACCTAGTGAGGGACAAGACAAATACACCAAGACCCGCGCACCTGCTCACTGGAGAAGCATTTCCACTCAAACAAGTAGGCCTGAAAATCAGCTCAGCAGGCTCCTCCCCCAGAAGACCAGCACAAACAACTGGCTCACACCAAGTTTATTGATCATAGAGTGCTGCAAAGCTTCATCTCTAAGGGAAATAAGCTCAAGCTTCCTGTTTACTTTTATTTTATTTATTTTATTTGTATTATTTATTCATTTATTGTCTTATATTTTCCAATTCCTTTTTTGAATTTTTTATTCTTAATTTTTAAAATATATATATATATATATATATACTTTTCATATATTTTTTTCTCTACATTCATTTTACTATATTTCATTGTATTTTTTTATTTTGGAAACTACATTCTTTTAACAAGCACACCAAAACACACTTGGGATCTAGTTGGGGTTTTTTTTCTTGTTTTGTGTTTTTGTTTTCCTTGTTTTTCCTGTTTTTCTTCATTATCTTTGTTTTTTGTGTTGTTTTTGTTTTTTGTTTGTTTTTTGGGTTTTTTCATTTGTTTTTTGGTGGGCTTTTTTTCTCTTTCTTCTTTTCTTTTCTGAACAAAATGACAAGATGGAGGAATTCAACCTCAAGAAACAACACAAGATAGAACTCATGGGCAGGGATTCAATCAATACAGATATACTTAAGATGTCTGAACTAGAATTTAAAACAAAGATTGTAAGGATACTAGCTGGCTTCAGAAAAGCATAGAAGACACTAGAAAATCCCTTATTACAGAGATAAAAGAACTAAAATCTAGTCAGGTCAAAATTAAAAATGCTGTATCAAGATGTAGTCCCAAGTAGAGGCCATAAAAATGAGGATGCATGAATCAAAAGAGCGAATCAGTGATGTAGAATTTAAAAATATGTAAAATAATGAAGCTGAAAAGAAGAGGGAAGAAAGGTAATGGGCCACAAAGGTAGACTAAGGGAGTGCAGAGACTTATTAAAATGTACTAACATCTGTATCCATAGGAGTTCCAGAAGATGAAGAGAGAGCTAAAGGGGCAGAAGGTTTATTTGAACAAATTATAGCTGACAATTTCCCAAATTTGGGGAAGGACACAGACATCAAAATCCAAAAAGCACAAACTCCCATTAAATTCAACAAAAATGGACCATTATCAAGGCATATCATAGTCAAATTCACAAAAACACAGACAAGAAATTAATCCTGAAAACAGCAAAGGAAAAAAAGGTCCTTAACCTACAAGGGAAGACAGAATAAACTCACAGCAGATCTGTCCACAGAGACATGGCAGGCCAGAGACGGTGGAAGGAAATAGTCAATGTTCTGAATGAGGAAAATATGCAGCCAAGAATTCTTTATCCAACCAGGCTATCATTCAGAATAGGAGAGATAAAGAGTTTCCCAGACAAATAAAAACTAAAAGAGTTTGTGACCACTAAACCAGCCCTGCAAGAAATTTTAAAGGGGATACTTTGAGGGGAGAGAAAAAGACCAATAGCAACAAAGACTAGAAAGGACGAGAGGATGTCACCAGAAACACCAACTCTACAGGTAACAAAATGACACTAAGTTGATATTTTTCAATAATCACTTTGAATGTAAATGGACTAAATGTGCCAATCAAAAGACATAGAGTATCAGAATGCATTAAAAAATGAGATTCATCTTTTTGCTGCTTACAAGAGACTCATTTTAGACTTAAGGATACCTGCAGATTGAAAGTGAGGTGACAGAGAACTATCTATCATGCTAACGAACATCAAAAGATGCCAGGGTAGCCATACTTATATCAGACAGCCTAGATTTAAAACGATTGTAACAAGAGATGAAGAAAGACACTATTTCATAATTAAGGGGTCTATCTATCAAGATCTAACAATTGTAAATATTTAAAGAAGAGTTAATATCTATCCTTCTCAAACTGTTCCAAGAAATAGAAATGCAAGGGAAACTTCGAAACTCATTCTACAAAACAGGCATTACCTTGATTCCAAAACTAGACAAAGACCCCACTAAAAAAGAATTATTGGCCAGTATCCCTGATGAACATGGAGGCATAAATTCTCAATAAAATACTAGCAAATCAAATTCAACAGTACATTAAAAGAACTATTCACCACAAGCAAGTGGGATTTTCCTAGGCTGCAGGGGTGGTTCAGTGTTTGGAAATCAATCATTGTGATATACCATATTAATAAAAGAAAGGATAGGAACCATATTATCTTGTCAATAGATGTAGAAAAAGAATTTGATAAATATAGCATCCTTTCCTGATAAAAATCCTCAACAAAGTAGGCCAGAGAGGATGGAAGCAAATATTATAATGTACTAATGTACTAACATACAGCATAGGGATAGATGGAACACACCTCAATATCATAAAGGCCATATATGAAAGACCCACAGCTAATATCATCAATGGGGAAAAACCTCTCGGTCAGGAACAAGATAAGGATGTTCACTCTCACCATTACTATTTAACATAGTACTAGAAGTCTTAGCCTCAGCAATCAGACAAGAAAAATAAATAAAATGCATCCAAATTGCCAAGGAGGAAGTCAAACATTCACTATTTGCAGATGACCTGATACACTATGTGGAAAACCCAAAGACTCCACCAAAAAATTGTTAGAACTCATATATGAATTCAGCAAAATCACAAGATATAAAATCAATGTGCAGAAATCTGTTGCATTCCTATACACAAATAGAGAAGCAGCAGAAAAAGAAATCAAGGAATCAATCCCATTTGCAATTGCACAAAAAACAATAAGATACCTAGAAGTAAATCTAACAAAGTAAAAGATCTGTATTGTTAAAATGTCTATACTACCCAAAGCAGTTTACACATTTAAAACAATCCCCATCAAAAACCACCAGCATTTTTCACATAGCTAGAACAAACAATCCTAAAATTTGTATGGAACCACAAAAGACCCCAAATAACCAAAGCAATTCTGAAAAAGCAAAACAAAACTGGAGGCATCACAATTCCAGATTTCAAGCTATATTACAAAACTGTAGTCATCAAGACAGTATGGTACTGGCACAAATACAGACACACAGATCAATGGAATGGAATAGAGAACCCAGAAAAGGACCCACAGCTATACGGTCAACTAATCTTCGGCAAGGCAGAAAAGAATATCCAATGGAAAAAAGACAGTCTCCTTAGCAAATGGTGTTGGGAAAACTGGGCTGCAACATGCAGAAGAATAAAATTGGACCACTTTCTTACACCATATACAAATATAAATTCAAAATGGATGAAAGACCTAGATGTGAGAAAGGAAACCAACAAAATCTTAGAAGAGAACACAGGCAGCAAGCTCTTTGACCTTGGCCTCAGAAACTTCTTACTAGACATGTTGCTGGAGGCAAGAGAAATAAAAGCAAACATGGACAATTGGGACTTCATCAAGATAAAAACTTCTGCACCGTGAAGAAAACAATCAACAAAGCTAAAGGGTAGGTATCCAAAATCTATAAATAACTTATTAAACCCTCCCCCCCCAAAAAATAATTCAGTTAAGAAACGGGCAGAAGACATGAATAAACACTTTTCCAAAGAAGACCTCCAGATGGCTAACAGACATATGAAAAGATGCTCAACATCACTCATCATCAGTGAAATACAAATCAATATCACCTCACACCTGTCAGGATGGCCAAAATTAACAACACAGGAAACAACAGGTATTGGCAAGGATGTGGAGAAACGGAAACACTTTTACACTGTTGGTGGAAATGCAAACTGGTGCAGCCACTCTGAAAAATACTATGGGCTTCCTGAAAAAGTTATAAATAGAACTAAGCTATGACAGATCAATTGCACTACTAGGTATTTACCCGAAGGATACAAAAATACAGATTAAAAGGGGTGCATGCACCCCAATGTTTATAACAATATTATCAATAATAACCAAACTATGGAAAGAGCATAAAATGTCCATCAACTGAAGAATGGATAAAGAAAATGTGGTGCATATATACAACAGAATATTCCTTAGCCATCAAAAAGATTGAAATCTTGCCATTTGCAATGATGTGGATGGAGCTAAAGAGTATAATGTTAAGCAAAATAAGCAGTTAGAGGAAGACAAATACCATATGATTTCACTCATTTGGGGATTTCATTAAACAAATCAGATGAATATATGGGAAGGAAAAAAAGAGAGAGATAAGCAAACCCTAAGAGACTCAATGATACAGAACAAACTAAGGGTTGATGGATGGAGGTTGTAGAGGGATGGGCTAAATGGGTGATGGGTATTAAGGAGGGCACTTGTTAGGATGACCACTGGGTGTTATATGTAAGTGGTGAATCACTGAATTCTACTCATGAAACCAATATTACACTATATGTTAACTAACTAGAATTTAATTAAAAATTTGGAAAACAAATAAAAGTGAATTGATATGAAGAGGCGTCAGACTCTTCAGGATTATTTTAAGGGAATACACTGTGGATAATTATTAAGTAACCAAAACCAAAAAGGAATAGTACTATGAATAATCTGAAAAAGAAAGAAAAGAGTTTTAGTATTCAGACTATTTCCTTGTAACGGTATTGCACCTAGATATTGGATTTCTGGGTTTTAGAATTTATGATAGCAAAATTCAAAGATTATTTGAATAATTTTCTATACTGGTCAACACCTTGAGTTAGGCATCTTGTAAATAAGGCTAATGTAATTGCCAAATTTATTATAAATAATAATTAATAATTTCTCAAATAAGTAATTACTATCAAGCTTTTCTCATGTGCCATTTTATTTAATTTTTTAATTAAACTGTAATTGAGATATAATTATTATTTTCTAGGTAAAGAAAATGAGACTTTAATTATTAACCTTGCAAAGCCAATACCACTGGTAGATGGCAAAGCCAGATCAAATTTAAACCCATGTCCCTATTACTAATACCAATGCCTCTGCTCTCTTCTATGGGCTTTTGCCTTCAGAGAAGGCTGCTGCTACCTGAAAACTTAATAGTGTCAAGGTGATAATCTTGAGAAATAATGAAAGATAAGCTGAGAAAGCTAGATAAAGACTAGAAGAAAAATAGGATTACTAAGCACTTTTATCAGGAGCTATTTAGCATTTTTAAAAGTTATTCCACAACTGAAATAAGAGCTAGAAATACATAAACAATCTAGAAGCAAGTGAACCTTGAGTGAAGCAGGTAAGAAGTCCTGAGTCACTCTTCTCACTGGGAATCCAAGAAAATCAATTAAAGGAAGTGGATATGATAGCAGCAACTAATTTAAAGCATTAGTTTTTATGTCTCTTTGAGATGATATTTCAGTAGAGGTTTGCTTCAAATTCATTTTATGTGTTGGAGTGAAAGTCTCTTTAAGAAGATGTAACATAAAATTCATTCATCCAACAAAGGTTTATTGATCACAGCTGTGTATGATACTCTGTGCTTGGTGCTACTGGATATGCAAAGATGAAAAAAATATAGTCCTTGCCCTCTAGAAAAGAATGTAGAAAAATATACAAATTGAAGAATTATAGCATGTAAAAATTAGTTTATTATATTTACAACAAAGTGGAATGTAACTGATGTTAAGACAGTAAGAAAAATTCAATACTACGGTAATAATCTTGAAATTTTATTTTTGTTATCCGAGGTACTTTTTTATTAGGTTCAATTAGCCAACATATAGTACATCATTAGTTTTTGATGTAGTGTTCAACAATTCATTAGTTCCATATAACATTCATATCCTGGGTATTTTAAAGTATTTTTTGTGATCTAGTTCAACACCAGTGGAAATATGTAAAAAAGTAAGTCCAAAAAAACCCCACAAGTTTAAACTTGAGCATTAATGGTAAAAGTTTGAGTTAGAGTGACATCACTGACTATGGCAGAGTAGGGAACTCCAGGGCTCTGTCCCCTCCAAAAAAATAAATAAGTAAACTGGAAAAAAACTGCAAGAATCACATTTTGTAGAACTGTAGAATCTATTCAAAAACTGAGAACAACCAGGGGAAATTTTAATGATGAAAGAAGCTACTGGATTCTGCAGGTAAGCACTATGGTACTCAAAATTTTTACTTACCATCCCCCACTCCCAAGTCTGGCATGGTCTGAAGACAGCAGCCCGCAGTCTCACAGAGGTTGCTACTGATAGAGGGATAAATACAGGCTTTATATATTTTTAATTGTGGTTGTGTGTTTTGAACTAACTGGTGGCTTCTTAATGACCATTGGAAATTCTTGGCTGTTTTCACTGACTTGGAGCATTATCAGTACTGGGATGGCTTCCTGGTCATCTTTTGTCAAAAGAATTTTAAGGCAAAAATATTGGACACAACAGCCTGGGCCAAGAAAAAACAGTTGGGACAAGCAATAGATCAGAAAGTCTGGCAATGAAGATGTTGGAAAAGGTGGTATGAATCAGTCAGGAAAAAAAAATAAATGAATAAAAATTATCTCTAAGAAGCCCAGACATTGACCTCACATGAAAAAGTTTTTAAATCAACCGTCTTCAATATATTCAAAGAACCAAATGAAACAGGGAGAATGATGTCTCACCAAATAGAAAATAATCAATGAAAAGATTCTAAAAAGGAGCCAAATAGAAATTCTGGAACTAAGAAGTGTAACTGAAATAAAAATTTACCAGAGGGGTTCAACAGCAGATTTGAGCAGGCTGAAGAAAGAATCAGAGAACTTAATGATAGGTCAATTGAGATTATCCAATCTGAGGAACAAAAGAGAAAATACAGAAAAATAAACAAAACCTGTGGGATATCCTAGAATATATCAATATACACATAATAGGAGTTCCAGAAGAAGAGAGAGAAAAGGGATTTTAAAAAATCTAAAAAAACAATGCCCAAAACATCACAAATCTGATTAAAGATATTAATAAACACATCCAAGAAGCTCAACAAAATTCAAGTAGGACAAACACAAAGAGATCTATATCTAGACACATTATAGTCAATTTGTCAAAAGACAAAGAAACAATCATAAAAGTGAAAGAAGAAATTTCATTTGTACAAGGGATGCTTAATAAGATTATCAGCAAATTTCCTTCCAGGAACTATGGAAGCTACAAGGCAGTGACAGGACATATATAATGTACTGAAAGAAAGAAAAAAAAAACTGTCAACCAAGAAATTTCTACCTAGCAAATCCATCCTCTAAAAATGATGGCAAAATGAAGATATTCCCAGATAAACAAAAAGTGATAGAACTTATTGCTAGCATACCTTCCCTACAACAAATATGAAAGGAACTCTTGCAGATAGAAATAAAACAATACTAGACAATAACTCAGTCATATGACAAAATAAAGAACAGTAAGGTAACAACATAGATAAATACAAAAATTGGTATTGTTACAATTTTGGTTTGTAACTCCTCTTTATTTCCAATAATATTTAAATAATGAATGCATTAAAAATAATTACAAATCTATGTTAATGAACACACAATGTACAAAGATATAATTTGTGACAATAGTGAGTGGGAGTTAGAGGATGGCAGTGAAACAGGAGGACCCTAGACTCACTTTGTCCCATAAATACAACTAGGTAACTATCAAATCACCCTAAATACTCAAGAAATTGACCTAAAGATTGGCAGAACAAACTCCACAGCTAAAGGTAAGGAAGAGGCCATGTTGAAGAAGATAGTAAGTGTGGAGACTCACTCTCTATCACTAATGAAACTCAGAAGAGAGAAATGGAATCACTACAGTGGGGAGGAAGTCACAGTTATGTAGAAGGGTGAGAGACAAACTAATACACAGAGGAGCATAGGGAGAAAACAAATTCCCTGACAATTTTCTTGGAAATCAAGAGGGGCTGGATTTCATGAATTCTTGCAACCATCAGGGTTTAAAGCCTGGAGTTTTAAAGGTCAGTATGTTTGGTTCTGGGAGAGCTCAGAGGATATTGGGGCTGCTCTTGGAGAGAAAGCAGGGCAAAGAGCCAGGGAACATACAGTGTGGAAACGGTGATCAGAAGAACACCTTGGGCACAGAGTAGAGAGGTTATTACCTCATCTCAGAGTACATCCCAGTGTTAAAATGTTCACAGAGAGACCCCTCCAGGAACAAGGGAACTGGTCAGTACCATTTCCCTTCCCTTCAGCATCAACACAGAGCCACCTGTGGGAACCAGGGCAGTGCCAACACTTGCTACCTAACTTGCTCACACTAAGCCCTACTCCCCCAGCACACCATAGAACCACCCTCCCAGTCACATTGCCTCAGTCCCAGCATAGTACACCCCCAGAAGACTAGCCCAAATCACTGCCAACACCATACCTCCTTACCTGGGAGTTTTGCAAGACTTTAGTTCCAGGGACAGCAGTGACAGGTCTTATTTCACAAGCAGACCAGAGCACATCTAGTTACAACATACTACATTGAAGCCAGTGACCAAACACTGGCCACAACAGGCAAGGAGAGCTTCTGCAGACTATTGGCCTGATGGATAAAGCAGCAAAAACAAAACATCAGAGCACACACAGCACACACTGAAGACACTTCCTGAAGTGCCAGGCCCTGTGGAATAGGAAACAGCACACAACAAGGAACTACAGAACCTCTTATACATAAGGCCATTACATGCAAGAACAGGAGACATAGCTGACTTTCCTAACAAATGAAAATGGGCACAGAAACTTAGACAAAATGAGAAAACAGAGAACTTTATCCCAAATGAAAGAACAGGGCAAGGCAATGGTTAGAGATCTAAGCAAAACAGACACAAGTAACATGCCTCATGGAGTATTCAAAGTAATGATCATAAGGATACTCACTGGACTTGAGAAAAGAGTGGAAGACATGAGTGAGACACTTAAGACATAGATAAGAAAAACATAGCAGAGATAAAGGGCTCAATAAATGAAATGAGAAACACACCTGATGGAATGAACAGCAGGCAGGAAGAAGCAGAGGAATGAAATATGAAATAGTGACCTAGAAGATGAGTAACGGAATTAATCAAGCTGAACAAAAAAGAAAGAAAAAAATTATGTGAAATGAGAATAGATTTAGGGAATTCAGTGACTCCATCAAATGAAATAACATTAGTATTATAGGACTCAGAGAAGAATAAGAGAGAGAAGAGGAGGCAGAAAATTTATTTGAAGAAATAATAGCTCAAAACTTCCTTAATCTGGGGAAAGAAACACACATCCAGATCCAGTAAGATCAACAAAAACAAATGCACACCAAGACATATAGTAATTAGATTGTCAAAATATAGTGATAAAGAAATAATTTTAAATGTAGGAAGACAAAAGAAGACAGTAAGTTACCAAAGAAAACCCATAAGGGAAGGGGGAGAATTCTCAGCAGAAAGTTTCCAAGCCAGAATGAAGTAACATGATATATTCAAAGTGCTGAGTGGGAAAAAATTGCTGCCAAAAATATTCTATCCAGTAAGGCTAACATTCAGAATAGAAAGAGAGATAAAGTTTCTCCAACAAACAAAAACTAAAGGAGTTCATGACCACTAAACCACCCCTGCAAGAAATACTAAAGGAGACTATTTGAGTGGAAAGGAGAGAACAAAAGTGACAGAACAAAGGTAGGAAACACAAAAACAGTAAAAATGAGTATTTCTGTAAAAAAAACACTTAAGGAACTCACAAAATAAAAAGATGTATTATATAATAATATATACCTAAAATTTGGGGAGAAGACTAAAGAAATGGTTCCAACTTAAACAACCATCAATTTAATATAAAGAGCTATATGTAGAAGAGGTTATATACAAACCTAATGGTAACCATATATCAAAAGCCACTAATAAATATGCAAAGGATAAAGAGAAAAATCCAAATATATCACTAAAGAAAGTCAAAAGAGAGAAAGACAAGAAAGGATCAGAGAAAGTCTTCAGAAACAGCCACAAAGCTAATAATAAAATGACAATAAATACACATCAATCAAAAATTACTTTGAATGTAAATGGGCTAAACACTCTAATGAAAAGACATAAGGTGATAAAATTGATTTAAGAAAAAAAACTCATCTATATGCCTAAAAGGGACTTATTTTAGACATACAGTCACCTGCAGATTGGAAGTGAGGGTATGGAGAAACATCAATCGTATAAATGGATGTCAAAAGAAGGCTAGAGTAGCAATATTTACATCACACAAGATACACCTTAAAACGAAGACAGTAACAAAAGACAAAAAGGACAATATATAATAACAACAGGGACAATCCAACAAGATACAACATTGGCAAATATTTATGCAACCAACATAGGAATACCCAAATGCATAAAACAGTGAATAACAATCATAAAGAACTAACTGATAATATTACAATGTTAATAGAAACTTTAACACCGTGCTTACATCAATTGACAAATCATCTAAACAGAAAATAAACAAGGAAATAATGGCTTTGAATGATATACTGGAACAGATGGATTTAACAGATACATTAAAAACAATCCATCCTAAAACAGCAGAATACACATTCATTTCAAGTGCACATGGAACATTCTCCAGAATGCATCACATAGTAGGCCACAAAATAAATCTCAGCAGACTCAAGAAAATCAAAGACATATCATACACTTTTTCAGACCATAATGTTATGAAACTGAAGTCAATCACATCCCAGGGAAAAAAATCTGGAGAGACCAAAAATACATGAAAATTAAATAACATGCTACCTGGGGCACCTGGGTGGCTCAGTCCTTAAGCATCTGCCTTTGGCTCAAGTCATGATCCCAGGGTCCTGGGATCAAGCCTCACATCAGGCTCCCTGCTCAGCAGGAAGCCTGCTTCTCCCTCACCCACTCCCCCTGCTGGTGTTCCTGCTCTCGCTATCTCTCTGTCAAATAAATAAATAAAACCTTACAAAAATGATTTTAAAAATTACTTTATAAAATAAATTAATTAATTAAAAAATAACATGCTACCAAACAATGAATAAGTCAACAGAATAAAAGAAGAAATTTTAAAAGTACGTGGAAACAAATGAAAATGAAAATAAAACCGTCCAAAACTACTGGGATAAAGCAAAAGCTGATCTATGAAGGAAGTTCATAATAATACAGGCCTAACTCCCAAAGCAAGAAAAATCTAAAATAGACAACCTAACATTTCACCTAAAAGAGCTAGAAAAAGAACAACAAACAAAATGTATAACAAGCAAAAGGAAGGAAATAATAAGGATTAAAGCAGAAATAATTGATATAGAAACTAAAAAACAATAGAACAGATCAAAGAAACCAGGAGCTGGTTCTTTGAAAAAAAATCAATAAAAATCAATGAACCTTTAGCTAGAATTATCAAGAAAAAAAAAGACTCAAATAAATAAAATAAAAAATGTGAAGAGAAGTAACAACCAGCACTGCAGAAATACAATTATAAGAGAATATTATGCAAAACTCTAGGTCAACAAATTGGACAACCATGAAGAAATGGATAAATTCTGAAATGCATACAAACTACCAAAACCGAAACAGGAAAAAATAGAAAACTTGAATAGACCAGTTGAATCAGTAATCAAAAAAGAAATTGAATCAGTAATCAAAAAACTCCCAACAAATAAAAGTCCAGGGCCAAATGGTTTCACAGGTGAATTCTAACAAACATTTAAAAAGGGGAGTTATTATCTATCCTTTTTTTTAAGGATTTTATTTATTTATTTATTTGACAGAGAGAGAGACACAGCGAGAGAGAGAACACAAGAAGGGGGAGTGGGAGAGGGAGAAGCAGGCTTCCCGCTGAGCAGGGATCCCGATGTGGGGCTCGATCCCAGGACCCTGGGATCACAATCCGAGCCAAAGGCAGACGCTTAATGACTGAGCCACCCAGGCACCCCTATTCTTATAAAACAATTCCAAAAAATAGAACAGGAAGGAAAACTTTTGAAATTCACTATATTAGGCCAGCATTACCCTGATACTGAAACCAGACAAAGGTTCTGCTATAAAAGAGAAATACAGGTCAATATCCCTCATGAACATGGATGAAATGTTCTCAATAAAATACTAGAAAAACAGAATCCAACTTCATATTAAAGAAGCATTCACCACAATCAAGTAGGATTTATTCCTGGGTTGCCAGGGTGGGTCCAATATTCGCAAATCAACCAACACGATACATCACCACAGTAAGAGAAAGGATAAAAAATATGGTCATTTCAATAGATGAACAAAAAGGATTTGACAAATTACATCTATTCATGATAAAAACTCTTAACAATGTAGGTTGAGATGGAACATACCTCAGCATAATAAAGGTCACATATAAAAACCCACAACTAATATCATCCACAATAGGGAAAACTGAGAGCTTTTCCTCTATGATCAGGAACAAGACAGGGATATCCACACTCACCATTGTTATTTAACATAGTACTGGAAGATTGAAAGTGAGGGGGTGGAGAAACATTTATCATGCAAATGGACATCAAAAGAAAGCTGGAGTAGTAATTGTTATGTCAGACAAACTGGATTTTAAACCAAAGACTGTAATAAGAGATGAAGAAGGACACTATATCATAATAAAAGGGTCTACCCAACAAGATGATTTAACAATTGTAAATATTTATGCCCCTAACTTGGGAACAGCCAATTATATAAACCACTTAATAATGATATTAAAGACTCATTGATAATAATACAATAATAGTAGGCGACTTTAACACCCTACTCACAGCAGTGGACAGATCATCTAAGCAGATCAACAAGGAAACAATGGCATTGAATGACACACTGGACCAGATGGACTTAACAGATATATTCAGAGCATTTCATCCTAAAGCATCAGAATAAACATTCCTTTCGAGTGAACATGGAACATTCTCCAGAATATATCACATACTAGGTCACAAATCAGCCTTCAACTGGTACAAAAATATTGACATCATACCAGGCATATTTTTAAATCACAATGCTATGAAACTTGAAGTCCACCAGAAGAAAAAACTTGGAAGGACCACAAATACATGGAGGTTAAAGAACATCTTACTAAAGAACAAATGGGTCAACCAGAAAATTAAAGAACTTAAAAAATACATGTAAGCAAATGAAAATGAAAACACAACAGTCCAAAATCTTTGGGAAGCAGCAAAGGCAGTCCTAAGCGGGGAGTATATAGCAATACAAGCCTTTCTCAAGAAACAAGAAAAGTCTCAAATACAAAACCTAACATTAAACCTAAAGCAGCTGGAAAAGGAACAGCAAATAAAGCCTAAATCCAGCAAGAGAAGAGAAATAATAAATATGAGAGCAGAAACCAATGATATAGAAATAAAAAAAAAAAAAACAACAGTAGAACAGATCAATGAAACTAGGAGCTGGTTCTTTGAAAGAATTAATAAGATTGATAAACCTCTAGCCAGACTGACCAAAAAGAAATGAGAAAGGACTGGGGCGCCTGGGTGGCTCAGATGGTTAAATATCTGCCTTCGGCTCAGGTCATGATCCCATGGTCCTGGGATCGAGCCCCACATCAGGCTCCCTGCTTAGCGGGGAACCTGCTTCTCCCTCTCCCTCAACTGTTCCCCCTGCCTGTGCTCTCTCACTCTCTCTGTCAAATAAACAACAAAAAAAAAAATCTTTTTTTAAAAAGAAAAAAATAAAAGAGAAAGGACTCAAA